>NC_042617.1:1708542-2065597 GCF_901001135.1 Rhinatrema bivittatum
GACCTGGGAACAAAGTATGTAAAGATAGAGCATCCCAATGTCTACGGATCATTGTTGTGATCTGCCGACTGAGGGTTGAAAAAGGCAGAATACAATTTGTAACTAACTGGTCATCCCGGGATGATGGTAAAAATAAAAGATCCCGATTCGTATGTAAGGCCCGCTTCATTGCTCTCTTGACGATATACCTCGGATACCCACGTGAGATAAATCGAGAGGACATAACTTGGGCTTGTTTGATAAACTCGGACCTGGTGGTACACAGTCTACGAAGCCTGAAAAATTGCCCTGTAGGAATGTTCCTTCGTAGTGTGCGAGGGTGACAGCTGTTGAAGGCCAAGAGGGTATTCCTGTCAGTTTCCTTACGGTGGATGGTGGTCAAGAAGTGGCCATCGTCCACCGAAACAAGGACATCCAAGAAAGCTATCTGAGTCTGGTGTATACAAAAGTTAAACTGTAAATTGGGATCACAGGTATTGAGCCAATCAATGAACATAAAAAATTGAATTTCTGTACCTAGCCAAAGTAAAAAAATGTCGTCTATATAACGGAGCCACAATGGCACATGTCGAAAACCTTCTCCTTGGTACACAAATAGATCCTCAAATTCAGCCACAAATAAGCAGGCCAGACTCGGGGCCATTGTAGAACCCATTGCGGTCCCTTTGATCTGAAGGTAAAATGTGTAAAATGTGTACTTTGGCTAGGTACAGAAATTCAATTTTTTATGTTCATTGATTGGCTCAATACCTGTGATCCCAATTTACAGTTTAACTTTTGTATACACCAGACTCAGATAGCTTTCTTGGATGTCCTTGTTTCGGTGGACGATGGCCACTTCTTGACCACCATCCACCGTAAGGAAACTGACAGGAATACCCTCTTGGCCTTCAACAGCTGTCACCCTCGCACACTACGAAGGAACATTCCTACAGGGCAATTTTTCAGGCTTCGTAGACTGTGTACCACCAGGTCCGAGTTTATCAAACAAGCCCAAGTTATGTCCTCTCGATTTATCTCACGTGGGTATCCGAGGTATATCGTCAAGAGAGCAATGAAGCGGGCCTTACATACGAATCGGGATCTTTTATTTTTACCATCATCCCGGGATGACCAGTTAGTTACAAATTGTATTCTGCCTTTTTCAACCCTCAGTCGGCAGATCACAACAATGATCCGTAGACATTGGGATGCTCTATCTTTACATACTTTGTTCCCAGGTCCCTTGAGATTTACCTTTCGTAGAGGTAAAAACCTACGTGACAAATTGATTCATACTGATATTCCCATCTCCAGAAATATGGACAATGCAATTGGCCATTATCCGTGTGGCCGATGCATTGCATGTTCTCACACTTCTCCATCCACGAGCTTTAGTCACCCTGTTTCTAAAAAAATTTTTAAGTTATTGTCGTACTCTGATTGTACCACATCAGGAGTCATTTATGTTATCACCTGTCCCTGCCCGCTGATTTACGTTGGGAAAACCTCTCGCATGGTAAAAACTCGAATTATAGAGCACTGCTCAAATATCCGCCACTCGCGAGAAAAGGAACCCCTCGTGGATCACTGGGTAAAAAAATCACACACGCTTTCAGATCTTTCCTACAGTGTTCTTGAGGTTTTTCCACGGCCCCCCCGAGGAGGTAACTATGCAGAACAGCTGGGTCGGGTTGAACAACGCTGGATCTTCACTTTAGACTCAGTATTCCCCAAGGGTCTGAATCGCGATATTGAGTGGTTTTTGTTTACTTAAAGTGGCCTGTTGTGCAGAGTCCTTTATTTTGATCGGATGAGTCCTGCAGCGCTGTAATACAGGAATGGCAACCAATGAACGGGGCCGTGAGCTCCCACGTGGTTTGTCCTCCTGATTTGGCGCGCTTAATCAGCTTTAAATACCTGTCAGCGTTCAAGGGTAGTGCGCTCCCTGTCACTTTTAAGGCATTTTGCTGTCAGGTATGTTGGAATGCTTTATATCCTAAGTTTTATACTCATTATTCGGCTATAAGTCCCACGCTGTTGTCCTGATGTATACTTCTGTTTTACAGTTATTGTTAGAACCCCTGTTGGCGCGCCCTCCCGATGCAGCCCGCGGCGAAACACGGGAACCGTGTCGGGGGACGCCATTAACCTACTGCCTGTATGAATCAGAGGAGTTGCCACATTGAAGAATAAAAAGTTGTACTTATACACTTGTTTGTGAGTACTGTATCAGGACTTAAATTTCTGCCTGCACCTATGTATCCTGCGAGACTTCAATTACCCCAATATTACTGGGAAATGTATCATTGGGACACGCTACAGAGATAAAGTTCCTGGGTGGAATAAATGATAGCTTTATGGAGCAATTGGTTCAGGAACCGACGAGAGAGGGAGCAATTTTAGATCTAATTCTCAGTGGAGCACAGGACTTGGTGAGAGAGGTAATGGTGGTGGGGCCGCATGGCAATAGTGATCATAATATGATCAAATTTGATTTAATGACTGGAAGAGGAACAGTGTGCAAATCCACAGCTCTCGTGCTAAACTTTCAAAAGGGAAACTTTGATAAAATGAGAAACATTGTTAGAAAAAAACTGAAAGGTGCAACTACAAAAGTAAAAAAAATGTCCAAGAGGCGTGGTCATAATTAAAAAATACCATTCTAGAAGCACAGTCCAGATGTATTCCACACATTAAGAAAGGTGGAAAGAAGGCAAAACGATTACCGGCATGGTTAAAAGGGGAGGTGAAAGAAGCTATTTTAGCCAAAAGATCTTCATTCAAAAATTGGAAGAAGGATCCAACAGAAGAAAATAGGATAAAGCATAAACGTTGGCAAGTTAAATGAAAGACATTGATAACACAGGCTAAGAGAGAATTTGAAAAGAATTTGCCTGTAGAGGCAAAAACTCACAGTAAAAACTTTTTTAAATATATCCGAAGCAGAAAGCCTGTGAGGGAGTCAGTTGGACCATTACATGATCGAGGGGTTAAAGGGGCACTTAGAGAAGATAAGGCCATCGCAGAAAGATTAAATGATTTCTTTGTTTCGGTGTTTACTGAAGAGGATGTTGGGGAGGTACCCGTAATGGAGAAGGTTTTCATGGGTAATGATTCAGATGGACTGAATCAAATCACGGTGAACCTAGAAGATGTGGTAGACCTGATTGACAAACTGAAGAGTAGTAAATCACCTGGACCGGATGGTATACACCCCAGAGTTCTGAAGGAACTAAAAAAATGAAATTTCAGACCTATTAGTAAAAATTTGTAAACTATCATTAAAATCATCCATTGTACCTGAAAACTGGAGGATAGCAAATGTAACCCTAATATTTAAAAAGGGCTCCAGAGGTGATCCGGGAAACTACAGACCAGTTAGCCTGACTTCAGTGCCAGGAAAAATAGTGGAAAGTGTTCTAAACATCAAAATCACAGAACGTATAGAAAGACATGGTTTAATGGAACAAAGTCAGCATGGCTTTACCCAAGGCAAATCTGCTTCACTTTTTTGAAGGGGTTAATAAACATGTGGATAAAGGTGAACTGGTAGATGTAGTGTATTTGGATTTTCAGAAGGCGTTTGACAAAGTCCCTCATGAGAGGCTTCTACGAAAACTAAAAAGTCATGGGATAGGAGGCGATGTCCTTTCGTGGATTACAAACTGGTTAAAAGACAGGAAACAGAGAGTAGGATTAAATGGACAATTTTCTCAGTGGAAAAGGGTAAACAGTGGAGTGCCTCAGGGATCTGTACTTGGACCGGTGCTTTTCAATATATATATAAATGATCTGGAAAGGAATACGACGAGTGAGGGACTCAAATATGTGGATGATACAAAATTATTCAGTGTAGTTAAATCACAAGCAGACTGTGATACATTACAGGAGGACCTTGCAAGGTTGGAAGATTGGGCATCCAAATGGCAGATGAAATTTAATGTGGACAAGTGCAAAGTATTGCATATAGGGAAAAATTACGCTTGCTATAGTTACACGATGTTAGGTTCCATATTAGGTGCTACCACCCAGGAAAAAGATCTAGGCATCATAGTGGATAATACTTTAAAATCGTCGGCTCAGTGTGCTGCAGCAGTCAAAAAAACCCAGTTCATATTTTGTCAATCCCCCTCTCTCACCCTTCACCCCTAACTGCTCCAGCCCTGAAACCTCCCTTGCTTCTAATCTATCCAAATAATAATAATAATAATAATAATATCCAAATAAGCCACAGGCCAGGATCAGCAACAACATTTTGCTGTGAACTCCTGGCCAAAGGTGGATGTGACGGCTGCAGGACGGGGAACAGTTTTCGCTTGAATAAGTCCAGCGGCCTGCGCCCACTCCCTCCCGTCCCACCTCTCACAGCAGATCCCCGCTTACACAGCACTTCCGGGTACCAGCGCAGAGCCCACGTGAGGCTCCTGTGCAGGCTCCGCCCCTCCTCCCTACACTCAAGCTTCACCTCTTCCCTTCAGCCCTCATTAATTCTCCGCCCCTCCTCCCAGAGTGCACTGAGGCTCCACCCTCTCTCCGCCCCTCCTCCCTACACTCAAGCTCCACCCTCTCTCTGCCCCTCCTCCCTACACTCAAGCTCCACCCGCTCTCCGCCCCTCCTCCCTACACTCAAGCTGCATCCTCTCTCCGCCCCTCTGAGCCCTCCCTAAGGCTCCGCCCACTCCTCCCAGAGTGCACTGAGGCTCTTCTTTTCTTCCACTACACTGAGGCTCCACCCTCTCTCCGCCCCTCCTCCCTACACTCAAGCTCCACCCGCTCTCCGCCCCTCCTCCGTACACTCAAGCTGCATCCTCTCTCCGCCCCTCTGAGCCCTCCCTAAGGCTCTGCCCACTCCTCCCAGAGTGCACTGAGGCTCTGCTTTTCTTCCACTACACTGAGGCTCCACCTTCTCTCCGCCCCTCCTCCCTACACTCAAGCTCCACCCTCTCTCCGCCCACTCCTCCCAGAGTGCACTGAGGCTCTGCTTTTCTTCCACTACACTGAGGCTCCACCCTCTCTCCGCCCCTCCTCCCTACACTCAAGCTCCACCCGCTCTCCGCCCCTCCTCCGTACACTCAAGCTGCATCCTCTCTCCGCCCCTCTGAGCCCTCCCTAAGGCTCTGCCCACTCCTCCCAGAGTGCACTGAGGCTCTGCTTTTCTTCCACTACACTGAGGCTCCACCTTCTCTCCGCCCCTCCTCCCTACACTCAAGCTCCACCCTCTCTCCGCCCACTCCTCCCAGAGTGCACTGAGGCTCTGCTTTTCTTCCACTACACTGAGGCTCCACCTTCTCTCCGCCCCTCCTCCCTACACTCAAGCTCCACCCTCTCTCCGCCCACTCCTCCCAGAGTGCACTGAGGCTCTGCTTTTCTTCCACTACACTGAGGCTCCACCTTCTCTCCGCCCCTCCTCCCTACACTCAAGCTCCACCCTCTCTCCGCCCACTCCTCCCAGAGTGCACTGAGGCTCTGCTTTTTCTTCCACTACACTGAGGCTCCACCCTCTCTCCGCCCCTCCTCCCTACACTCAAGCTCCACCCGCTCTCCGCCCCTCCTCCCTACACTCAAGCTGCATCCTCTCTCCGCCCCTCTGAGCCCTCCCTAAGGCTCCGCCCACTCCTCCCAGAGTGCACTGAGGCTCTGCTTTTCTTCACTACACTGAGGCTCCACCCTCTCTCCGCCCCTCCTCCCTACACTCAAGCTCCACCCGCTCTCCGCCCCTCCTCCCTACACTCAAGCGCCACCCGCTCTCCGCCCCTCCTCCCTACACTCAAGCGCCACCCTCTCTCCGCCCCTCCTCCCTACACTCAAGCTCCACCCGCTCTCCGCCCCTCCTCCCTACACTCAAGCTCCACCCGCTCTCCGCCCCTCCTCCCTACACTCAAGCTCCACCCGCTCTCCGCCCCTCCTCCCTACACTCAAGCGCCACCCTCTCTCCGCCCCTCTGAGCCCTCCCTAAGGCTCCGCCCACTCCTCCCAGAGTGCACTGAGGCTCTGCTTTTTTTTCCCCTACACTGAGGTTCCACCCTCTCTCCGCCCTTCCTCCCTACACTCAAGCGCCACCCTCTCTCCGCCCTCTCCTCCCAGAGTGCACTGAGGCTCCGCCCCCTCCTGCCGGGATGCCCTGATCCTGACGTCACTTCCCCTTCCTGTGTGCCGGCAGCAGTAGGTAGAGTTGTAAGGCTCCTGCTATCGGCAGGGAGACTTCTCTTGCGCCCGCTACGCTCAGCCCTTCCCCCTTCCTTCAGCGGAGCGCGCGCACTGTGATGTAACTGGGTCTGGCGGAGCGCGTGGCAGAGGCTCCTGCGTGTGTGCGCCCGGGTCTACCGCCGCGTTCCTCTGGGGGTGTGTGTCTCTCTGTGACGTACCGGGTACATGGGAAGGGGGTGTGTGTGTCTCTCTGTGACGTACCGGGTACACGGGAGGGAGGGGGGGTGTGTCTCTCTGTGACGTACCGGGTACATGGGAGGGGGGTGTGTGTGTCTCTCTGTGACGTACCGGGTACACGGGAGGGAGGGGGGGGTGTGTCTCTCTGTGACGTACCGGGTACACGGGAGGGGGGGGTGTGTGTCTCTCTGTGACGTACCGGGTACATGGGAAGGGGGGGTGTGTGTCTCTCTGTGACGTACCGGGTACATGGGAGGGGGGTGTGTGTGTCTCTCTGTGACGTACCGGGTACACGGGAGGGGGGGGTGTGTGTCTCTCTGTGACGTACCGGGTACATGGGAAGGGGGGGTGTGTGTCTCTCTGTGACGTACCGGGTACATGGGAAGGGGGTGTGTGTGTCTCTCTGTGACGTACCGGGTACATGGGAAGGGGGTGTGTGTGTCTCTCTGTGACGTACCGGGTACACGGGAGGGGGGTGTGTGTCTCTCTGTGACGTACCGGGTACATGGGAAGGGGGGGGGTGTCTCTCTGTGACGTACCGGGTACATGGGAAGGGGGTGTGTGTGTCTCTCTGTGACGTACCGGGTACACGGGAGGGGGGGGGGGTGTGTCTCTCTGTGACGTACCGGGTACACGGGAGGGGGGGGGTGTGTGTCTCTCTGTGACGTACCGGGTACACGGGAGGGGGGTGTGTGTGTCTCTCTGTGACGTACCGGGTACACGGGAGGGAGGGGGGGGTGTGTGTCTCTCTGTGACGTACCGGGTACACGGGAGGGGGGGTGTGTGTCTCTCTGTGACGTACCGGGTACACGGGAGGGGGGGGGGTGTGTGTCTCTCTGTGACGTACCGGGTACACGGGAGGGAGGTGTGTGTCTCTCTGTGACGTACCGGGTACACGGGAGGGGAGGTGTGTCTCTCTGTGACGTACCGGGTACACGGGAGGGAGGGGGGGGGTTTGTGTCTCTCTGTGACGTACCGGGTACACGGGAGGGAGGGGGGGGGGTGTGTGTGTCTCTGTGACGTACCGGGTACACGGGAGGGGGGGGTGTGTCTCTCTGTGACGTACCGGGTACACGGGAGGGGGGGGGGTGTGTCTCTCTGTGACGTACCGGGTACACGGGAGGGGGGTGTGTGTGTCTCTCTGTGACGTACCGGGTACACGGGAGGGGGGTGTGTGTGTCTCTCTGTGACGTACCGGGTACACGGGAGGGGGGGGGTGTGTGTGTCTCTGTGACGTACCGGGTACACGGGAGGGGGGTGTGTGTGTCTCTCTGTGACGTACCGGGTACACGGGAAGGGGGGGTGTGTGTCTCTCTGTGACGTACCGGGTACACGGGAGGGAGGGAGGGGGTGTCTGTCTCTGTGTGACGTACCGGGTACATGGGAGGGGGGGGTGTGTGTCTCTCTGTGACGTACCGGGTACACGGGAGGGGGTGTGTGTGTCTCTCTGTGACGTACCGGGTACACGGGAGGGGGTGTGTGTGTCTCTCTGTGACGTACCGGGTACACGGGAGGGGGGGGTGTGTGTGTCTCTCTGTGACATACCGGGTACACGGGAGGGGTGTGTGTGTGTCTCTCTCTCTGTGACGTACCGGGTACATGGGAGGGGGTGTGTGTCTCTCTGTGACGTACCGGGTACACGGGAGGGTGTGTGTGTGTGTGTGTGTATCTCTCTGTGACGTACCGGGTACATGGGAGGGGGGGTGTGTCTCTCTGTGACGTACCGGGTACACGGGAGGGGGGGGTGTCTCTCTCTCGCTGTCTGTGACGTACCGGGTACATGGGAGGGTGTGTGTGTGTGTGTCTCTCTCTGTGACGTACCGTGTACCCGGTACGTCTCTCTGTGACGTACCGGGTACACGGGAGGGGGTGTGTCTCTCTCTCTGTGCCGTACCGGGTACACGGGAGGGGGTGTGTGTGTGTCTCTCTCTCTCTCTGTGCCGTACCGGGTACACGGGAGGGAGGGTGTGTGTGTATGTCTCTGTGCCGTACCGGGTACACGGGAGGGAGGGTGTGTGTGTATGTCTCTGTGCCGTACCGGGTACACGGGAGGGTGTGTGTGTATGTCTCTGTGACGTACCGGGTACACGGGAGGGGGGGTGTCTCTCTGTGACCTACCGGGTACACGGGAGGGGGGATGTGGGTGTGTGTGACTCTGTGACGTACCAGGTACACGGGAGGGTGTGTGTCTGGGTGTCTCTACCTGTGACGTACCGGTACACGGGAGGGTGTGTGTCTGGGTGTCTCTACCTGTGACGTACCAGGTACACGGGAGGGTGGGTGTGTGGGTGTCTCTACCTGTGACGTACCAGGTACACGGGAGGGTGTGTGTGTGGGTGTCTCTACCTGTGACGTACCTGGTACACGGGAGGGTGGGTGTACCTGTGGTTTGCCTGGTGCTGGGACTTGCTTTAACTCAGCAGTGATTGATTTGAGCTCCTTTCTTCTCCGGGTCCTGCAGCGAGCTTTTGATCCGAAGGAGGATGCATCGCTCTTCAGCCCAGATGCAGTGGGATCAGGTGCCTGGCAGAGCCGGCGTGAGACGAGCCCGCACAGGGAAGAAGAGACCGCGTGTGCCTGGTGGGATTCAGGAACGGATGGAGGAGGAGGAGGAGAGAGAGCCAGCCTGGGCCGGCAGCTCCAGTGAGGACGAGCAAGGCCAGAGTCAGGCCTGCCGCCCTCCTACTGCAAGAGAACCGGAAGAGCTGAGGAAAGGTGAATCACCAGCACTCTGTGGGGTATCCCCCAGTATTGTCACCTAACTACAGCCCTTCCCCCTCCCCTCCATGATCGGGGCCCTGCTTCCCCCTCACAGGAAGGGGGGTGGTAATACCTCCCCTCACCCCCTCGCGGTATTGAGCTTCCCTCCTGTTTATCTTCGTGATGAGGTTGGCACTTGCTACCTCCTGTGCATGGTGGCCGTATGAGGTTATATTTTATATTTATGTCATTTAATACTCTACACACAATCTGGTAAAGCAAAACTTAGCTTACTAAATGTTGTAAATATATGGATAATAAATCAGCAAAGATAAGTAATATCAAAATTGAATACAGTATGACAGCAAGCTGTACATAAATCAGTACAGGTAAATAGGAAACAGAAATAAAGAGAAGTCGTAATCATAGAAATGACGGCAGAAGAAGACCAAACGGCCCATCCAGTCTGCCCAGCAAGCTTATTTTTCTCATACTTATCTGTTACTCTGACCGCTGAGGTCAGGACCCTTATTGGTAACTTTTTTTATTCTAGTTTCCTTCCACCCCTGCCATTGATGCAGACAGCAGTGCTGGAACTGCATAAAAGTGAAGTATCTAGCTAATTGGTTAGGGGTAGTAACCGCCGCATTAAGCAAGCTACTCCCACGCTTATTTGTTTACCCAGCCTGTGCAATTCAGTCCTTGTTGGTAGATGTCTAAATGTAAATCCTCTTATTTTCATTCCCCCTGCTGTTGAAACAGTGAGCTGCGCTGTATATGTATTCAAAGTGAAGTAACAGGCTTAATTGGTTCGGGGTAGTAACTGCCGCAATAAGCAAGCTACTCCCATGCTTTTATTTTTTATTGGGACCCTTACTTTTCAATATATTTATAAATGATCTGGAAAGAAATACGACGAGTGAGATAATCAAATTTGCAGATGACACAAAATTGTTCAGAGTAGTTAAATCACAAGCAGATTGTGATAAATTGCAGGAAGACCTTGTGAGACTGGAAAATTGGGCATCCAAATGGCAGATGAAATTTAATGTGGATAAGTGCAAGGTGATGCATATAGGGAAAAATAACCCTTGCTGTAGTTACACAATGTTGGGTTCCATATTAGGAGCTACCACCCAAGAAAGAGATCTAGGTGTCATAGTGGATAACACATTGAAATCGTCGGTTCAGTGTGCTGCGGCAGTCAAAAAAGCAAACAGAATGTTGGAAATTATTAGAAAGGGAATGATGAATAAAACGGAAAATGTCATAATGCCTCTGTATCACTCCATGGTGAGACCGCACCTTGAATAATGTGTACAGTTCTGGTCGCCGCATCTCAAAAAAGATATAATTGCGATGGAGAAGGTACAGAGAGTACCGGTAAGGAGTATGTACCTTCTTCAGTCCTCTCCTCCTTTCTCCTCCCAAAGTTCGAAGCACTTTATTGAGGCACCTGATGGTGGACTCTGTCCTGGAAGCAGGGCCGGACAGAGCAGGAATTAGGCCCGTGCCAGCTAAGAAAAGTAGGCTCCTATGTAAGGTTCTGATGTGATACTTAATAAGAGAATTCATTTTCTAATTTTCCCAAATAATTTTTATTTATTTAAGAAGGCTTGACGAGCTTTTTTGTTAGCAAATTCAATTACAATGTTAGAAATAGATATATTTAGCTTTTTTAAAAATTTTGCGGAACAAAAGTGGCACGGCTCTCAACTGGTTCAAGGTCAAAATTAACAATAAAGAATCTCACCCAGTCATCTCTAACTACGGGGTCCCACAAGGATCTTCCCTTTCACCAACCCTCTTCAACATTTACCTCCTACCTCTCTGCCACCTTCTCTCTAAGCTAAAGCTTACACACTATCTCTATGCGGACGATATACAAATTCTCCTACCGATCACTGAATCACTACAGCAAACCCCAAGCTTCTGGAACAGCTGCCTCCAATCAGTTAACACTCTCCTCTCCAGCCTCAATCTCGTCCTCAACACAAATAAAACAGAAATCCTCATAATCTCCCAAGATGACAACAACCCTCTACTCAATGCTCCATTATTGTCGCTTCCTCATAACCTTAATCACTCGCCCCACGTAAGAGATCTAGGCATTCTCTTGGACAACCGTCTCAACCTCAAAAAATATGTTAACACCACCACCAAGGAATGCTTTTTCAAGCTGCAAGTTCTAAAAAAAAAATTGAAACCCCTCTTACATTTCCACGACTTCCGTCTGGTACTTCAATCTATACTCTTCTCAAAAATCGATTACTGCAACTCCCTGCTCTTCGGCCTTCCAGCAAACACCATCAAACCTCTACAGATGCTGCAGAATTCAGCGGCCAGGATCTTGACAAACACAAAAAAAAAGAGATCACATCTCTCCTATCCTTTACAATCTACACTGGCTTCCCATCAAATACAGAATTCTCTATAAAGTCCTCACTATAATCCACAAATCCTTAAAGAACTCTCTCCTATCGAACTTACCATCCAGCTTCATCCTCACAACTCTATCAGACCAATCAGAGGAGCCTATAAAGGCAGGCTTCATATTCCCCCAGTGAAAACATCCTTTAGAAAACGAGCCCTCTCCATAGCAGGCCCCGCTCAATGGAATGCCCTCCCGCCAGACCTCCGAGAAGTCCCATGTCATCTGTCATTCAAGAAAAAACAAAACCTGCCTCTTCAAACAAGCATTCCCAGAATCATAATCTCTGCTCTCCACCCAGCTTATCCTCCCGCCATACCCTAGACGATTCCTGTTAACTTCAAATTATTAAGTACTGATCAATCCCTGTTCGGATGTAAATAACTATTTACGTATTTATTAATGTTATTAACTATGTAGAGTACTTTTCCTTTTACAATGGGCAAGTTCGTAGCCCCGGTTTCCTTTTCAATTATTCGTTCTCTCGCAATGTTCCATTTAACGCTCTTTTGCATTGTTTTTGTTCATTGTAAACCGGTCTGATTTGTAATTTTTTAGAAGAAGGTTGGTATATAAAAACCCAAAAATAATAAAATAAATAATAAACGTAGGCCCCTTGAACATTGTAGGCCCAAGCCCAATGGCCATGTTGGCACCCCCTCTCTCCTGGAGTGCCTGGAAAGCTTATGCCTCAATAAACTGGTTATTCTGTAAGGTGCTACCCACCCTTGTCATTTCAATATAGAAGCATGACCTTTGAAAAAGACCATATGGCCTATGTAGTCTCTCATGCAGAAACTTATTCGGTTCTTCAATGCCTACCATGTCCTCTGAGATCCCCCTGTGCTTATCCCACACGTTCTTGACTTCACCACCTCCATTGGGAGACTGTTCAATACATCTACCATCCTCTCTGTAAAGAAATATTTCCTAAGATTGCTCCTGCATCTACCCCATTTCACCCTCATCCCATGACCCCTCACTCTAGAGCAGCGGTTCTCAACCTGTGGGTCGCGACCCCGGCGGGGGTCGAACGACCAAAACGCAGGGGTCGCCTAAAGCAGGTCCCCAACCACCGGTCCGCGGACCAGTACCGGGCCGTTGGGGTTTTTTGCCGGTCCGCGGCGCCGCGGCTGCTGCGGGGAGGCGGGGCGAAGCTGGCGACCTGCCTCCTCCAACCCCAAAAGGGAAGAGACATGGCCCAAAAAGCTAGCGCGTTGCAGTGACGTATGTTGCTGGAGCCGCGCAGGCAGGAAGGAGGTGTATCAGCCACTGCAGGTGCTCCTCCTACTTCCTTCCTGCCCGCCCTGCCCCGGAAGACAAATGTTGCTGGAGCCGCACGGGGAGGAAGGAGGAGGCGCGTCAGCCGCGTGGGTAGAAGAGGCGCTTCAGCCGCGTGCAGAAGAGGAGCAGCGGGGCCGGGAAGACTAGGACCACTGCAGAGCCCATCCTGTGGCAACCCGTAAAGAAGAGGCCCAGAGGTGAGAGAGAGGTGTGTGCGAGTATGAGATGAGTTGAGAGACTGTGTGTGTTTGCAGAGACAGCATGTGAGAGCCTCTGTGTGTGTGAAAGGACAGCATGTAAGAGTGAGAGCCTGTGCTTGAGCAAGGCAGCATGTGGGGGTGTGAGAGAGCCTGTGTGTGAGACTCAGACAGCTTGTGCCAGTGAGAGCCTGTGTATGTGTGTGTGAGAGAGAAATACATGTGAGAATGAGAACCTGACTGTGTGTTTGAGGGAAGAAGACAGGTGGAGAGAAAAGAAATAGAAAAAAAGGCAATATAAAAGGAAATGGCAAAAAATTAGAAAGGGAAGCAGATGTAAAAAAAAAATAAATTACTTTTTACTGATTGGCACATGTAATCTTTGGTAATGTGCAAGAGTAGCACTTTCTCTATGGCGGATCTCACAATGTACGAGATCAACATGGAGGAAGTGGAAACCCAGGGGGCCTGCACAGAGGAGGCAGCAGAATGGGCTTCAGTGCCAATAGCAGCAATCAGTGCCTCCCCAATAGCCACGTGGCAGCAGTGGCAGTAATTAGATTAATTGTTTGACTCAGCTGGAGGTGACAAAGTATGAAGTGGGATGTGAAATCAGCTTGATCTGGTGGAGAATTAGGATTGCTGTTACACATGAACTGTATTTGGCAAACATAAAGGGAGCCAGGATAATCAATTGATGCCTGCAGCTGAGGACTGATTCATTATGACTCATGTAGAAATTAGTGCATTTTCCAGATTAGTCTGCATAACACAATTCTCAACATTCAGCATTATTTCTGCTGCATAGAGTTTTATCTGAGAGGCTCTGAGGTTGTGAGGGAGCCAGTAAGAGTGAGAGCATGAGTGTGTATGAGAAAATCCAGGGGAGTAAGAGTGTGTGTGTGTGAGTGGGGGGGGGGGGGGGGAGAGAGTGTCTTAGAGCCTGAGAGTGTGTCAGTGTCTGTGAGAGCGAGAGGTTATGGTGGGTATAAGAGCATGAATGTGTATGTATGTGACAGTGTAAGTGTGAGAGAGAATGGACATGTGAGTATGTGTGAGAGAGAGAGGATAACCTCCTAATCCTCGACAATATCAGGGTGACTGGAAATCAAGAGCTCCCACGTATGGACAGCAGGGGCTTTTTAAAATCCTTATTAGTTTTAATTATTGTGTGTTATTTGATATATGTGCTGTTTTGAAATATTATTGGTGTTTGGGAAATTATAAAAATGTATATGATTTTAATTAATAGAAATTCTATTTATCAGTAATTTTAAAATATTCTTTTATTAGTATGGTTTTACTATTATAACTGATGCTTTATTTTTCTTGATTTTATTGTTTTATGAGGAATGGTGGTTCTGTTTATAAATGTCATAATAAATAAGTATGCACTAAAATCCAACCCCATCCATAACCCCGCCCCCATATGACCAAAGCCCCACCCTCACCTCGCCCCGCCCTCGTGGGGCGAGGGCGGGGCGAGGGGTCACCGCAACATGAGGAACTGTATTTCGGGGTCACGGCATTAGAAAGGTTGAGAACCACTGCTCTAGAGCCTCCTTTCCATTGAAAAAAGCATGAAAACCTTTGAGATATTTGAATATCTATCATACCTCCCCTATTTCATCTTTCCTCTGGGGGTATATGTGTTTTAGATCTTTGTCTATCCCAATATTCTTTAGAACAAAGACCACTGACCATGTTAGCCTCCTTCTAGACAGACTCCATCTTGTTTATATCCTTTTGAAGGTGCGGTCTCCAGAGTTGTACACAAAATTCCTAGTGAGGTCTTACCAGGGATGAGGGTAGTCCTTGCCCTGTAATGGGAGAGGAGCCCTCTGCATGACTAATATCTGAGAGTGGTTTTTTTTATGTTCTTGTATGTTTTCTTTAGTCTAGTTTTAGATGATGTAACTAATAGGTGATCCTATTCTTCAAATAGTGGAAGATCCTCAGGCTGCTTCAGGATGTTCTGTAGCCTGTGCCAGATGGCTAGGACCTACCTACTCTTCTCCAAATAAAAAGATTATCAGAACGTGAAACAGTCCCACGCAGAGCAGTGTGATAGATTCTTGCAAAGCTTTAATATCCTTGGGTATAGTTGATGTAAATCTGCTCCTCCAGAGGGGAGGAGTTAGCAATCTGTTAGGATCTGCTATGCTGATGTTATGATACAGCCTGCTGAGTTGGCAATCTGTACCAGCGGAGTGCTAGAGAGGGTACTCAGCTGGAAAGGAATGTAAATAGGTGAATCCTTGGGCCAATGGCAGATGGCAGCGCCCCCAGGAGGATATCCTGAGAGGGACCACTGGCTAGGCTTGGATATGGAGACAGACACAGATAGTTCTTTATTAGACAGGTTAGTAGAACCACCAGAGGTGGCAGTAGTGAGCTGATATGCCCGGCAGGGCTGAAGTCCCTCAGGTACCGAAACTGCGATCCCAGGGTTGCTGAGCTGTAAAGAGACTGTAGATAGTGAGTAGACAGGGTATGCTGTGTTCATAACCAGTACTTAGATGATAACTCACATAAGGTCTTAAAGAGGCTCAGTAGCTGGAAAGGGTTAGGCCCTCGAGGAGCGAGTACCTGGTTCCAGGGAAAGCTCTGAGAGAGCGATGGTAACTCACGAATGTCTGTATCTGCGATAGCTTCCAGGCAGTAGAGAATCTTCAGAGTGTCCAGGAACATGGGCCCTCGAGGAGCGAGTACCGGTTCCTATCTGTAATCTGAAATAAAGAAAAGAGCGAGGCCCCTGAGGAGCGAGTACCTCTGGTAAATCCGAGGAGGCAGAGTAGCTTGGACGAATTCGTATCCTTGTCAGAGTCCTTGCTAATTCAAATCGTAAGCGCAAGTGAAGACCTTTAATGTTGGAAGCGGATGACGTCAATACAGGGGAACGTCCCTGAGGTTCGCGCCCTTGCTGGTACATACTTTGGAGCGCGCGTGCGCCCTACGTCATCAGGATCCGCGGTGTCGAGCCGTTCCGGGGACGCCGCGGCAGCAAGCCGTCCATCAGGCCCGGAGGGAGTCGCCACAGAGGTAGAGAGGGTGGAGCGAGGGCGAAGAGCAGCCACGAACGCAACAATAGTGCAGTATGGCGGTGATAGGGTAGATCAGATTAGCAGGGGAGTGATGTTATATCTTAGGGACGGTACAGTCACAGGACAGTAAATGCACTGTGGAGTCTTTATGGGTGGAAATTGCATGTGTGATGGGGACGTGTGTAGTGCTGGGAGTATCCCACCATCAGCCTGGCAGAATGAACAGATGGACCATGAAATGCTAACAAAAATTGGGTCAGCACAGTAATGGGAGCTTCCAGTTGCCCCAATATTGCCTGGGTGAATGTCACATTAGAATGTGCTAGGGAGGAAAGTTTTATTGAAGAAATAAATGACTGCTTCATGGAGCAGCTGGTGCAAGAACCAAAGTGGCGCAGCTATTTCATTTTTTTCCACTTTCGATTAGGCTTTATTGTAATAAAATAAAGTGTAGTGCAGGTTTCTTTTTGATCAGTGGTCGGCTCAGTGTCGGGGGTAAAAAGAGAAGCACGCGGGGCTTGATTGCAGGTCTCGGGGCTGGGACGGCTTCGGAGTTCTTTTTTTTTTTTTCTCCTATTCAAGGCTATTTTTAACATAAGAAATTGCAATGCTTGGTCAGACTAAGGATGCATCAAGCCCAGCATCCTGTTTCCAACAGAGGCCAAACCAGACCAAAGAACCTGGCAATTCCCCAAACACTAAGAAGATCCCATGCTACTGATGCAATTAATAGCAGTGGCTATTCCCTAAGTAAACTTGATTAATAGTCTTATATGTGCCCCATGCTAACTTCATGGAGTGCCCCCTAGTCTTTCTATTATCCGAAAGAGTAAATAACCGATTCACATTTACCCGTTCTAGACCTCTCATGATTTTAAACACCTCTATCATATCCCCCCTCAGCCGTCTCTTCTCCAAACTGAAAAGTCTAACCTCTTTACTCTTTCCTCATAGGGGAGCTGTTCCATTCCCCTTATCATTTTGGTCGCCCTTCTCTGTACCTTCTCCATCGTAATTATATCTTTTTTGAGACGCGGTGACCAGAACTGTACACAGTATTCAAGGTGCGGTCTCACCATGGAGCGATACAGAGGCATTATGACATTTTCCGTTCTATTCACCATTCCCTTCCTAATAATTGTCTACCTAAATAGACCTACACCTGTACACACTCAGCTCCTATTTAAGTGCCCCCGACTGACTTGTTCCAGTTTTATGCCCATAAGTTTACGTCCTCCAGTTCTTATACCTTAGTCCTTTCCCCTCCTTTTTGTCCTCCCCCCGCCTTCACTCTATGATTTCTGCTCAATTTCAGTGCAAAGTATTAAGAACTTCTGCCTAATTCCCCCCCCCACCCCTCCTCTCACTCTATTCCCTTTTAAATCGTTTGCCATAACAAGACTCTCCCTTTAACCCCCTGCTAAATACGCACCTCTAATTTTTTATGTAAATTGCCGATTTATATATTTATTATTTACCCTTTTAAATGCTTAACCATAGTTACTTTAGATGTTCATCTGTTTACTGTTCTGTGCTTCTTGTAAAGGATATGCCTGTTAGTGGCCCTCCATTCTGTTTTATGTAAACCGGTACGATGTGTAAGCGGCTATCGGTATATAAAAAATGTTAAATAAAATAATTCCTAACATTCTGTTTGCTTTTTTGACTGCCGCAGCACACTGAGCTGACGATTTCAAAGTATTTCTACGCTTCACGGTGCTAGGAAAATGTTTTCAATTTTGAGCGCTTCCCTTCGGGCTGGTGACAGCACCAAGAACGTTCACAAAGGTGGTGGCGGTGGCAGCCCTCAGAAGGGAAGGGATACCTGGACAATTGGCTCATTCAGGCAAAGTCAGAGATTTATTTATTTATTTATTTTTGGTTTTTTATATACCGATCTTCTTGCATTGGATGCAAATCAAACCGGTTTACAGTGAAACAGTTCAACTTGCCTAAGAGCATTACATGGAACAAAAGAAAACAAAAGAGATAATGTCACAGTTCAATTCGATGGGTTACAAAGCATCTTAAGGTCCCTAGGCTGCGTGACAAACCTGGTGAAGAGCTAGCTGGAGCAGTCTGTCACTAGAATATCTGAGAGCATGATTCAACACCCAGTTAGGCAAGGTGTTTCTTTCTCCAGAGAGGGTGGTCAAGTTGCAGTCACAAGTGGTTCAGCTGCTGGATCTGTTGGTCCTCAAAGTCTGGATTATTTACAAGTGCTAGGTTCCATGTTCTCTACCCTGGAATTGGTTCCATAAGCCTTTTCTTACATGCAACTTCTTCAGAACGTGCTCCTTGTCCCGTTGGAATCCGTTGTTGGAAGAGTTTCAGCTACCGTTGCCGCTCCAGGAGCAATCCAGATCCAGTCTCTCATGGTAGCTGTCATTTCCCAGTCAGGAGAATGGAATGGATCTAGAGGTTTCGGACTGGGTGGTTGTGAACACAGATGCCAGTCTTAGTGGTTGGGGAGCAGTATGTCAGCTTTCAATGGCCCAAAGGCAGGCGGTGGAGCTGTCCTGGTCAATAAACCATCTGGAAACAAGAGTGGTACACAAGGTGTTTGCTTTTCTTTCTTCCTTGGATTCAAGGGCATGCAGTGTGCGTATTCTTGGACAGTGCAGCGACAATGGCCTATATCAGTCGGCAGAGTGAAATGAAGAGTCATTTAGTAGCTCAGGAGGTTCAGGATCTCTTTATCTGGGTGGAGCGCCATCTAGCAGTATTAGCAGCTTGGCACATGGCAGGTCTGGACAACGTGCAGGCGGATTATCTCAGCAGGCAACAGCTGGACCTTGGAGAATGAGAGCTGTCAGCGGAGGCGTTTGCCCTCATTTGGTGCAGGTGAGGCGAGCCCCAGTTCGATCTCATGGCAATGCAGAAGAATGCCAAGGCGATCAGATTTTTCAGCCACCGGAGGGAATTTGGCTCCGAAGGTATTG
Organism: Rhinatrema bivittatum; assembly: GCF_901001135.1. Lineage (NCBI taxonomy): Eukaryota > Metazoa > Chordata > Amphibia > Gymnophiona > Rhinatrematidae > Rhinatrema > Rhinatrema bivittatum. The sequence goes on from NC_042617.1 coordinate 1,727,507, forward strand.
ACGCTCTGGTTCAGCCGTGGCCAGTGAGACTTCTGCTCTATGTATTTCCCTCATGACCGCTCGTAGGTCGAGTGTTACGGCGCTTCAGGTAGCATCCAGGAAGAGTGATCCTGGTGGCACTGGAATAGCTGTGCCGTCTGTGGTTTGCGAATCTGGTCCAGCTGGTGGTGAATGACCCGCATCCAGTTAAGCCACCTTAGGGGATTGCTGCACCAAAGGCCCATCTTTTCGAAGCAGGTGGATCACTTCTGTCTAGCAGCCTGGCTTTTGAGAGGCGACGCTTCTGCTTGAAGGGGTATTCAGAGCCAGTTATTACTACTCTACTTCAGGCTAGAAGGTCTTCTACTACTTGGGTGTATATCTGAGTCTGAAGAGTGTTTGAGTCCTGGTGTGGAGTTCATGATGCTGATCCTTTGCAGGTGAACATTGCCCAAGTCTTGGTCTTTTTTGCAAGATGGTTTGTGAAAGGGTTTAGCCTATAATTCTCTCCAAGTCCAGGTAGCAGCCTTGGCTGTTGCCAAAGGAGACTTCAAGGATGGCAGCTAGCGTCACATCCAGACATAGTACATTTTCTTAAAGGAGCAAAGCACTTGCATCCTCCGGTTCGTAGAATTTGTCTGTCTTGGATTCTTAATCTGGTTCTTCAAGTATTGTGTGGACCTCCCTTTTGAACCATTAAGAAGAGCATCTTTCAAGGACCTTACCCTGAAAACTGGGTTCCTCATGGTGATTTGTTAGGCTAGGCGAATTTCGGAGCTACAAGCCTTGTCGTGCAGGGATCCTTTTTTGCAGATTTTGGATGGCAGTCTCGCGTGCGGTGCCTTCCTTTTTGCCCAAAGTCGTGTCGAGCTTTCATCTTAGCCAGACGGTGCAATTGCCGGGCTTTCCATGCCTGATGTCTGATTTACTGCATATGTCTGTTCCTATTGTGGTATCTCAAGGTGATAAATGACTTTTGGAGATTGGATGATCTTTTCAGTGGACCAAAGAAGGGTTGCAAAGTTGCTAAGAGCACAATTGCAAGATGGTAGAAGGAGGCGATTGTTTTGGCCTGAATCTGTAAGGTTTGCTTGGTCCTAGAAGTTATGCAGGTGCAAGGCAGCCTCCTGGGCGGAGCGTCAAGGGGTTTCTCTGCAGGAGATTTGTCGAGCAGCGACTTGGTCCTCTTTGCACACTTTTACTAAAGGTTACCATTTGGATGTTAGGGCCCTGGAAGAGGCCACGTTTGGTGAAAGTGTTGTGCGTGTGGGTCTTTCGGTTCCCACCCAGTGTAGAGGGGCTTGAGTAGAACCTACTTGTCTGGACTGATCTGAGGTATGAACAGGAAAGGAAAATTGGTTCTTTCCTGCTAATTTTTGTTCTTGGAATAGGATGAATCAGTCCAGACTCCCATCCCCTTATGAAAGACTTTTCCCACTTCTGGATGCTGCGGGTGATGCAGAAATTGAGCAAGATTGTACATAGTTTTAAGCTGTTTTAAGATTGGAAGTTTTTTCATTGCACTAACTTGAGGATTAAGTTTTGTTGGGGATTCAAACTTATTCCTCATCTAACTCTAGAGGGAGAAATCCTTGGAGTTTAGGGAAGGTAGTCTTGGGTACAGGTCAATACTGAGGGACTGCAGGTGGCACTCTCAGTTATGTAGCAGTGCCTGAAAAGTTTCTATTCTCCGCCTCCATCTGCTGGTAGGGATGCAAAACCCACTTGTCTGGACTTATCTGTGGTATTCCAGGAACAAAAATTAAGATAAGAACCAATTTTCACTAAAGGGATGGCCCCCTTCCCCCCTCCGAAAAAGAGAAGTAGTAATACTCTGTAATGGAAGACCCAGTAGAATTATTCCTGGATCAAATGGCATTTGTATTTCTGTTGCCTCCTGAGAAGTATGCCTGAACAGAAAACCAACATGGAGAAGGAAATCCCCAGAAGCCTCTGCTTTTCTTTAGCCTGCCTGGGCTGAATGGACTGAGTGACTTACAGAATGTCCCTGGATATCTATAAAGGCAAACAAGCTGGCACCAGAAAGGTGAGGCCTATTCATAGGGTCACAAAGAAGAAACCAATGGGGAGCTTCAGGCACTATTCTCAGGAGTTTGTATCAACACAGCTACAGACGTGTTAATTATCTTGACCAGTAAGATTTTAACAGAACAAAGGATATCTCGAAAGCCATGGTAAATGGGCTTCACCTCCTGGGGAAACTAATCAGGGGTAGTTAGGGATGATCTTATCATGCAGTTGACATTACAACTTATGTAAATGATCCTTTGGGCAATCATGCAAATCTCTAGAACCTTCTCCAGTATTGAATGTTATCTATAAAAGAAGGGTCACTTCCTGTATACAGTGAGATGCTGGTCAGTTTGTCAGGCAAAGGGCATCCATTACCCAGCATCTACCGAGAATACTTATACTGATTAATAAAAAGAAATTATACTTTCTACTGAGTCTAAGTGTTCTTGTGTCCCTGGCCATAAGCGTAGAGTGCGCTTAACACTCCTGAATCCATGCAAGAACTTCCTTCCAGAGATCAAGGGTCAAGTCCACCACATATTAAAAAAATGGGATCCTATTCCCCCACATTCTCTCCAGCACTTGCTTAGTCACTCAGATTCATTCTAATCGTTAAATATGAACTGTAGCTATTCTCCTTAGCAAGCATAACGTTCTTTTCATCCTTTAGCAGGGAATCGTCCATTACCCATTTCTGCTGCGGCAAAGAACAGGTGACACAGGTACATGGTTCACCAAGACCACTCCTGATAATAGTGTCTTGCCACCCCAAATAAAATAATTTCTGGTATAGATATGATAAGGGTGTGAGAACAATGTGTATTTTCTGTTTCGTGGGTGGATGTACCTCCAGAGTTCATATGCACCAGCAACTGACATCCGCTGGTGAAAGAGAGTGCATCTGAATTCCCTCTGATTTGTCCGTTTCTGGAACTGCTGACAAATTATTGTCCCGTCCCCCCCCCCCCCCCCCCCACTATAATCGGGGAACTATTGTGGGCCTAATCCTTAATGGAATGTAGAATTTGGTGCAAGGAGTAACGATGGTGGGGCCACTTGGCAATCGTGATCATAACGCAATCACATTTGACTATAATTGGAAGCAAGGACATTAAATGCTAGAGCAGTAGATTTACTTAACTTTCAAAAGAGAGACTTTGATAAAATGAGGAAAAAGAAATAGAAAAAATACTGTAAGGTGCCGCTAAATAGCAAATTACCAGGACTTGATGGTATTCACCCCAGATTTGTAGAAGAATTAAAATATGAAACTGCAGACCTGTTACTTATTATCTATCATTCTAATCTGCCATTGTAACGCCAGCTTTTAAAAAGGTGTGAGCCAGGAAACTACAGACCAGTGGTTCTTTGTAAAATGGTGAAAGCTATGGTTAAGAATGGAATTAACAGGCATTCGGATAAACATGGCTTAATGGGGAAGAGCCAGCATGGATTTATCAAAGGGAAGTTGTGCCTTCCCATTGTATTAGAAACCTGTGAATAAGGGTGAAGCATTCAGTGTAGGTAGGGTTTCAGAAATTACAGGAGGCAGTGTCCTGTTGTGGACTGGTAACTGACTCGAAGATAGGAAATGGGCTAGGACTGAATGGATACTTTTCCCAATGCAGGGAGGTGAATAGAGGAGTGCCCCAAGGATTTGTAAGGGAACCTTGCTATTTAACATTCATTAATGATCTGCAAAAGGAAACAACAAGTGAGATGATCAGATTTGCAAATGACTCAAAATTTATGCAAAGTAAGTTGAAACAGTTGATTATGAAGATTTATAACTCTAAAAAAATAAATTCTAGGAGGATCATGCGAGACTAGGGCAACCCACATGTTGTTGGTTTGGATTTTAAAATACTCTTTCCATTGGAGATCTTGTCCTGTTAGCTGCTCGAGAGTTATAGATTAGAGTTGTGCATTGGAGGTGCAGGAAGCCAGGGGAGCAGAACATGATTGGCATGAGATACCGATGTGCACCAAGTACTAGAGAGACCTTGGGATGGTCATGGCTAAGCCTCTGAAGACAGGAAAGCAGTGTGACAAGGTGGTGGTGAGAGCCAGAGAGAGGAATAATAGCAGCAGGAGGTGCTGAGTGCAAAGCATGGCCAGCACTCAGCACAAGAGCGAACCTGCAGCATCCATACTAGGGATGTGAATCGTTTTTTGACGATTTAAAATATCGTCCGATATATTTTAAATCGTCAAAAATCGTTAGGGCCACGATACAATACCAATTCCCCCGATTTATCGTCAAAAAATCGTAAATCGGGGGAAGGGGGAGGGCAGGAAAACCGGCACACTAAAACCCACCCCCGACCCTTTAAATTAAATCCCCCACCCTCCCGAACCCCCCCAAATGCCTTAAATTACCTGGGGGTCCAGCGGCGGTCCGGAACGGCCTCCTGCAATTGAATCGTGTTGTCTTCAGCCGGCGCCGGGGTCCGGAACCCCGCTGAACGACCTCCTGCAGTCGATCTCCTGCCGGCGCCATTTTCCGTACGGAAAACGATTCGCGGCAGGAGATCGCTCCCGGACCCCCGCTGGACCCCCAAGGGACTTTTGGCCAGCTTGGGGGGCCCTCCTGACCCCCACAAGACTTGCCAAAAGTCCAGCGGGGGTCCGGAACGACCTCCTGCAGTTGAATCGTGTTGGTCTATGGCCGCCGCCATTTTGCGCCGCCATTTTGCAAAATGGCGGCGCAGAATGGCGCCGGCTGAAGACAACACGATTCAATTGCAGGAGGCCGTTCCGGACCCCCGCTGGACCCCCAGGTAATTTAAGGCATTTGGGGGGGGGTTCGGGAGGGTGGGGGATTTAATTTAAAGGGTCGGGGGTGGGTTTTAGGGGGTTTTAGTGTGCCGGTTCACGATTTTAACGATTTTCACGATACTCTAAACACCCAAACGGCGACAATACGATTCCCTCCCCCTCCCAACCGAAATCGATCGTTAAGACGATCGAGGATACGATTCACATCTCTAATCCATACATCTCAGCACAGTGTATGGAGGGAAGACTTAAGCAACTCCCATCTGCCACCCCTGTGTGTAGTGGCTGTGCTTTTGCTGAATAGTTATGGTGACTTGTTCATTCACAGAACTCTCTGGAATGTCATTTGAAGAACTGTTACAGCTTCAGAACAAAGTGGGGACGAAATTGTATAATCAGGTGGCTTATGGAGCAGAACTTGGAGCTAGAGATGGCCCCAAGAAGAAAGCACGACTAAACAAGAACAGGTAATCATACATATCTCGAGCTATGGCTTCCCTGGATCCCTGCGTGCTCTGCAGCTTAACCCTGTGGCCAGAAGTCGTGTGTGTGTGTGTTCTACTACTTTATTCCTATTTCCTATGCACCTTGACAGGCTGAGTTGTTTTCAGGATAACAGGTTTTCCATAGGTAGAAAGACTTCATGGAAACGTGATGATAGAAAAAGACTGTGTCTTATCTGTCTACCCATCCACACCAGCGACTCGGCTCTATAATCCCTACCACTCCCTCGGAGATCCCATGCTTTCTTGAATTCAGATACTGGTCTTGTCTCCACCCCCTCCATAGGAAGGTTGTTCCATCCTTTGCTACATACATCTCTGTAAAGAAATATTTCCTTAGATTATTCCTGAATCTGTTTTCTTTTATTCTTATCCCATGACCCTTCCTTCTAGAGTGTTCTTTCCATGGAAAGAGGCTCACCTCCTGTGCATGGAAAACTTTGAGTTCCCTGTATGTACCCGGATCAGTCCAGATGCCTGGGTTTATGCATCCCTGCCAGCACATGGAGACAGAGAAAGCTTCACTGACACTGCTTCATAAACCCCAGTGCCACCTGCAGATCCTCAGTATTTCTCTGTCTCCAGCAGATGGCAGAGGGTGCATTAACCTGCAGTTCTGTAGTCTGCCCTTTTCTCTCTTTTTTTTTTCCTTGCGAGACTGCCTCCCAGGGGTGTGGGGTTCCCAGGGGGAACCTTTCCCTGTTTGGTTGAGGTGGACGAGCTGGAGGTTGGTGACTTTTTTTGTATGCACGCTCCAGTTTGGTCCATGGGGTGTAAATCTGGTGGTCCAGATTCCTCCCCTTCATGAGGCTATTTGGGCAGCTTGTTGGATCTGGTCAGCTGTTCTTTGGGTGTCTCCCTCTCCTTGTTTCTGGCTGAGCTGGACAGCTCCCCTCAGCTTTAGGAGAGGGGAGCTCCTTAATATTTATTTAAAGTTTTTATTAAAATAATAGGGTAAGCAGCTTGAGTGGTAAGGTTTTCAGGGCTCTGCAGGGCGGCTTTCCTCCCTCTGTGTGATCAGCTGACTGCGAGGGACGGGCTCTTTGATCCTCTCGGTTCTCGGTGGCGCTTGTGCTCGGCGGGGGATGATCGTTGTTCCATTGTGTGGTCATGGTTCATGGAGCGGCCTGCTGGGTGTTTAAACCACCTCTGGCTATGATCGGCGTGCGCTTTTTGGGGGGTGAAGGGCCATCACAGCTTCCGGTCTCTGCAAAACGCAGAAGGAACAGTGCCGGCTCGGCCGCGATTAGGATTCCTTCTGGGGAAAGCTCAAGCTGCGTCAGGCCCTTGGGCTCCGCCGCGGGAATGGCGGCCATTTTAGGTTCCCTGGCAGTTTTGCCAGCAGAGGGGGAGGAGGATTTTCCCCTGAGACTTTCCCTGGTCCACGTAGGCCCAGTGGAGGGGGAGGGAGGCACAGGGGAGGCAGTGCTTCTGGGACTGCTGACTTCAGGGAGCCTCAGGGCTCGGGTGTCACCTTTGCTGTCGGCATCCCACTTTTACCCCAGAGTTTATTCTGCTCCTCCACAGTGTGTATTTAGCGCAGCAGGAGGGTCTAGGGTACCAGCAGGCAGGGCCAGTTTTGTCCCCGGGGGCTCATGAGTTGGCGGCTGGGCCTAGTCGGTCCCAGGGGGAGCATGCCTTCTGGGATGCAGCGTCTGTTGGGCCCAGCTCAGGCGGACGACAATACCGATGACTCTGTTGGGTCCCTGGAGGCCCCCAAGGGATTTGAGGGCAGCATCGGAGGATCAGGGTGCTGATGTGGTCAACTGTGCTCCAGAGGACGATGTGGAGGTTGTTCCGGTGTCTGAGGGGGGCGACCCCAAGATTCTCCTTTTGTTCCAGAGGGAAAAATTATGTCCTCTGATTCCTCGGGTCCTTGGGGAGCTGGGGCTAAAGATACCTCAGGAAGTCTCTGACATAGATGGGGGCAGATCCGGTCCTGGATGGTCTTCGTGGTCCCGCGTCAGCATTCCCTTATGTCTGTGAAAAAGATGGTGGATCGGGAATGGAGTACTCCCGATGCCGGCTTGAGAGGTGGAAGGGCGATGTCGAAGCTTTAACCCTTGCCTGAACAGACCTTGGAACATTTTTCTATTCCAAAAGTGGACACGGCAGTGTTGGCAGTCACTAAGAAGACGACTATTCATGTGGCTGGAACCGCGGCATTGAAGGATGTTCAGGATTGTAAGCTGGAGATCCATCTCGAAAGGATCTTTGAGGTGTCCGCTCTGAGTCTGCAGGCAGCCATTTGTTCCTTCTTCATGCAATGGGCCTGTTTGTGCTAGGTATAGCAGCTTCAGGATGGACAGGTGAAGTCGGATGATGAAGAGAGTAGGGCGGAAAACATGGAGGTGTCTGTCACGTACATAGCGGACACTTTGAATGATTTGGTGAGGACTTTGTCTCATATTATGGCCTACACTGTGTCTGCCAGGCGGTTATTGTGGCTGCGTAACTGGTCGGCGGATGTGTTGTCCAAGTCCCAATTGGGTTCGGTGCCTTTCAAAGGTCATATTTTTTTGGGGATGACCTGAAGCAATTGATCAAGCAATTGGGTGACAATAAGGTGCACAAGTTGCTGGAGGACAGGCCTAAGAGTAAGCAGTCCTTTCTGTCCAGCTCGCATTTTCAGGAAGGCAGAAGATCTCGTCATTCGAGAGGAGCCCCAGCTTCACAGAAGCAATTTTCTGTTCCAGGTCAGGCCTGGGGGCAGTCCTTTCGTGGCGGTCATAGGCCCTTCAGAGCTTCCACAAGAGGTGGGACTACAGGGGCGAAATCCTCCCAATGAGGCAAGGCCGGCCCAGTCCATCATTCCTTTTATAGGGGGTTGTCTAGCTCGATTTTACAGGGAGTGAGTCAACATCACTCAGGATCAGTGGGTGCTCTGTCATAAGAGATGGTTAACCATTAGAATTTGTGTGTCCCGTTCACAGCCTCTTTCTATTAATCAAGTTTACTTAGGGAATAGCCACTGCTATTAATTGCATCAGTAGCATGGGATCTTCTTAGTGTTTGGGTAATTATAGCATTGCTTACAATATTCAATAACTATTTACCGCGTACTAGCAGCAGAAATTGTTTTACTAATGTTTTACTGTAAATGTGATTTAATTTTGATAGCTTGGTTTGTCTTCTAACTGTGAATGTCTTACTGTAAGACACTTAGATGGTCAGATCCTGTCCTATTTTGCGGTATATAAAAACTTTTAAATAAAATAAACAATTGCCAGGTCCTTGTGGCCTGGATTGGCCACTGTTGGAAACAGGATGCTGGGCTTGATGGACCCTTGGTCTGACCCAGCATGGCATGTTCTTATGTTCTTATGTTCCTCCTACTGCTTCCACCGAAGAGTGGACCAGCCGACTTCTTTGTGGGGGTCTTCCCTCCTCCGGTCCCCAGACTGGAAGTATCCATGGAAGTCCTGCATGACCCCTGAAAGGACTGCTGTCTTCCATAGGTGTGCTTCTGCCCCAATACCATGGCACTCCTTCCAGACCGAAAACACCTCGTATTCAGAAAACGGGACCATGGAGGAAAGGTCTTTTTGACACTTTCCTTATCCTCTGGCAGCTTATTCCCTTTGGACTCCCCCAGATGTTTTATCAACTGCTTCAGGTCCTCTCTGAACAACAGCTTTCCCTTGAAAGGAAGGTTACACATCTGCTGACCAATTTCGTAACCACAGGAGTCTGTGCTACTACCGCTGAGAACGTATTCTTGGGTGATGTCCGGACCAAGTCATGTAAGGCATCCACCACATAGGCCACCCCAGCCTCCAACTAGGCTGCTGGTTTGGAGTCCACTGAGAGTGGCTCATTTTCCTGAATCTTCTGCACCCAACGCAAACACGCCCTCTGCATCAGGCTACCACCGATTGCCACCTGGAGACTCGAGGCTGAAACTTCAAACATCCTTTTCAAACTGAATTTCCAGCTTGCAGTCTCAAACATCCTTTAGCACAGCAGAACTCGCCATTGGGATAGTTGTCTTAGTGACAGCCGAAACTGCTGCATCTACCTTAGGCAGCTGCAAGCGCTCTAAGGTCTCCTCCGTCAGTGGGTACAACTGACCTTCAAGCTGGCCTCCGGAGTATCCCACTCCTGGTTTATTAGCTTCTTCACCACCTTGGGCAATGGAAAAATCTTCGGATCCCCTAGGCCATCCAGAACCAGATCCACACCTTCATTATCAGAATCCTCCAGGGTGACATTGATCCCCAGCTCTTCCAAGATGAGTGGGATGAAAGGTCTCAACTCTTCCTTCCAGAACAACCAGACGACCTTCTGGTCATCTCCTTCCGTAACCGGTACCTCGTCTGCTTCACCCACATCTTTACTCACCCCTGGGTTGCTGACTGGATCGCCCGCTGAAAAGTCCACTCCCGGGTCATCCCCTGCCACTAGCGGATTGTCCGAATCCTGTGAATCCTCAGCATCCCCCCCCCCCCCCTCACGAGGGATGCGCCAGCCCCAGGCAACAAAATGAGGTCCTTGAACCCCCAGCTGGGGCCAACTTGGACCTCTTCGAGGGACAATGTGGCTTCCCCCTCAGTGGCCGCTTCCAAGTTGCTCCCCGCCAGGCCAAATAGGCCTTGTGGAGAAGCAGTACAAAATCCTTCAGATCCTCATCTGGCTTCTCTTCTGGATCCCCCCCCCCCCCCCGACACACACTCAAAATCCTCCCCCAATGACTGCATCATCAGGGAAAGCGAAGGAGGGGGAATCCCTGGACTCTGCAGACGATGTCTGCCTGCCTTGCCTTGGTAAAGGCCACTGCGTCGTCTTCCCCCCCATGGGAGCATCCGCCAGCGGCCCTGCCGAGTGAGTGACCCTGCAGCCTCTGCGGAGGCTCCCTCACTCCCCGAGGCTCAGGCACTGCAAAGCGCAGCCGTCCTATGCTGAGAAGCCGGTGCTATCGAGCCTATCGCATGGGCACTCGTACTTGAGCCGGGCACTACAAAAACTCCTGTAGCGACCCTGAGCACCACCTCCAACCAGCCCCGAATCTCCCAGCATCGTCAGGCACTCAAACTTCTCCTCACTGCGATCACTGCCGTGCAGCAGCTCTACCCAATCGGCCACTGATACCATCCCTTTGCCAGTTTGTGGTTTGTTTTTTTTTTAAAAGGAGCCACAGCACTAGAAATCTACCCCAAAAAGAAAGGGTATACATTCCTGCTGTTGGCCTTTGGTGTGGAAGTGAAGTCCTTCAAGGTAATGAGAGCCAGGACCCCTGGCTATCAGGCCTCCGGGATGATGCGGGCAGAGCCAGTCCAGGGATTACCAAGCCCCATCTCACCCGACTCCACGTGAGGGATGGTCCATGAAGGACCTAACACCTCAGGGAGTACTGCAGACTGTTTCTGTCTCTGGACAAAATCTTTCTCTTTGGTTTTTTTTTGTTTTGTTTTTAATTAACTACTCAGACTGCAGGTTTAGCACCTCTACCATCTGCTGGAGACTGAGAAATACTGAGGGACTGCAGGTGGCACCTCTACCATCTGCTGGAGACTGAGAAATACTGAGGGACTGCAGGTTTAGCACCTCTACCATCTGCTGGAGACAGAGAAATACTGAGGGACTGCAGGTTTAGCACCTCTGCCATCTGCTGGAGACTGAGAAATACTGAGGGACTGCAGGTTTAGCACCTCTGCCATCGGCTGGAGACTGAGAAATACTGAGGGACTGCAGGTGGCACCTCTACCATCTGCTGGAGACTGAGGGACTGCAGGTGGCACCTCTACCATCTGCTGGAGACTGAGGGACTGCAGGTGGCGCTCTCGGTTATGTAGCAGTGCCTCAAAAATTTTGTTCTCTGCCTCCATCTGCTGGTAGGGATGCAAAACCCACTTGTCTGGACTGAACTGGGGTACAAATAGGAAGGAAGAGTTAGCTATACTAAATACCCCCTGCCTCTCTGGAGAGTTGATTACTTAACTAAAGTTAACTCTAAAATCAACTGAAGGGTTCAGGAGACTGCGCCTCCTGCATGTGCTCACTACAATAAAAGCTGTATAAGCTAAGAGAGAGAGAGGTCCATTCAGCACAGTCCAATGACATCACCCCACGTGTCATGGCTAATTCATTCTGTTGGTTAGGAAGAGCACTGTTTACAGTAAGCAAATTTGCTTTTCCAGGTAGGCAGGGTATTTGTTTTCATAGCTAGACCTACCTCCAGGCATCCTTCCCCATTTCTTTACCCTATCTGTCCTATCTCCTCCCCTCCCTTGTCCTTATCGACACACTCCACATAAGTAATCCGTGTGCTTAAATTCTAATTTTCTAGCGTGTAGCCAGATGGGCTCAGGACCAATGGATTATGTGCTCCCCTCCTAGCAGATGGAGACTGAGTCAGGTTTCAAAGCTGACATCACCCTGCAGTGACCTCAGCTCCTCAGTATCTCTCCATCTCCCTAGCAGATGTGGATTGTGTTTTCCCTATCGGGAACACAGTACACTTTAAAAGAGAAAAGGTTTGCCTTTAAATTTCTACCTGAAATCAGACAAAGATTGAGCCCCGCTCTCCTGCGGTGATACCTAAAGTCCCTCCCCCAGTTGAGAATTCCTGAGGTGATTTCCGAGATCCCTCGGAGGTTTGCCTTGGTCCGGTAGCCGGTTTATGGCATGGACTTTGCTGCTGAAGCAGCTGAAAGGCAGCGGGTGCAGGAAGACGAGCGCAGTGGTGACGGCCAAAGTCCTCTCCACTCGCAGCCGGAGATTGTCTCTGTACTCAGCCAGTAAGCGAGGAGCCCAGGTAAGTAGTGATGAACTTCTATCCAGAGATGTGGAAGGGCCTCGGTAAGTCTTTCCTCTGGTCTCCTTGCTCGGCGCACCATACCAGTGTTGTTCCTGATCCCGTTAGGGCTAGACCCCACTTCAGGCTAGGTGGTCACTCCACTTGGCTGGCTGCAGTGGCGCCATCTTGCGCGCAGTTTGGTGTGGCACCATTTTCCCCCATCGGTACGAGTGGTGCGGGCTGGCGCTTTGAGCGCCTAACGCGAGCATAACCATGTGCATGACCACACGCATAATTACACGTTCAACCAGCTGCTTAGATTTACGCGCGCTCGGGCGAGTCTGTACATGCTCGAGAGGCACTAGCCGGCTGAACATACAAAATACAGAGTATTATGGCCCCAGCAGCAAAGAAGCTCAAGCGACACTCCCTTTGTGCTGCCTGCCATATTAGGGCTGCACAGTCTGATCTGGAATCCTTCCTATGTCAGCACTGTGAAGAGGCCCAGGGAGGGCTGGACTCTCAGAACTTTTATTGGTTGGAATTCTTTCAAGGTCCACAAAACAAGACAGTAACCGGTCCAGGAAAGCCACGGAAATGGAAAAACAAAAACTGGACCGATGCCTTGGAAATTTTATTCAATATTCCCGACTCTGGCCAAAGTTGGGCTCTTTGACATTGAATAATGTCTTTGAGTATCTACTCAAATACAATGTATATTCCCTGGGGATATCCACTCAAGAAGTCTCGGAGTGCAAGGTTAAGAATGTAAAAAAAACAAACATTTTTGTCTACAAATGACGATAGTGTTTGTTCCCAAAGGATATCTAAGAGATACAGAATCCTGCCGTTGAAAAGTGCCATCGCATGAAGTGTAATAGAACACTTTGTGGTGGAAACAGAGACTTTATGAATTGGTTATAGAGTTCCTTTTATCGACCGATGCCCTCACAGCATTCTTAACCTTGCACTCTGAGACTCCTTGAGCGAGCCTTTGTTCAGGCATAGTCAGCTACTGTCCCTGCCCAGGCCAAGCACCAGCTGGGAAGGCCTCACCCTCCCGGCCCTGTCAGAGTGGCTCGGGACATGCCTCACCTCTCCAAGGGTATCCCTGACAGGGACCCAGACACCACAGACAACGAAGGGAATGCGGATTCATTGGAGGACGGGGATATTCCTCCATGCCTGGAGCCATGCCAGACCATGCTTCGATTTTTCCAGAGATGAATTATCGGCCCTAGTCTCCCAGACCCTGAAGATTCAGGGTCCGTGCCTGGGATTCCCAATGTCGGAACTGAGGAATCCTATCCTGGTGTCTCTATGGAAGTCCTCTTGCTATTTCTCGATGCTGGAAGCTATCCAGGAGTTGATTGACCTGGAAAGGGATGCCCCAGAAGCAAGTTTTAAAGGAGGTCGGCCCTTGGAGGCCTTGTACCATTGGGATCCAGCAGTCAAGGAAGGCCTGCGTTTCCCGAGAGTGGATGCCCTGGTCTGTGCCGTCTCAAAGTAAACAATTATCCCAGTAGAGGGAGGAGCGGTCTTGAAGGATATCCACGATAGGTGATTGGAATCCATCCTTAAGCAGGCCTTTGGCGCGACAGCAATGAGACTGCGGATTGACTCCTGTTGAGCCCTGGTGACTCGTTCGTGTCTGCTTCTCGAGAGAGAGAGGCAGATAGATCAGGGGCGCTTACCAGAGAGGCAATCAAGCCAGCCGCGGCCTTCCTAGTGGATGCAAACTCGGACTTAATGTGTGCCTCGGCCAGAGGAGTAGCCTCAGTGGTGGCAGTCAGAAGGCAACTATGGTTGCAAAACTGGTCAGCGGACCCAGCCTCTAAGGTGAACCTCACGAAAATGCCCTTTTAGGGAACCCTCCTATTTGGAAGCAAATTGGAGAAGCTAGCCCGTAAATGGGGTGAATCTCCAGTGCCCCAGTTACCGGAAGATAAGGAAAAGAGGTCACGGCGTCTGTCACCCATGAGAGGTCAGGCCAGGGGCACCCAGTGCTTCTGGCCCTCAGGAAGGTCTCAGTCCTTTCGGTACCGACAACCAAAAAGAGGAACAGGTTCAGGTTGGACCTGAACTCCCCAATGAAGTTTGGCCAACTCACCCACAGGATGAGAAGATAGAGGACCGACTATCCCTCTTCTATCTATGGTGGGTCGAGTTCACGTCAGACAAATGGGTACTGGACATCATATGAGAAGGATACGCTCTGGAATTTCGCAGCATTCCTCGGGACAGGTTCATGATGTCTCCTTACCACTCCCAGCACAAAAAACTGTCAGAGAAGGGCAACCAAAATGATAAAGGGGATGGAACAGCTCCCCTATGAGGAAAGGCTGAAGAGGGTTAGGGCTTTTCAGCTGGGAGAAGAGACGGCTGAGGGGGGATATAATAGAGGTCTTTAAGATCATGAGAGGTCTTGAACGAGTAGATGTGACTCGGTTATTTACACTTTCGAATAATAGAAGGACTAGGGGGCATTCCATGAAGTTAGCAAGTAGCACATTTAAGACTAATCGGAGAAAATTCTTTTTCACTCAACGCACAATAAAGCTCTGGAATTTGTTGCCAGAGGATGTGGTTAGTGCAGTTAGTGTAGCTGGGTTCAAAAAAGGTTTGGATAAGTTCTTGGAAGAGAAGTCCATTAACTGCTATTAATCAAGTTTACTTAGGGGCGGATTTTCAGAGCCCTGCTCGCCTAAATCCGCCCAAAACCGGGCGGATTTAGGCGAGCAGGGCCCTGCGCGCCGGTGAGCCTATTTTACATAGGCCTACCGGCGCGCGCAGAGCCCCGGGACTCGCGTAAGTCCCGGGGTTCTCCGAGGGGGGCGTGTCGGGGGGCGGGCCCGGTCGTCATGGCGTTTCGGGGGCGTGTCGGCAGCGTTTTGGGGGCGGGTACGGGGGCGTGGCTACGGCCCGGGGCGGTCCTGGGGCGTGGCTGCGCCCTCCATACCCGCCCCCAGGTCGCGGCCCGGCGCGCAGGAGGCCTGCTGGCGCGCGGGGATTTACGCCTCCCTCTGGGAGGCGTAAATCCCCCAACAAAGGTAAGGTGGGGGCTTAGACAGGGCCGGGTGGGTGGGTTAGGTAGGGGAAGGGAGGGGAAGGTGAGGGGAGGGCAAAAGGAAGTTCCCTCCGAGGCCGCTCCGATTTCGGAGCGGCCTCGGAGGGAACGGGGGTAGGCTGCGCGGCTCGGCGCGCGCCGGCTATACAAAATCGATAGCCTTGCGCGCGCCGATCCAGGTTTTTAGCAGATACGCGCAGCTCCGCGCGTATCTACTAAAATCCAGCGTTCTTTTGTTTGCGCCTGGAGCGCAAACAAAAGTAGGCCTATTCGCGGAGTATGAAAATCCGCCCCTTAGGGAATAGCCACTGCTATTAATTGCATCAGTAGCATGGGATCTTCTAGGTGTTTGGGTAATTGCCAGGTTCTTGTGGCCTGGTTTGGCCTCTGTTGGAAACAGGATGCTGGACTTGATGGATCCTTGGTCTGACCCAGCATGGCAATTTCTTATGTTCTTATGTAGTGGATTCCACACTGACAAGGCTCCTCAGTCTGAGGGCTATAACCCCGGTATCTACACCCCAAATAAATACGGGGCGCTATTCCATCTATTTCATCGTACCCAAGAAAGAGGGTTCATTCCGACCCATCCTAGATCTCAAGAGCGTCAACCACCATCTGCGGATAATTCACTTCCGCATGGAAACTCTTTGCTCCGTCATAATGGCCATGCAACTGGGAGAGTTCTTAACCTCCCTGGACCTTTCAGAGGCCTACCTTCATATTCCAATTTGTCAAGAACACCAGCATTTCCTACGCTTTATGGTACTGGGCTGCCATTACCAGTTCCGGGTATTGCCCTTCGGCCTGGCAACCGCCCCCAGAGCATGCTCCAAAATTATGGTGGTCGTGGCAGCAGCACTGAAGAAAGAAGTGATCCTGGTGCACCCTTACTTGGATGACTGGCTGATCCGGGCGAAGTTGTCGAAGAGAGCCTCCAGGTGACCAGCAGGGTCAGGTCCCTCTTGCAGGAACTTGGTTGGGTCGTGAACACCGACAAGAGCAGCCTCAAGCCTTCCCAGTTCTTGGAGCATCTGGGGTCTGGTTCAACACCAAGCAGGATAAGGTCTTCCTACGCCCCTCTAGGATAAGGAAGCTGATATACCAAGTGCGTCGGTTGACGAACATTGTGTGCTTCAGGGTGTAGAGCTAACTCCAGGTCCCTGGCCTCATGGTGTCAACCCTAGAGGTAGTATTGTGGGTGAGAGCTCACATGCGGCCACTCCGGCACTCCCTAGTGTCACGTTGGAACGCACTGTCTCAAGATTACTCGATTCGCTTCCACCTACCGATGGAAGTATGTTCTCAGCTCCAGTGGTGCCTGCAGGAAGTTCCCCTAAGCAAGGGTGTAAGCCAGTCCCCAACGAACTGGATCGCCCTCACGACGGACGCAAGCCTCCGAGGGTGGGGAACTCACTGTCAGGAATTGACAACCCAGGGGTGATGGACTGAGGAAGAGAGACGCTGGAACATAAACTGCCTGGAAGCATGAGCGGTCAGATTAGCGTGCCTGCATTTCAGCCACACACTCCAGGGACAGGCAGTCTGCATAATGTCAGACAATACAACAAAGTTGGCCTACATCAACCACCAGGGAGGAACCAAAAGCCACCAGGTGTCTCTAGAGATAGACCCCCTTATGGAATGGGTGAAATCAGACCTACAAGGGATCTTGGCCGCCCACATCGTGGGAAAAGACAACAACAGAGCAGACTTTCTCAGCAGGGAATGTCTGGACGCAGGGGAATGGATGTTGTCAACCAGAGCCTTCCAACTCCGCTGGGGCCTGCTGTCCATCAACCTATTGGCGACATCTCACAATGCAAAGGCTCCCCAATTCTTCAGTCGCAGACTAGATTGGCACTCCAAGGGATCGACGCCCTCATCCAGATCCAGCCGGAGGAGGACTTACTGTACGCCTTCTCTTCATGGCCTCTACTTGGCAATACCATCCACAAGATCGAACACCACAGAGGATTAGTCCTTTTGGTGGCCCCGGATTGGTCCAGTTGCCCGTGATATACAGACATGTGGAGGATCCTTGGGGGAGTCCTCCCCTCGCAGAGGGACCTTCTCCAGCAAAGTCTGATTCTTCACGAGGACCCAGCTCAATTCTGTCTTTCGTCTGGCTCTTGAGGGGGCTCACCTGACGAAGCATGGATATTTGACGGCTGTAATCGGCACCTTGCTCCATGCATGGAAGTTCTCAACATCCCTAGCTTACATATGGGTCTGGAGAATATTTGAGGCCTGGTGCGAGGATTGCAGGGGGCCCCCCATGAACAACCGAGATCCCCCATGATTCTGGAATTTTTACAGGACAGCCTGAACAAAAGATTGTCCCTTAATTCCCTGAAGGTCCAGGTGGCGGCCCTCTCCTGCTTCAGGGCTGAGGTGAACGGAACCCGCTTGTAGACACGTATGGACTTGGTCCTCTTCCTAAAAGGGTTTAAACACCTCGGACTACTCTTAAACTGGCCGGTCCACTTATGGAACCTCAATCTAGTATTGGACGTTCTAGCAGGAACTTTCTTTAGAATACTGCTCAGTTTGTCACTACACCTGTTAACACTAAAGATTGTATTCTTAGTGGCGATATACTCGGCTATTTGCATCTCTGAACTACAGGTGCTGTCATGTCGAAAACCGTTCCTTTGGTTTACCCCAGGAACAGTACAACATCACACCGTCCCCTCCTCCTTACCAAAGGTAGTCTTTGAATTTCACCTGAACCAGTCATTTCCTTACTGTCCCCTGTTTTAGACGCAAGGACATGGAAGACTGCTGCTTCCTATGCCAGTTAAATATCTGTAGAATGTTCAGAACTGGTACGCAAGACAGACCGCTTGTTTGTCCTTCACGGGGGAAGAAAACAAGGCGAAGCAGCTTCGCGAGCTACCATAGCTCGCTGGATCAAGGAAGAGATCACGGGAACTTATTTGGAGGCAGGGAAGCCTTTACCCCTTTAGGTCAAAGCTCATTCCACTAGAGCCCAGGCAGTATCCTGAGCAGAAGCTAAGCTACTCTCTCCCGTCGACATCTGCCGAGCAGCGACATGGTCTTCCCTGCACACCTTCTCCAGGTTCTATTGCCTGGACATTCAGACCTGAGAGGACACAGCCTTTGTGAAGGCGGTGCTAACCGGACCACAGGCAGCCTCCCGCACTGTTCGAGAGTAACTTTTGTACCCGCTAGGAAATGGAGAATTTACTTACATGATGATTTCGTTTTCATTAGTGTAGACAGATGGAGTCAGCATCCCGCCCATGTCTGCCCATGCATGGTGCCAAGGAATCTCGATTCCATGAGGTCATGGGTAACCCATCGCCCTGTCTCTAGTTCAGGGCCTCTATAGTATTGCTGAGATTCAGCACTTATGTTTGGAGTTGAGTACAGTTGCAGTCTCCAGTTTTTAATCGAGTTATTAAGTTGTATCCAAATTCTAATCAAGTTCTTCAATAGTATGTCCACAATGGCTTTTTGAAGAGAATACTGAATGGCCGAGGTCACTGCAGGGGTATCTAGGGTGACATCAGCTTTGAATGTGACTCGGTCTCCATCTGCTGGCAGGAAGCATAACCCATTGGTCCTGAGTCCATCTGACAACAGTAAGGAAAATGAAATTATCAGGTAAGTATTTTCTCCAGTACTCCCACCTCTTGGCATCTACTACCCTCTCAGTAAAGAAGTCTTCATATTGTTTTTCTGTCTGCTATTTAATGTGGCTAAATATCTGAATGCTTCTATCACATTCCCCATTTCCTCTCCTCCAATGAATATGTTTTGAGAGTCCCAAGCCTCTCTTTAGGGCTCTAAGTTTAGGACCTGTATCATTTTAGTATCCTCCATCAGTTCAATTAATTCAAACTGATCTTCAAACCTTTGAATTTGTTGGGAGTTCAAATTCCAGTTTTTCAATTCATCTCTGAATGTTTTATCAGCAGAGTCTGGAATCTGCACTGCCTATCAATCCATCACCCGCATCCTCCAATCTTACACTCAGTAAGAATTGCAGAACGTGGCCAAGCTTCCTCCCACAGCAGTAGCGACCAAAGAGAGTTGCTAGGGATGATCTGTTTGCAGCCCACCATAAGAACTGTACAGCATGGCCAGTGCCTTACCCCGCATCCCTCCCCATTGCAGAGTTACAGGCTCTTTCCATATGACTGATTAGGGATGTGTCTTTCTTGCTTGTCCTTTTCAGGCCTATAGAAGTCTCTTCTAAGAAGCCAGTGCCTTTCCTACGACAGATAGTTCCTGTAAAGAAGAAGGTAAGTAGGCTTTCCCTCCTCCTCCTCTCCTCCTTGGGTTCCCTTTCTGGGGTCACTTTCAGACCCAGTGCAGTGTTGTTCAGGCATCCGATCCCTCCAGTCGGATAGAAGCAGTACTTGTGTATGCCATCCTGTATGGGCTTCCAGGACACAGACCGTGTGTGACAGCAGACTTGCCCTGCCTCCCCATCTGCTTCTCTGGCTATGACTCGGCTTGCCTTTTAGCATTTTTTTAAATTTATATTATTGTATTGAGTAAGTCCTGGGAGGTAAAGTAGGATAATAAGGTTGGTGGCTGATAAGTAGCGTTTGTTTTTTCCCTGCAGGTGCACAGAGACCCTCGCTTTGATGACCTTTCAGGAGAATACAACCCAGAAGTGTTTGAGAAAACTTACAGCTTCCTGAGGGATATCAAGGAGGAGGAAGAGGAGGTTATTTTGTTCTTTTGATTTGCCTGAGAATGTTCTGTGGAAAGTTATAATTAGCATAACTCAGGAAATAGAACTGGCGGTCATTCTTTACTCTGTGCAGTATGCAAACACCTGCAGAAAGCAAAGTCAGAATAATTCAACTAAAGATCAGGGAACGAGCCCATGTGCACATCTCTGGGCTTTCATGCCTGCCTGCCTTCCTGCTCTTCGTATCCCGCTCTTCCTGTTCATACCCCAGATCAGTCCAGACAAGTAAGTTATGGATCCCTACCAGCAGATGGAGGCAGAGAATTAAAAACTTTTCAGGCACTGCTACATAACCGAGAGCGCCACCTGCAGTCCCTCAGTATTTCTCTGTCTCCGGCAGATGGTAGAGGTGCAAACATGCATTCCCTGTACGTACCCAGATCAGTCCAGACTCCTGGGGTTTTGCCTCCCTTCCAGCAGATGGAGACAGAGAAAGTTTTGACAGACTCTGCCTTATATAGCAAGGTGCCTCCCACAGTCTGCCAGTATTACTCTGTCTCCAGCAGATGGAGAAGATGCAAAACTCAGTCTGTACTGGTTACTTGATAAAAATATATATATATATATATATATTAGAGTAGAGCTAGTCAGCTAGGACTTGGTTTAAATTTCTTAAAAAAAAACAGACCGGGCAGAGAGTGTCCTGTGGCCTCCCAGGGGGTTGTCAGGTCCTGAGGGGACCATCCCCCCTTTGTGCTTGAGGTGGCTGCGGCAGGGTGGATGGCTCTTCTGTGCCAAGGTGCAGCAGTATTTGGGGTGATACCGGGGAGCCCGGATCACTCACCCCAGCAGGACCACAACAGAGCAGGATAAGATCTGTTGATCAGGTTTGGCAAACAAAATTAAAATTTCAAATTTAAGAGATGCCCTCCTTTGCTTAGCAATTGTGGCCACGGGTAGCACTGGAGCTGCTTTTGGTGCTGCTTTTGGTGCTGAATTCGGTCTCCCTCATGCCACGTGCGCCTCTCCCACGAGGGGTTATGTTCGGCCTGCATTCCCAGGGGCGAAGGAACCTCTGCCGCCGGGAGGGTGGTTCTCCGTGGGAGGTCAGTGACCATGGCTTTCAGCAGTCTGCCGGCATCTTCACCCAGTCAGTTCCGCTGAGCGCGGGAAACTGCACCATTTTGGGAGCCTTCTCTTTGGCGGCTCCGCTCGTGGTGGGGGAGGGGAATCTCTCGCCTCAGTTGTCTCCACAGCAGCCAGCACCGAGGCCTAAATCCCTTGCGCTGATCGACTCAAAGGCGCAGGGAGATGAGGGAGGAGACGGATTCTGCTGATTCTTCCTCCCTTTTACTGAAGAAGGTGAAGAAATTGGTGGGTTGGGAGTAGGAGTCTCCCGAAGCAGGCCTGAAGATAGCCAGAGCTACGGCTAAGTTATATCCCTTGCTGGAGCAAACCTTGGAATCGTGGAAGATTCCCAAGGTGGATGCAGCTGTTTTCCATAGATGAGCAGGTTGAATTAGCCATGTGTTCTGGGGATCGTTCTTCAGTCCTCTAGATGGCAGAGTTCTTCCATGCACACACAGCTGAGCTCTGTGTGCCTGCTTGCCTATATAACCACATGATTCCCAGTCTGCTTCAGTCTTGTTTTCTCCACGCTGCACACGGAGTCTCCTCTCTCTTACTAATCTCTTTTTTTCTCTCTGTTTCCGGTAGACCTACCATCCTTCCTCTAACCCCCGAACTCTGCAGTGGCAGAGGGGGGAATGCTGCAGGAACATCGGGCCGGCCCACGATCCTCTGGGGAGCCAGGCCGAGTGCTGTGGTGCCCGGAGAACCCAGCTAGGAAACAGAAAAAAAAAATAGAGAGAGAGAGAGAGGAACAGAGAGAGGAACAGCATAAACAATGTGTTCCGTGGATAGCAGGGTGAATTAGCCAAATATTCTGGGGATTGTCCTCCGGTTCTCTAGGGGGCGGAGCTCCTACAAGCACACAGAGCTGAGCTCCAGGTAACTGCTTGCCTAATCACGTGGTTCCCAGTCTGCTTCAGTCTGTTATCCAAGCGTGCATTTGCACAGACCAGAGACTGTCCAGGAAGGTGGGCAGGTAAGCATGGCTAATTCACCCTGCTATCCATGGAAAACACAGTTTATGGTAAGAAAACTTGCTCTTTTCCACAGATAAGCAGGTTGAATTAGCCATGTATTCTGGGGAGTCCCCAGCTAACTGGTTAGGTGCTCCCTGGTCCCTGGAAGCGATGGTAATCCATACCAGTTCTTATTAGAATGTGCACTCAAGCTGTCACACCTTGCGGACAGTCTCTTTTGGCGATCCTAAGAATGGTTCGGCCCATTGTGGCATCCGTATCTGTCTGCTGGTTAAAGCAGTAGTGAGAGATAAAGGTATACAGTGATGACCACGTGGTGACATCACGTATGTTCTGAGTAGGTAGTTCATTTGGGTGGGCGATGGATGGTGCCATCGCTCTGGCTCAGTGAGTCTTTGGTGAAATAGGTAAGGTCTCTTCCACCTTGTTATAGCAAAAACAAGATGCATTACGTAATCCAAGATATGTTTCTCTCAGACTGGTAATCTGGGAGCATATGGGTTAGGGCATGCAAGTCGACGCTTCATCTCTTGTAGTAGGGTAAGGCATGCCCACACTCCAAAGTGGGAAGCCGTTTCCCCTCCTTGGATTTATGCAGCTTCGGAAGAAGGTTGATTATCTGGTCGAGGTGGAACTCTGATACCACCTTGGGAGGAAGGGAGGGGGAGTTATCAATGCTACTGTATGAAGATGGACCATGAACTTGTGCTTGCAGTTCACTGAATCTCCTTGTTAGTGTTAAGATGATTAAGCAGTACCTCGCAGGAGAGATGTCCGCTATGGCTAATGACCATGGGCACAAGGCCTGTAGCATCCATTGTTCCGGAAGTAAGTTGGGAACCCACAACATAGGTGGTGTTTGAACCGGTAGACGTAGTTCGAGAACGTCCTTCATGAATCTGGGGATTAATGGGTGGAACAGCACCGGGGAGCCCTGCGGGGGAAAGCGGTAAGCCGCAATGTACTGACATGTACTCTGACAGATATCTTGTCTGATATCGCAAGTGAAATTATTCCCATGGGCATCCTGGGAGGCAGAAGAAAGATCAGCTTCGTGTTTTCTGCCCCACCCTGGATACCTGGCCTACTTGGATTGACAATCCTTTCTATCAGACCTTGTCCTGGAGTTAACTGGACGTCTTGGAGTGTTAGCGGTAATTTTAGGTACGTGTGTCGCCCTTTCAGCTTCCATGCTATGTGCCAAGGAAGGGAGCACATCGGACTGGGAAGCAACCTATCCCATGACAGTCAAATATGTGTCGACAGACAAGCAGGGCAGGTGTATCTTTGTTGAGATCATCCCAGCCCTGAGGGTGATGCTGGTACTGTGTATCATGTTACGATGGGAAGGTGACTGTGTTGAAGTATAGCAGGCTCCCCCTTCCATGTACCTCCTGATACACCCTACTTCCTGACGGCTCATCTGTGAACCAGACTCTTTCCTCACTTGTGAAGAGCGTTCATCTGAATTAACTGCTGATGGGGTATTCCTGCTGATGTCTGAGGATATAGTTTTCATTGTGATCTCCTCTCCACATTCTTGGTGGCACTGTCTCATATGGCAGGTGGTACAGGTGATGTGTCCCCCATATGTTCCATCCATTGTCATGGACTCTTTTGCGATCACATGCTCCTTATGCGGGCTGAATGCCCTGCTGATGGTGGTCTATGCCTGTCCCTGGGCATGGTCCATAGGCTGTGTTGCCCAAGGTCGGACTCTGTGCAACTCGTACCTTGCTACTGCAGAGGAAGAGTTTCTTGTATTATCTCTCTCTCTCTCTCTCTCGTCAGGGTGGGGGTCTGATTCTAGCGCCAACAGTCTCCTGTTCTTCAGAAGCGAGGAGTGCGAGAAATAGAATCCCCTGGCTCCACCTATGCAACACTGTTGGGGTATCTGAGGGTTTTGAGTATGAAGCTCCTGCTGGTATTGACCTTATGTGGTCTCTGAGGGTCCCTATTGAGGTGAACCACGCGTTGTCGTCCGCAGCCCTGTGCTGCCACCTTCTGGAGCTTATCTCCCAGGAATTATCCGGAGAACAGATCTGGGGATTAATGGGTGGAACTGGAATTTCGCAGTATTCCTCGGGACGTGTTCATGGTGTCCCCTTGCTACTCCCTGCAGAAGAAGCAGGCAGTGAAGCTCATGCTTCAAAGGCTCCTCAGACTGAGGTCTGTGGTTCCGGTGCCCATGTCTCAAGAAGGTATAGGGTGATATTCCATTTATTTTGTTGTGCCCAAGAAGGAAGGCTCCTTTCGTCCCATCTTGGATCTCAAGAGGGTCCACTGTCACTTGAAGGTAACTCATTTTCGAATGGAAACCTAATGCTCTGTAATAATGGTGATGCAGTCGGGGGAATTTGTGACCTCAGATCTTAGGATCATATTTCCATCCAATTGGAACATTAACGCTTTCTATGCTTTTTGGTGTTGGGGTGCCATTATCAATTTTGGGTGCGCCTTTTGGTCTAGCCACCAGTCCCAGAACACTTTCCAAGTTTATGGTGGTGGAAGTGGAGGCCTTGCGAAAAGAAGGAATCCTCGTGTACCCATATTTGGATGACTAGATGATTTGAGCCAAGTCTCAAGAAGAGAGCCGCCTGGTGACACACAATGTGATCTCCTTTTTGCAGGAGCTCAGTTGGGTGATGAACCTGACCCAGAGCAATCTTCAAACATCCCAATCATTGGATTATCTGGGGGTCCGGTTTGACATGGGACAGGACAGAGTTTTTCTACCAGAAGTTCGGATCCAGAGATTGATGTCTCAAGTGCATCAGTTGATGAACACCATACGCTCAACGGTATGGTCCTACCTACAGGTTCTTGGCTTGATGGCAGCTACCCTGGAAGTGGTGCCGTGGGCAAGGGTGCATATGTGTCCTCTTCTGCGCGCTCTATCTCGTTGGAACCTGCAGTCTCAGAATTATGGGGTTTGGCTCCACTTGCTGATGAATATCTGCTCCTGTCTCCAGTGGTGGTTGCAGGAGGATCATCTGAGAAAGGGAGTTCCCTTGTCCTCTCCGGCCTGGTTGGTACTCATGACAGATGTGAGTCTCCACGGTTGGGGGGCTCACTATCTGGAGTTAATGGCCCATGGGCTCTGGAATGCCAAAGAGTCCCGCTGGAACATCAATCGCCTGGTGGCCCAGGTGGTATGGCTGGCATGCTTGCAGTTCAGCCACAGGCTGCGGAATGAAGCGGTTCGCATGATGTCGGACAATATGACTATGGTAGCTTATATCAATCACCAAGGAGGAACCAAGAGCCAGGAAGTGTCACAGGAAATAGACCAGCTGATGGAATGAGCGGAAGGTCATCTGCACATGATCTCAGCGTTTCACATTGCAGGAAAAGACAACTTAAGAGCAAACTTTCTCAGCAGGGAGAGTCTGGACACAGGAGAGTGAGTGTTGTCAGTCGAGACGTTTCAGCTGATTGTGGATCGCTGGGGCCTTCCATTCCTAGACCTGCAAGAGATCCAGGGATTGACATCCACAACTCGAGCTTCCAGAGGCCCCGCACCCTTTGCAGTAGAGGAGGACCAGAAGGCTCATCTGCATACTGCTCCCAGCATCCCCCAGGAGAGGAGTTCGGAAGTCACCGCAAGAGATCCAGGGATTGACATCCACAGACCCAGCTTCCAGAGCCCCCTGCACCCTTTGCAGTAGAGGAGGACCGGAAGCGTGTGCCGTTCTCAAACCCTTCCATTAACTGAGTGAAGATTAATTTAAAGGTGGTTAAAGAGGATTGGTAAGTATAGCTTTCAGAAATTTTTGGGCTTATAAAAGTTTGGTGAAAAGTGAAATTAAGGGATATTTTCTTTAGAGTTTGTGTGTGTCTGAGATAATAAGCAAGCCAGAGAGAGTTAATTCTAGTGTCTGTCTTTCCCACCCACTCAACCCTTGATTTTTAAGCACGAGACACTTTCTGATTAAAAGTCAATCAGGGTCTTATCTAAATCATACTATTCACTAATTCACCTGTTAATTTAAAGTACTCTCATTCCAACTCCCTTAGTATCCTAAACTTAACTAGGAACTCAATAAAACTAAGATGAAGACAGCAGTCCAGCAGCAAGAGGGGGACTTTCCAGTCTTTGCATTGTCACATGTATGATTTTTTACCCGCCAGTGAAAGATTATATGTGTGCACTCTGTGCAAAGAGCTCCTGGCTCTCAGGGAACGAGTCTGATCTCTGGAGGCTAGAGTAGCAGACTTGGAGGAGCTGAGGCAGACAGAGAAGTACATTGATGAGACCTTCAGGGACATAGTAGCCAAGTCCCAAATCCAGTCTGGCAGCCCCAGTGTTGCCTTGGATCAGAAAGGTCTCCCAGTAGGAGAACATCACCCTGGTGTAGCAGGAAGTGATCCTGTAGCAAAGACCTGCTCTCCAGGTGATGTATTGTCCTCTCGCACTGAGGACAAATCTCCCAGGGCTACTGCCCAGGAGGGGAAGGGTTAGGCCGGCCATCATAGTTAGTGATTCAATTATTAGAAATGTAGATAGCAGGGTGGCTGGTGGGCGTGAGGACTGCCTGATAACCTGCCTACCTGCTGAGAAGGTGTCAGACCTCACGCATTACCTAGATAGGATTATAGACAGTGCTGGGGAGGAGCCGACTGTCATGGTACATGTGGGCACCAACGACATAGGAAAATATGGGGGAGAGATTCTGGAAGCCAAATTTAGGCTCTTAGGTAGAAAGCTGAAATCCAGAACCTCCAGGGTGGCATTCTCTGAAATACTCCCTGTTCCACGTGCAGGTCCCCGGAGGCAGGCAGAGCTCCAGAGTTTCAATGCGTGGATGAGACGATGGTGCAGGGAAGAGGGATTCAGCTTTATAAGGAACTGGGGAAACATTTAGGGAAAGGGGAGACTTTTCCGAAAGGATGGGCTCCACCTTAACCAGAGTGGAACCAAGCTGCTGGCACTAACTTTCAAAAAGGAGATAGAGCAGCTTTTAAACTAGAACAAGGGGGAAAGCCGACAGTCACTCAGCAGTGCATGATTCGGAGAAATGTATCCTTGAAGGATACTAATGAAACAGGAGAGTTAGGGCATCCCAACAGAGAGGTTCCATTAAAAGCAAACATAGTCCATGTGCCTATATGTAAAAAATTACCGAAGCTAATGATTTCCGAATTATCCCTAACAACTGAAAAGCAGGTTGTTAATACAAACAAAAAACACCCTTTGAAATGTCTGTATGCCAATGCCAGAAGTCTAAGAAGTAAGATGGGAGAGTTAGAGGGTATAGCAGCAAATGAGTGACATAATTGGCATCACAGAGACTTGGTGGAAGGAGGATAACCAATGGGACAGTGCTATATCAGGGTACAAATTATATTGCAATGATAGGGAGGATCAACTTGGGGGTGTGGCACTTTATGTCCAGGAGAATATAGAGTCCAACAGGATAAAGATCATACAAGAGAGTAAATGCTCAGTAGAATCTATATGGGTAGAAATCCCATGTGTGTTGGGTAAGAGTATAGTGATAGGAGTATACTACATCCACCTGGACAAAATGGTCAGACAGATGATGAAATGCTTAGAGAAATCAGGGAAGCTAAGCAATTTGGCAGTGCAATAATAATGGGAGATTTCAACTACCAACAACAAAAGTGGACAAAATGAAATTTAGAAATAAAGGCTAAAGAAGGCGTCAGCAAGCCTGACGTTGTATGTTCACACAGAGACACCAACCGGTCTTTTCAATCATTCGCCTTCTTTTAAATTTATTAACTTCCGACAACTTTTTGTTCAAAAAATTTTTTCTTTTTCTTAAAATATCCTCCGTCAGTCATAGACTCTTTAAAGCGGATGTATTTAATTTCAATACGGCCCTACACGGCCCGTGTTTCACCCGAAAGCTTCCTCAGGGGCGTATGAACGCTATAAATACAAGAGTCTGTATCCTATAACAATTGTAAAACAATTGTTTTACTATTGTTATAGGATACAGACTCTTGTATTTATAGCGTTCATACGCCCCTGAGGAAGCTTTCGGGTGAAACACGGGCCGGGTAGGGCCGTATTGAAATTAAATACATCCGCTTTAAAGAGTCTATGACTGACGGAGGATATTTTAAGAAAAAGAAAAAATTTTTTGAACAAAAAGTTGTCGGAAGTTAATAAATTTAAAAGAAGGCGAATGATTGAAAAGACCGGTTGGTGTCTCTGTGTGAACATACAACGTCAGGCTTGCTGACGCCTTCTTTAGCCTTTATTTCTAAATTTCATTTTGTCCACTTTTGTTGTTGGTAACATGGATTACAGTGGATAACTCTTGACTCTTGATGTTATCAGATTTCAATTACCCCAATATTGACTGGGTAAATGTAACATCAGGACTTGCTAGAGACATAAAGTTCCTGGATGTAATAAATGACTGCTTCATGGAGCAATTGGTTCAGGAACCAACAAGAAAAGGAGCTATTTTAGATTTAATTCTTAGTGGAACCCAGGATTTGGTGAGAGAGGTAACGGTGGTGGGGCCACTTGGTAACAGTGATCATAACATGATCAAATTTAAACTAATAACTGGAAGGGGGACAATAAGTAAATATGCAGCTCTAACACTAAACTTTCAAAAAGGGAAACTTTGATAAACTGAGGAAAATAGTTAGAAAAAAGCTGAAAGGTGCAGCTGCAAAGGTTAAAAGTGTTCAACACGCCTCACCTACTATATATATTCATGTATACTTGGGTCGGCTGATACTGTTGGGTCGGTGCTGATGGTACCTCTTTGTTTATTGGCAAGGGTATATCTAGTTCGCAATGGGCTCTTTGTATTGTATCGTATTATCTGTTTGTGCACTGTATGTTTTATTGTTATTGTTATTGCACTACATAGTTATGGTGTGTATTGATACTTTTGAAAACTAATAAACATATTTCACAAAAAAAAAAAAAAAAAGTGTTCAACAGGCTTGGATATTGTTTAAAAATACAATCCTAGAGGCGCAGTCCATATGTATTCCATGCATTAAGAAAGGTGGAAGGAAGGCAAAATGATTACCGTCATGGTTAAAAGGTGAGGTGAAAGAGGCTATTTTAACCAAAAAAAATCCTTCAAAAATTGGAAGAAGGATCTATCTGAAGAAAATAGGATAAAACATAAGCATTGTCAAGTTAAGTGTAAAACATTGATAAGACAAGCGAAGAGAGAATTTGAATTGAAGTTGGCCATAGAGGCAAAAACTCATAATAAAAACTTTTTTTAAATATATCCAAAGCAAGAAACCTGTGAGGGAGTCAGTTGGACCGTTAGATGTCAGAGGGGTTAAAGGGGCTCTTAGGGAAGATAAATCCATTGCAGAAAGACTAAATGAATTATTTGCTTCCGTGTTTACTAATGAGGATGTTGGGGAGATACCAGTTCCGGAGATGGTTTTCAGGGGTGATGAGTCAGACGAACTGAACGAAATGACTGTGAACCTGGAAGATGTAGTAGGCCAGATTGACAAACTAAAGAGTAGCAAATCACCTGGACCGGATGGTATGCATCCTAGGGTACTGAAGGAACTCAAAAATGAAATTTCTGATCTATTAGTTAAAATTTGTAACCTATCATTAAAATTGTCCATTGTACCTGAAGACTGGAGGGTGGCCAATGTAACCCCAATACTTAAAAAAGGCTCCAGGGGTGATCCGGGTAACTATAGACCAGTGAGCCTGACTTCAGTGCCGGGAAAAATAGTGGAAACTATTCTCAAGATCAAAATCGTAGAGCATATGGAAAGCCATGGTTTAATGGAACACAGTCAACATGTATTTACCCAAGGGAAGTCTTGCCTAACAAATCTGCTTCATTTTTTTTTAAGAGGTTAATAAACATGTGGATAAAGGTGAACTGGTAGTAGTGTATTTGTCAAACGCCTTCTGAAAATCCAAAGTCCCTCATGAGAGGTTTCTAAGAGAACTAAAGTGTCATGGGATAGGAGGCGATGTCCTTTCGTGGATTACAAACTGGTTAAAAGACAGGAACCAGAGAGTAGGATTAAATGGACAATTTTCTCAGTGGAAAAGTGTAAACAGTGGAGTGCCTCAGGGATCTGTACTTGGACCGGTGCTTTTCAATATATATATATATATAAATGATCTGAAAGGAATACGATGAGTGAGGTTATCAAATTTGTGGATGATACAAAATTATTCAGAGTAGTTAAATCACAAGCAGACTGTGATACATTACAGGAGGACCTTGCAAGACTGGAAGATTGGGCATCCAAATGGCAGATGAAATTTAATGTGGACAAGTGCAAAGTATTGCATATAGGGAAAAATTACGCTTGCTATAGTTACACGATGTTAGGTTCCATATTAGGAGCTACCACCCAGGGAAAAGATCTAGGCATCATAGTGGATAATACTTTAAAATCGTCTGCTCAGTGTGCTGCAGCAGTCAAAAAAGCAAACAGAATTTTAGGAATTATTAGGAAGGGAATGGTTAATAAAACAGAAAATATCATAAAGCCTCTATATCACTCTATGGTGAGACTGCACCTGGAACACTGTGTACAGTTCTGGTCGCCGCATCTCAAAAAAGATAAAGTTGCGATGGAGAAGGTACAGAGAAGGGCAACCAAAATGATAAAGTGGATGGAACAGCTCCCCTATGAGGAAAGGCTGAAGAGGTTAGGGCTATTCAGCTTGGAGAAGACACGGCTGAGGGGGGATATGATAGAGGTCTTTAAGATCATGAGAGCTCTTGAACGAGTAGATGTGACTCGCTTATTTACTCTTTCGAAAAATAGGACTAGGGGGCATTCCATGAAGTGAGCATGTAGCACATTTAAGACTAATCGGAGAAAATTCTTTTTCACTCAACACAATAAAGCTTTGGAATTTGTTGCCAGAGGATGTGGTTAGTGCAGTTAGTGTAGCTGGGTTCAAAACAGGTCTGGATAAGTTCTTGGAGGAGAAGTCCATTAACGGCTATTAATCAAATTTTCTTAGGGAATAGCCACTGCTATTAATTGCATCAGTAGCATGGGATCTTCTTAGTGTTTGGGTAATTGCCAGGTTCTTGTGGCCTGGTTTGGCCTCTGTTGGAAACAGGATGCTGGGCTTGATGGACTCTTGGTCTGACCCAGCATGGCAATTTTATGTTCTTGTGCTGGCAATGTCTGGAAATGTGAAGGTTTCTTGCTTCTACAGTCCCAAGATAGATCTGTTGTCCCTGGGAATAGACTCTTCCGTACAGGTCTGACCAGAAGATAGATTGCTTTATGCCTTTCCTCTATGGCCTTTGCTGGGCAGGATAATTCACAGGATCGAAGGCCACAGGGAGTTAGTACTCTTGGTGGCGCTGGACTGGCCCAGGCATCCATGGTATGTGGATTTGCGACTACTCCTAGTGGAGGCCCCCCTTTGTCTTCTGCCACACATGGATCTGCTTCAGCAGGGACTGGGTCTTCACAAGTATCTGACTCTATTCTGTCTTACAGTTTGGCCCTTGAGAGGGATCGCCTGTTAAAGCATGGTTATTCCTCTGCAGTGATTGACTCTTTACTCCACACGTGCAAGTTCTTGACTTCCTTGGGTTATACGTAGATTTAGAGAGTTTTTGAGGCCTGATGAGAGGAGCGGGGTGTTCTTCCTCATTCAGTTAAGATCCCTCTCATTCTAGATTTTTTGCAGGATGGATTGAATCAAGGCTTGGCCCATAATTCCTTGAGGGTGCAGGTTGTGTTTCTTATCTGTTTCAGAGGCCTGGTGATAGTGTTTCCTTGTTGTCTCATCCTAATGTGGCCCATTTTTTTGAAGGGAGTGAAGCAACTTAGGCCTCCCTTGAGGTTACCTGTTCCACTGTGGAGTCTTAATTTGATGCTGAAGGAAGACAACAAAAGGGGTGCCACAAAGAAGCCTTTTTCAATTCTTTATTGGAGGAGACGTAAAAAACTGCCAGACTCTGGCCGAGTTTCGCCACATAAAGTGGCTGCCTCAGGGGCTATAGAAAATACATATATAAAAAAACATTAAATCATAAATACATAAAAAATCATAAAATTATTCAAAACAAATGATCTGGAATAAATAATAAAATTATAAATATGAAAACATGAACTCAATCACATAAATATGACACTTATAAAAACATAAAAACAGAATAAAAGTGACAAAACAATTAAAATAAGCATGTAAACAACATCAATCTGAAAATTGGAAAATATCTGAAAAGTGAGGGCAGTAAAATTCTATATATATAAAGAAATAATAAAAAGCTAATAAATAATTCAACATATGTTTTAAAAAATCCACAATACATGTGTATCTGTAGATAATCTAAAGCTCAATCTAAAGCATCCAAATGGCAGATGAAATTTAATGTGGATAAGTGCAAGGTGATGCATATAGGGAAAAATAACCCATGCTATAATTACACAATGTTGGGTTCCATATTAGGTGCTACAACCCAAGAAAGAGATCTAGGTGTCATAGTGGATAACATATTGAAATCGTCGGTTCAGTGTGCTGCGGCAGTCAAAAAAGCAAACAGAATGTTGGGAATTATTAGAAAAGGAATGATGAACAAAACGGAAAATGTCATAATGCCTCTGTATCGCTCCATGGTGAGACCGCACCTTGAATACTGTGTACAATTCTGGTCGCCGCATCTCAAAAAAGATATAATTGCGATGGAGAAGGTACAGAGAAGGGCTACCAAAATGATAAGGGGAATGGAACAGCTCCCCTATGAGGAAAGACTAAAGAGGTTAGGACTTTTCAGCTTGGAGAAGAGACGACTGAGGGGGGATATGATAGAGGTGTTTAAAATCATGAGAGGTCTAGAACGGGTAGATGTGAATCGGTTATTTACTCTTTCGGATAGTAGAAAGACTAGGGGGCAGTCCATGAAGTTAGCATGGGGCACATTTAAAACTAATCAGCGAAAGTTCTTTTTTACTCAACGCACAATTAAACTCTGGAATTTGTTGCCAGAGGATGTGGTTGGTGCAGTTAGTATAGCTGTGTTTAAAAAGGATTGGATAAGTTCTTGGAGGAGAAGTCCATTACCTGCTATTAAGTTCACTTAGAGAATAGCCACTGCCATTAGCAATGGTAACATGGAATAGACTTAGTTTTTGGGTACTTGCCAGGTTCTTATGGCCTGGATTGGCCACTGTTGGAAACAGGATGCTGGGCTTGATGGACCCTTGGTCTGATCCAGTATGGCATTTTCTTATGTTCTTTTCTTATGTTCTTATAAAAAAAATTTTAACAATAAAATTATAAACGGCTCTTATTTATTAGTACTTTTGAAACAATAAGATTGAATATAACACACCTCAATAAGCGTCAGACGTGCTTAAATTGCTATCGATTCCGTTCAACGGTACAGTGTACTGTAAAAAAAAATTTTTTTTTAAATCGTAAATATGAATATAAGTACATTATGATTGTAAAATAATCATTAGGACATAAGCATTGAAAGCCTCATGTCTCTATCAGAACGTGATGGATTTATTTAATTCATAACCAAGGTTTCAATCCCATATTGAGAATACAGATGACTTCATTACTACTCTAAAAACATTTTCTTTATACATATATTTAAACAAAAAAATTTTTTTGCTAACAAAAAACAAATTTATATGAGAGGATATGTAACGAGGAGGCTTAAGCGTTTTAATGAAAAGACCCAACTAAAAAGTGAAAAATCTCGAATACAACTAATGTATGAAAAATTAGTGAATGTAGTATCTAAAATAAATAGAGTAATATGGCATAAAACGCGGAAGAATAATTAAGTGCAGATGAAAGTGTATCTACTTGCATATAGGATGTGAATAATGTATGTGCGATACTTAAATAGGTATAGATCAAAAACTATGCCTAATCTATTCAAAAATACTGCATATCGAGGACACTTGCTGTGCATTTAAATAAAGAGTCAATCATTCTGAATCAATAAAAGAAATTACTGAAAAAATATTTAAAACAA
Source organism: Rhinatrema bivittatum (assembly GCF_901001135.1). Classification (NCBI taxonomy): domain Eukaryota; kingdom Metazoa; phylum Chordata; class Amphibia; order Gymnophiona; family Rhinatrematidae; genus Rhinatrema; species Rhinatrema bivittatum. Next base: position 1,761,332 of record NC_042617.1, read on the forward strand.
ACGTCAAAGCATATACCATACAGTGCCTATATCGATTGGTTTAAAATCGTGTGCGAAGACCTAAAACAAACAATTCAGCCATTTTGTTTAGATTAAAGTGCCAAGAAATGCCGGGTTGGAAAGAATGTGCAAAGAAAGTGAAACCATGTTATATTTAACAAACAAACCACTAAGTAATATGAACACTATTTACCATTTGGCACTGTATGGTATTATGCTTTGATGTTTGTTTTAAATATTTTTTCAGTAATTTCTTTTATTGATTCAGAATGATTGACTATTTAAATGCACAGCAAGTGTCCTCGATATGCAGTATTTTTGAATAGATATTAGGCATAGTTTTTGATCTATACTTATTTAAGTATCGCACATACATTATTCACATCCTATATGCAAGTAGATACACTTTCATCTGCACTTAATTATTCTTCCGCGTTTTATGCCATATTACTCTATTTATTTTAGACACTACATTCACTAATTTTTCATACATTAGTTGTATTCGAGATTTTTCACTTTTAGTTGGGTCTTTTCATTAAAACGCTTAAGCCTCCTCGTTACATATCCTCTCATATAAATTTGTTTTTTGTTAGCAAAAAAAAATTTTTGTTTAAATATATGTATAAAGAAAATGTTTTTAGAGTAGTAGTGAAGTCATCTGTATTCTCAATATGGGATTGAAACCTTGGTTATGAATTAAATAAATCCATCACGTTCTGATAGAGACATGAGGCTTTCAATGCTTATGTCCTAATGATTATTTTACAATCATAATTTCTTTGTGGCATCCCTATTTGTTGTCTTCCTTCGGTTCTACTGGATCGCCTACCTTGCTGTTTCTTGGGTCCGTCCTTAATTTGATGCTGGACATTTTGGCAGGCCCTACGTTCCGACCACCACGTAGCCTTTCCTTACAGTTACTGACTTTGAAGACTGTGTTCCTGGTGGCTATATATTCTGCACATCGGATTTCTGAGCTGCAGGCCTTGGAGCTGTTCCTTCGGGTGACTCCGGGGGTGTTACAGCTGCGGACTATTCCATTCTTCTTGCCCAAGGTAGTCTTGGACCTTCATTTGAATCAGCCCATCTCCTTGCCATCCCTGGATGAGGTCAGGGATGCGGAGGAATTTTGCCTTTTATGCTCCTTGGATGTTAAGCATTTTGTCGTGCATTATCTGGAGGTCTCTGAGTCTTTTCAAAAGACAGATTGCCTATTTGTTCTCCATGGCGGGAGTAAGCAGGGTGCTCCGGCTTCGCGGGCTACTATGGCTCATTGGTCATGGCTGCGTAGGTGGATGCTGGAAAGCCATTGCCTACTCAGGTTAGGGCTCATTCCATTAGGGCTCAGGCAGTGTCATGGGCGAAGCTTAGTCTGTTGTCTCCTGTCCGATAACTGCTGAGCTGCGACGTGGTCCTCCTTACACACTTTTTCCAGGTTTTATCAACTGGCTGTGCAGGGCAGGGAAGATGCAACCTTTGCACGTGTGATGTTGACTGGACTGTGCGCAGCCTCCCACCCTGTTGGGGAATAGCTTTGGTACATCCCACTGGTCCTGAGTCCATCCTTCTACACGCTAGGAAGTGGAGAAATTACTTACCTGATAATTTTGTTTTCCTTAATGTAGGGTTGCATGTAGCATGGGAGAAATACATGTATGAATATTCTGAACGTCAAGTGCAAGGAAGTTGCAAAATAGACTTTTAAATAAGCAGGGTTGTGTGTAGCAGAGGAGGGATGCTGTGTATGTTAGCGGGGTTGGGGGTAGCAGAGGAGGGATGTTGTGTATGTTAGCGGGGTTGGGGGTAGCAGAGGAGGGATGCTGGATATGTTAGTAGGGTTGGGGGTAGCAGAGGAGGGATGCTGTGTATGTTAGTAGGGTTGGGGGTAGCAGAGGAGGGATGCTGGGTATGTTAGCAGGGTTGTGTGTAGGAGAGGAGGGATGCTGGATATGTTAGTAGGGTTGGGGGTAGCAGAGGAGGGATGCTGTGTATGTTAGCAGGGTTGGGCGGTAGCAGAGGAGGGATGCTGTGTATGTTAGCAGGGTTGGGGGTAGCAGAGGAGGGATGCTGTGTATGTTAGTAGGGTGGGGGGTAGCAGAGGAGGGATGCTGGGTATGTTAGCAGGTTGGGGGTAGCAGAGGAGGGATGCTGGGTATGTTTAGCAGGGTTGGGGGTAGCAGAGGAGGGATGCTGTGTATGTTAGTAGGGTTGGGGGTAGCAGAGGAGGGATGCTGTGTATGTTAGTAGGGTTGGGGGTAGCAGAGGAGGGGATGCTGTGTAATGTTAGTAGGGTTGGGGGGTAGCAGAGGAGGGATGCTGGTATGTTAGCAGGGTTGGGGGTAGCAGAGGAGGGATGCTGTGTATGTTAGCAGGGTTGGGGGTAGCAGAGGAGGGATGCTGTGTATGTTAGCAGGGTTGGGGGTAGCAGAGGAGGGATGCTGTGTATGTTAGCAGGGTTGGGGGGTAGCAGAGGAGGGATGCTGTGTATGTTAGTTTGGTTGGGGTCCAGCAGAGGAGGGATGCTGTGTATGTTAGCAGGGTTGGGGATAGCAGAGGAGGGATGCTGTGTATGTTAGCAGGGTTGGGGGTAGCAGAGGAGGGATGCTGTGTATGTTAGTAGGGTTGGGGGGTAGGGGCAGAGGAGGGATGCTGGGTATGTTAGTAGGGTTGGGGGTAGCAGAGGAGGGATGCTGGGTATGTTAGCAGGGTTGTGTGTAGGAGAGGAGGGATGCTGGGTATGTTAGTAGGGTTGGGGGTAGCAGAGGAGGGATGCTGTGTATGTTAGTAGGGTTGGGGGTAGCAGAGGAGGGATGCTGTGTATGTTAGTAGGGTTGGGGGTAGGAGAGGAGGGATGCTGTGTATGTTAGTAGGGTTGGGGTAGCAGAGGAGGGATGCTGTGTATGTTAGCAGGGTTGGGGGTAGCAGAGGAGGGGGATGCTGTGTATGTTAGCAGGGTTGGGGGTAGCAGAGGAGAGATGCTGTGTATGTTAGTAGGGATGTGTGTAGCAGAGGAGGGATGCTGGGTATGTTAGTAGGGTTGGGGGTAGCAGAGGAGGGATGCTGTGTATGTTAGTAGGGTTGGGGGTAGCAGAGGAGGGATGCTGTGTATGTTAGTAGGGATGTGTGTAGCAGAGGAGGGATGCTGTGTATGTTAGTAGGGATGTGTGTAGCAGAGGAGGGATGCTGTGTATGTTAGTAGGGTTGGGGGTAGGAGAGGAGGGATGCTGTGTATCTTAGTAGGGTTGGGGTAGCAGAGGAGGGATGCTGTGTATGTTAGTAGGGATGTGGGTAGCAGAGGAGGGATGCTGTGTATGTTAGTAGGGTTGGGGGTAGCAGAGGAGGGATGCTGTGTATGTTAGCAGGGTTGGGGGTAGCAGAGGAGGGATGCTGTGTATGTTAGTAGGGTTGGGGGTAGCAGAGGAGGGATGCTGTGTATGTTAGTAGGGTTGGGGGTAGCAGAGGAGGGATGCTGTGTATGTTAGCAGGGTTGGGGGTAGCAGAGGAGGGATGCTGTGTATGTTAGTAGGGATGGGGTAGCAGAGGAGGGATGCTGTGTATGTTAGTAGGGTTGGGGGTAGCAGAGGAGGGATGCTGTGTATGTTAGCAGGGTTGGGGGTAGCAGAGGAGGGATGCTGTGTATGTTAGTAGGGTTGGGGGTAGCAGAGGAGGGATGCTGTGTATGTTAGTAGGGTTGGGGGTAGCAGAGGAGGGATGCTGTGTATGTTAGTAGGGTTGGGGTCCAGCAGAGGAGGGATGCTGTGTATGTTAGTAGGGATGGGGGTAGCAGAGGAGGGATGCTGGGTATGTTAGTAGGGTTGGGGGTAGTAGAGGAGGGATGCTGTGTATCTTAGTAGGGTTGGGGGTAGCAGAGGAGGGATGCTGTGTATCTTAGTAGGGTTGGGGGTAGCAGAGGAGGGATGCTGTGTATGTTAGTAGGGTTGGGGGTAGCAGAGGAGGGATGCTTTGTATGTTAGTAGGGTTGGGGGGTAGCAGAGGAGGGATGCTGTGTATGTTAGTAGGGTTGGGGGGTAGCAGAGGAGGGATGCTGGGTATGTTAGTAGGGTTGGGGGTAGCAGAGGAGGGATGCTGTGTATCTTAGTAGGGTTGGGGGTAGCAGAGGAGGGATGCTGTGTATGTTAGTAGGGTTGGGGGTAGCAGAGGAGGGATGCTGGGTATGTTAGTAGGGTTGGGGTAGCAGAGGAGGGATGCTGGGTATGTTAGTAGGGTTGGGGGTAGCAGAGGAGGGATGCTTTGTATGTTAGCAGGGTTGGGGGTAGCAGAGGAGGGATGCTGTGTATGTTAGTAGGGTTGGGGGTAGCAGAGGAGGGATGCTGGGTATGTTAGTAGGGTTGGGGGTAGCAGAGGAGGGATGCTGTGTATCTTAGTAGGGTTGGGGGTAGCAGAGGAGGGATGCTGTGTATGTTAGTAGGGTTGGGGGTAGCAGAGGAGGGATGCTGTGTATGTTAGTAGGGTTGGGGGTAGCAGAGGAGGGATGCTGTGTATGTTAGTAGGGTTGGGGGTAGCAGAGGAGGGATGCTGTGTATGTTAGTAGGGTTGGGGGTAGCAGAGGAGGGATGCTGGGTATGTTAGTAGGGTTGGGGGGTAGCAGAGGAGGGATGCTGTGTATGTTAGTAGGGTTGGGGGTAGCAGAGGAGGGATGCTGTGTATGTTAGTAGGGTTGGGGGTAGCAGAGGAGGGATGCTGTGTATGTTAGTAGGGTTGGGGGTAGCAGAGGAGGGATGCTGTGTATGTTAGTAGGGTTGGGGGTAGCAGAGGAGGGATGCTGGGTATGTTAGTAGGGTTGGGGGTAGCAGAGGAGGGATGCTGTGTATCTTAGTAGGGTTGGGGGGTAGCAGAGGAGGGATGCTGTGTATGTTAGTAGGGTTGGGGGTAGCAGAGGAGGGATGCTGTGTATGTTAGTAGGGTTGGGGGTAGCAGAGGAGGGATGCTGTGTATGTTAGTAGGGTTGGGGGTAGCAGAGGAGGGATGCTGGGTATGTTAGCAGGGTTGTGTGTAGGAGAGATGCTGTGACATTATATAGCTCAGTAATGTTCTGCGTTTCGCAGGTAAGCTGGATTAAACTATTTTGTGGTCTCTTCTAGGTTGTTCAGAAGAAGCTGAAGAAAACTCGGGATCCAGTGGAAAAAGAGAAGTTACAGCAGCTCCTAAAGAGAATGGTGAGCTTAATGTTCCCGATCTCAGTGACTGTGATGAACTCTTTTCTAAAATTCTCATTCTTTCTTCAGATCAAACTTGTAAATAGCAGGAAGTTGTTCTTCACCTTGACCTTCCATTTCTCCCTTCTTCCTGTCATTGATTGTCCTTCGCTGTGTCCGGCTCCTTTCCACCACTAGCTAATAGAGGAGCTTCCTTTTACACCTGTCCCTGTGACCCGTCTCTAACCTGCAGAGGAGTTCTACATGTTCTGTGGGATGTGAAAGTGTCGTGGTAAAATGCCTGCTTGACTTGTTTTATTTGCAGAAATGTTTCAGTGTGGAGAATAAATAATTGGACTGTGAATAGTGAAATGGGGAAGGGGGAGGAGGCAGTGTGGGTTATCTTGGAGAAGAGAAATCACCTTTACATCTGTGCTGGTGTGATCTGCAGAGCTGGATAGAGATCTAGTCAGAAGCATGCATGTGTGTGCAGTGAAGGGAGAGGTGATGATGGTGGGAGAGTTTAATCTGCAGGAACTGGACTTATTCTGAAATGTCTTCAAAGGGCTTTTCCAAAACAAATGCTAATGAAACTCATATGGAGGGTTGGCACCAGACTTCAGACTTACAATGGATAAAGTGTTTTTCCTGTTAATACCCAGATCACTTCAGACAAGTGGGTTTTTCATCCCTGCCGGCAGAAGGCGGCAGAGAACAAAACTTTGAGGCGCTGCTACATATCAGAGAGTGCCACCTGCAGTCCCTCAGTATTTCTCTGTCTCCAGCAGATGGTAGAGGTGCCACCTGCAGTCCCTCAGTATTTCTCTGTCTCCAGCAGATGTAGAGGTGCCACCTGCAGTCCCTCAGTATTTCTCTGTCTCCAGCAGATGGTAGAGGTGCCACCTGCAGTTCCCTCAGTATTTCTCTGTCTCCAGCAGATGGTAGAGGTGCCACCTGCAGTCCCTCAGTATTTCTCTGTCTCCAGCAGATGGTAGAGGGTGCCACCTGCAGTCCCTCAGTGTTTCTCTGTCTCCAGCAGATGGTAGAGGTGCCACCTGCAGTCCCTCAGTGTTTCTCTGTCTCCAGCAGATGTAGAGGTGCCACCTGCAGTCCCTCAGTGTTTCTCTGTCTCCAGCAGATGGCAGAGATGCAATGCTGCAGTCTGTTTAAAGGCAAGAAGTCAGAATTTGATGCGGTGCTCCCTGAGGTGTCAGGTACATTTGTGGACCATCCCGCAGGGGGTTGGCTATCATTGTCTGGCTTTTAACCCACTACTTCCGGAGGGATTGGTAGCCAGGGGACTGGCTCCCTCGTTGCCTCCGAGATCGTCTTCTTCACGCCGCCTTCCTTCTTTGTGGTTATTTTTTTTTAAAAAAAAACTTAATAAAGAGTAGAAGTAAAGAAACAGGAGCGTTGGATGGGGCGGCTCGTTGACAGGGGTACCTTTCTTCAGCGGGAGCTGTTGTGGCCGCTGGGGGATCCAGGGTGTTGTAAGGCAGGTTGCTGAGGCTTTTTTTTTTCACTGTGCGCTCATCGGGCCTGTGCAGGCTCGCTGCTCAGAGGGCAGACCACAGATGTGGCCTGTGTGTAAGCACCCTGGCCGGTTTTTTCCACTAGGCTGCCGCTTCTCTCTTGCGGGTAATGGTGCTGAAGCAGAGCATGGCAGCCTGCAGAGTGTGCAGGTTGTGGTCTGCACAGCTGAATGAGGTGTCCCTGTGCTCTGGCTGTGCCGGAGGGGAAGAGGGAGCCTCTGCTTGATGCGCTCCCTGACAAGAGGATCACCAGATCTTCGGGGCCCTCAGCACAGGTCCCGGGGGGGACTGGAAGGGACAGCCATAATATCGTAGGTTCACAGGCAGAAGACTGTGAGTTCCAGGGAGCCCAGGGATTCTCCACCGGCTCTTTCTCCCATGGGGCTGCCGACAGCATGGGACCTTAGCAGGGGAGGAGAGACAGATGGGAGTGGGCTTGATGATGCCGAGGATTCGGAGGAGTTTTCACCGGATTTTATTTATTTATTTATTTATTTAAAAGTATTTATATACCGTTTTTCAAAACAAGGTTTTTTTGTCCAAAACGGTTTTACATTGTAAAATGAAAATAAAATAAATAGAGTTAAAAATTAAAGATAAAAATAAAATTAAATTAAAATACAATAACTGGTATATACCTCATGGTAACAAAAAATCTAATTAAATAAAGTAGAAGTGGAGCTGGGCCATAATACATTTTTTATGGGAGGGAAAAGGTAGGAAAAAATGAATGGGGAGGAGGGAGGCATAAGGTGGAAACATGAGTGATGTTGAGGATGTGGAAGAGATTGTTAGGTTACTGAGTGTTGATTATTTGAAGTAGTGTGTTGTGGATGGATATTAAATGCTAATTGAAATAAATATGTTTTTAGTGTCTTCTTAAATTGTTGGGTATTGGATATTGAACGAAGTAAATTGGGTATAGAGTTCCAAATGGTGGGTCCTGCTACAGAAAATGCTCTTCTTCTGGTAATATCAAGTCTGGCCTGTCCGTGGAGAGGGGAGTGTCTAATAGGTTTTGAGTTAGTGATCTTAAATGACGGGTGGGTTTATAAATGCGGAGTAATGAGCAAAGCCATGTGGAAGATGGTTTATGTAGTAGGCTGTGGATAATGGTAAGACCTTTGTATTTTATTCTATATTTTATTGGTAACCAATGTAAGGATTGAAGAATGGGTGTAATATGTTTTCGAATGGGAGTACCTGACAGAATACGAGCAGCGCTGTTTTGAACGATTTGCAAAGGATGAATTATAGAATCGGAAAGTCCTAAATAAGAGCGTTGCAGTAGTCTAGACCAGAGAAGATTAGAGATTGTAGAATAGTTTGAAATCCTGATAAAAGAGAAGAGGACGGAGACGTTTTAAGAGTTGTAATTTATAGAAAGATTTTTTGTTAAGGAAAGAAATATGTTGTTTTCATGGATAGGTCTGAGTTTATGATGACTCCTAGGTTTGTAGTGTATTGTGTAATAGGGATAGATGTTCCGTTTATAGACCAATGTGAAGGTGGACCAATAGAAGTCTCTGAGATAGAGGTTAAATGAACTATTTCAGTCTTGGATGGATTCAGTTTTAAGCGATTATGGTGAGAGCCAGGATTAATAGTGGATAAGTAAGAGAAACCATATTTAGAGTATTAGACCAAGATGTTTTGTAGGGGACTAGGAATTGTATGTCATCTGCATAGATTTTAAATTGTAGATCGAGTGAGGAGAGAATGTGACAAAGAGGTAATAAAGATAAATATTGAACAGTATAGGTGATAGTGATGAACCTTGGGGAACACCAGATGAAATTGTGTAAGCATTAGAGGAGTGATGATTAATGTTAACTTGCTGAGGACGGTCTGTAAGAAAGGATATGAACCAATTTAGAACTGTACCTGTTATACCAATGGATTTAAGACCAGAAGATGAGTATGTGATGATCAACGGTATCAAAGGCCGCTGAGATATCTAAGAAACAGCAATGTAGTCAGTGTAAGAATCAAAAGCGCGGAATAGGGTATCAAAGGAAGCTAGAAGGAGAGTTTCAGTTGAGTGACCGTTTTCTGAATCCATGTTGATTAATGTGGAGAATGTTATTGTCTGATAGGAATTCAGATAGCTGACGTAAAACTGCAGATTCTATTAATTTGGCTAAAGAGGTAAGTGATTGCAATGGGTCCTGTAGTTATTGAGATCGGTTACTTCTTTTGTTTTGGATTTCATGATTGGTAGAATAGAGGTCTTTTTTAAGTTATTTGGAAATTGTCCTGTCTCTAAAGATTGATTGACTAAAGAACACAAAAAGGTACATGCATGTATACTGAGAGCTTTGAAGAAGGTACCTGAACAAGGATTTTCAGGAGAGTTTGAGGGCTTTGTTTCTTTATTATAGTTAGTATGGTGTCTTCGGTTATGGATGTAAATTCGGACCATTGGTCATTACTGTCTTTATTGATAATGGTAGGATAAGGTAGTTGAGAGAATTCTTTAGAGATATTTGTTCTTTTGTTTTGAAATGAGTGGCAATTTTATTGCAAAAGGTATCGTCATATTCGGTGAAATTGTCACACTGAGAGGTAGTCAGTTGTTTTACGATGTTAAATAGTATGTTTGGGTTACCATTAGCTTTGGAGATTTTATTAGCATAGTAGTGTTTCTTAGCTTTGTCTATTTCTCTATTGTAACGGCGTAAGGCGCAGTGGTAAGCATTTTTTGTTTCAATGGTTTGTTTGTATCGCCATTTACGTTCAAGTTTTCTAAGAGATGTTTTGTATGAGTGTAAAGTTTTTGTGTACCATGGGGAATTTGATTTCTTTTTGTTATTGTTCTGGTGGATTTGTTTAAATGGGGCAATAGTATCCAGTGTAGATGAAATAATACGGTTCCATTTTTCTACTGAGTCTTCTATAGTTTCTGAGATAGTATTAGGTAAAACGGGAGAAAGTGTTTCGATAAAAGTATCTACGTTGATATATTTTCTTTTGGAAAAACTTTATATGTTTTTTTGGATCCTTGTGTATTATGAGCTATGTTAATGGAGAATTGAATTTTGTGATGATCAGACCAAGGTATAGGAGATATTGTAATTTCGTCCCTAATAGGAGTGGTAAAAAGTGGGTTGAAAAATACTAGATCCAGTATTTGACCTTTAGTGTGAGTTGGAGTCTTTATGAGTTGTTCCCAGCCAAGACCGGACACAGAGTCCATGAATGAGTTTGTAAGTGTTGAGGGGGGTAGTAATATGTACATTAAAGTCGCCTAATAAAATGGTTTTATTGAGATCTATGGGTAGTGTTGCAACAGTTTCTAGGAAGCTCGAAAGTTCTATATTCAGACATCCAGGGGGGGCAGTAAATAATACCAATATTTAATAAAGTAGTGGTGATTAGTAGTATTTCATCATCCTCTATTAGTAGTATTTCATCATCCTCTTGCATAAGGCCTTTCTGGCTAGAAAGGATGCAGTAAGGAAGCAGCCCAGCGAGCGACAGCAGCGATGGTCCTTCCAAGAGACTGAGGGAGGTTTCTGGCAGCGTGCTCAGACGACTAGGTCTGGGGCATGATACGGGAACAGAGGCTGATCCAAAATTGTACAAATCCCTTGGACAAGATCCTTCTGCAAGAGCCCCTAGAGGGGGTGGATCCCAGTGGGGTGGATCCAGATGCTGATCCGATGCAGACTAGGATGACCCTGATCCGGATGAAATGCTGGTGGCAGAGGGAGATGACCCGAAATTTGTTCACTTGTTTAGGAAAGAGGAGCTGCTTCCCTGAGTCCTCAGGTTTTGGAGGAATTTGGCATCAAGATTGCTCAAGAGGAGTCAGACAATGAGGGCTAAATTCAGTCCTGGATGGACTGTGCGGGGTCCTCCTAATGCCTTTCCATTGTCTAAGAAGATTCAAAAATTGGTTAACTGGGAATGGATTCCCCGGAGGGCAGGGGCCATAGGTTAGCAGGGCAATGGCAAAGCTGTATCCTTTGGAAGAGATCTTAGACCTATTGAAGCTGCCATATATGCATATGAGGGCCATGCACGAACAAAACAAAGTTTAAGAAGCCGGGAAGCACGCGCATACATACTTGTGTACGCGTCAAGATGAAGGAAGCAGGAAAGGGATGGGGAATGGCCATTCCAGGGTGGGGCCAAGACGTATGCGCGTAACCCCCTGAATGTTGCAAGGCTGGACCATGGCAACGCGTGCCAAGTTACACAAATAACTTTACTACTGGTCCTGATGAGGTGCAAGTCGGGAGATTTTGGGCCAGAGTGGTCCTGATCACTAGCGGGGGGGGGGAAGAGTGTAGCACCATGGACTGGATGGTATACACCCTAGGGTTCTGAAGGAACTAAAAAATGAAATTTCAGACCTATTAGTAAAAATTTGTAACTTATCATTATAATCATCCATTGTACCCGAAGACTGGAGGATAGCTAATGTAACCTCAATATTTAAAAAGGGCTCCAGGGATGATCCGGGTAAGAACATAAGAAAATGCCATACTGGGTCAGACCAAGGGTCCATCAAGCCCAGCATCCTGTTTCCAACAGTGGCCAATCCAGGTCATAAGAACCTGGCAATACCCAAAACTAAGTCTATTCCATGTTACCATTGCTAATGGCAGTTGGCTATTCTCTAAGTGCACTTAATAGCAGGTAATGGACTTCTCCTCCAAGAACTTATCCCAATCCTTTTTTAAACACCGCTATACTAACTGCACTAACCACATCCTCAGGCAACAAATTCAGAGTTTAATTGTGCGTTGAGTAAAAAGAACTTTCTCTGATTAGTTTTAAATGTGCCCCTATGGTAACTTCATGGAGTGCCCCCTAGTCTTTCTACTATCCGAAAGAGTAAATACCGATTCACATCTACCCGTTCTAGACCTCTCATGATTTTAAACACCTCTATCATATCCCCCCTCAGTCGTCTCTTCTCCAAGCTGAAAAGTCCTAACCTCTTTTGTCTTTCCTCATAGGGGAGCTGTTCCATTCCCCTTATCATTTTGGTAGCCCTTCTCTGTACCTTCTCCATTGCAATTATATCTTTTTTGAGATGCGGTGACCAGAATTGTACACCGTATTCAAGGTGCGGTCTCACCATGGAGCGATAGAGGCATTATGACATTTTCCGTTTTATTCACCATTCCCTTTCTAATAATTCCCAACATTCTGTTTGCTTTTTTGACTGCCGCAGCACACTGAACCGACGATTTCAATGTGTTATCCACTATGACGCCTAATTCTTTCTTGGGTTGTAGCACCTAATGTGGAACCCAACATTGTGTAATTATAGCATGGGTTATTTTTCCCTATATGCATCACCTTGCACTTATCCACATTAAATTTCATCTGCCTTTTCGATGCACAATTTTCCAGTCTCACAAGGTCTTCCTGCAATTTATCACAATCTGCTTGTGATTTAACTACTCTGAACAATTTTGTGTCATCTGCAAATTTGATTCTCACTCGTCGTATTTCTTACCAGATCATTTATAAATATATTGAAAAGTAAGGGTCCCAATACAGATCCCTGAGGCACTCCACTGTCCACTCCCTTCCACTGAGAAAATTGTCCATTTAATCCTACTCTGTTTCCTGTCTTTTAGCCAATTTGCAATCCACTAAAGGACATCGCCACCTATCCCATGTCTTTTTACTTTTCCTAGAAGCCTCTCATGAGGAACTTTGTCAAACGCCTTCTGAAAATCCAAGTATACTACATCTACCGGTTCACCTTTATCCACGTGTTTATTAACTCCTTCAAAAAAGTGAAGCAGATTTGTGAGGCAAGACTTGCCCTGGGTAAAGCCATGCTGAGTTTGTTCCATTAAACCATGTCTTTCTATATTTTCTGTGATTTTGATGTTTAAACACTTTCCACTATTTTTTCCCAGCACTGAAGTCAAGCTAACCGGTCTGTAGTTTCCTGATTGCCCCTGGAGCCCTTTTTAAATATTGGGGTTACAGTTGCTATCCTCCAGTCTTCAGGTACATGGATGATTGTTAATGATAGGTTACAATGTTTACTAATAGGTCGAAATTTCATTTTTTAGTTCCTTCAGAACTCTGGGATGTATACCATCCAGTCCAGGTGATTTCCTACTCTTCAGTTTGTCAATCAGGCCTACCACATTTTCTAGGTTCACCGTGATTTGATTCAGTCCATCTGAATCATTACCCATGAAAACCTTCTCCATTACGTGGTACCTCCCCCACATTCCTCTTCAGTACACACCGAAGCAAAGAAATCATTTAATCTTTCCGTGATGGCCTATCTCTCTAAGTGCCCCTTTAACCCCTCGATCATCTAACAGTCCAACTGACTCCCTCACAGGCTTTCTGCTTCAGATATATTTTAAAAAGTTTTTGCCTCTACAGCCAACTTCATGAATTAGCATGGGGCACATTTATAACTAATCGGAAGAAAGTTCTTTTTTACTCAAACGCGCAATTAAACTCTGGAATTTGTTGCCAGAGGATGTGGTTAGTACAGTTAGTATAGCGGTGTTTAAAAAAGGATTGGATAGGTTCTTGGAGGAAGAAGTCCATTACCTGCTATTAAGTTCACTTAGAGAATAGCCACTGCCATTAGCAATGGTTACATGGAATAGACTTAGTTTTTGGGTACTTGCCAGGTTCTTATGGCCTGGATTGGCCACTGTTGGAAACAGAATGCTGGGCTTGATGAACCCTTGGTCTGACCCAGAGTCAGACCAAGGGTCCATCAAGTTCTTATGTTCTTATGGCATACATTTGTAAAGACCTGGAGGTGTCAACTGGTCTTTGGGCCCAGGTGGCATCTTTGATCGAGTGTGTCACTTGGTCCTCTACACAGTGGGTGCCTGGCACAGAGCTGTTGTGAATGTGAGTTTTGCAGACTCTTGTCCAGTGTAGGGAAACTTAGGTACATCCCATGTATCTGGCCTGATCTGGATAAAGGAATGAAAAATTAGTTCTCATCTGCTAATTTTCTTTGCTCAAGTCCCACAGACCAGTCCAGAATCCAGTCCTTGGATTCTGCAGACCGCTCTTCTGGTTGTGGATGTGTGTATATGTTTGTTTGTTTATTATTTATTTAGAGCTTTTCTATACCGGCATTCATGATACAGTCCCACCATGCTGGTTTACAGGTAACAGGGGGTGTGATAACTTTGAACAATTAAGAAGTGGAGAGAAGCAAAAACGTTACAATAAAACAGGGGAAGCTGGAACTGGGGGAAGAAGAAGAGAAGCAGGAGTAATTTAACCATAAGAAGAGGAATAATTATTTACATAGTGCTGAAAGGTATCTTAAGGTTGTTGCGGTCAGTCTGTTAGGACAGTAAGGTTAGTCAGTTGGGTTCGGGAAAGGCTTGTCTAAACAACCATGTCTTAAGCCTTTTTCTGAATGTTAGTAAGCATAGTTCCTGGCTGAGGTCAGTGGGAATGGCATTCCATATAGATGGTCCTGCTGTAGAGAAGGCCCGTTCTCTGAATGCTAGATGGTGTGTAGCTTTAGTTTGGGGGACATGTAGAGATCCTCTGTAGGCTTCTCTGATGGGTCTTGATGAAGAGTGTAGTCTGAGCGGGATTAGAAGGCTAAGAGGGGCCTGGGAATAGATGGTTTTATGGATGATGGTAATGGACTTGTGGAGGATTCTGAAGTGTATTGGTAGCCAGTGTAAATTTTTGAGAATGGGAGAGATGTGGTCTCTTCTTCTGGTGTTTGTCAGAATTCTGGGCGCCGCGTTTTGGAGCATCTGAAGAGGTTTGAAGAAGGGAGACCTAGCAAGATAGAGTTGCAGTAGTCTATCTTGGAGAATATTACGGCTTAGAGGACTGTTCTGAAGTCTGGAAAGTGAAGGAGTGGTTTAATTCTTTTTAGTACCTGCAGTTTATAGAAGCCGTCCTTGGTAGTGCGGTGGTTGAATGTTTTTAAATTCAAGGGGTTGTCGATTAAAACTCCTAGGTCTCTTGCTTGGGTGACAAAAATGTTAGATGGTGCACTTTGTGTGGTATTACTGTTTTCCGGGAGATGAGGAGGAGTTCAGTCTTCGCTGAATTTAGAATCAGGTTTAAACTAGAGAGGAGAAGGTTGATCTCTCGTCGGCAGATTTCCCAGTGCTCGAGTGTTTTAGTAATGGATTCTTTAATGGGGATCAATATTTGCACGTCGTCGGCATAAAGGAAATGTTTTAGTTGAAGGTTAGTTAACAGCTGGCATAGAGGAAGTAGGTAATTGTTGAAGAGAGTGGGGGAAAGGGAGGAACCTTGAGGAACTCCTAGTGAGGAATTGCAGCGAGGGGATTCTTTATTGTTGATTCTGACCTTGTAGAATATATATGTGTATAGTTACAAGCAATTGGGCAATCAAAAATTACCAAAAGAGTGTTCAGTCATATACACTGTAAATACATTGATCAAAATATGAACATTATTATTGATACATGACAAAACCATAAATATCTTTAACAAGCTATTAATCAAATTACTATTTTTGTTCAAAATGTTTTTATTTTTTTATATATTTTCTAATATACCGCCTTCACATAAAATAATGTAACTAAATATGAATCCTATGACATGTTTTATACATATTTTAATAGCACACAACTAACTTTTACTAAAACAGTTCATGGACACTATCCAGTGTCTTTTTTGACTAAAGAGGCAAGCAGACAGCAGATCTAGTAAGATTCATAGACATCCAAGAGCTGAGTGGGGTAAATAATGACCAACTGAAGAGAAATCATCAACCAATTTTTCTTTTCCTTCCTCTGAGTATCAAACCCTCAAGACGACTCCCTTGAATTTTCTTTCATCTTATCAGAGCAGCAAGTCATCAACCCAACCCAACTGTGTTCTAGTTGATTATCCTTCTGAATTTGGATCCTCCCAGAAGAAGGGTTTTCATCAAATCTCCAGCTCAAGGGAGTTAGGGTGGTGGTTTGTTTTGTTAGCTTTGTTACAGATTTATTGAAAGACTGCAGGTGGCACAGTTACTTAAGTACCAAGAGTGCAGTGAAGCTTTTATTCTGTCTCCATCTGCTGGCAGGTGAGAGAAACCCATGTCCTAGATTGGTCTGAGGGACTCAAGGAAAAAAAATTAGTAAATAAGAACCAATTTTTCCTTTTGTGAGGCAGGGGTGTGAGCCTGGTGGATATGATGGATATAATCTGTTTTTATAGAAATGTATAGGGGATTGTATTAGTGTGAGGTGCCAGACATGTATGGGAAAGGCCCCATGTGTGTGTGAAAGTATGATCAGAAGTTAGTACTGACAAGATATGGTATAAGTATATTCTTAAAATGGTAAATGAGGAAGTGAAAAAAGAGACATTGGGTACAAGGTCAGTATATAGCTTGTTAGGGAGTATTGAATATGTTTTGCTAAGAAAAGATAACACAGAGATCCAGTGGGGGATGTTAGGTAGCCTCCCCCGCCCTCCCTTCATAGCCCACAACTTTCCCTTCCCTCCCCCTTTATTAGAGGTAGCTTGGAATAATTTGCAGCTCCCCCCCTCCTTTGCTACACAGCCCTCCCTTTTTTTCTAACTTGAAGTTTGCAAGCTTCAAGGTCATGCAAGATACTGAGCACAAAATGTTGATATGACTTAATTAAAAGCATAGGATCACTACTTACTTAAAGCCAGCTAGCATATTGAGAGTTAAATCTTAACCGTGACCTGCTGAATCAGTCAAGCATAGCAAACACCTAGCAATTGCCCAGGATTAGTATAAAGTGGACATAGGTTTTGCACGTTTAGCTTGTGGGACAGACCCATTCTTTTGACAGTAGGGATTATCTGAGACATGATAAATATGCTGATTTCTGCTTCTTATTGTGGAGTGTTTTACAGAATGTGTTAGATTTAGAGAAAATGTAAGAACTAGTAGTCATCACATGTGAGAGAGAACGTCTGGACCATAGAGCAATTAGAAGCGGTGGACAAAGACAGGAAGTCCACAATTTTCATACGCAGTAAGTTTTCCTTAGCAGTAGCTTGGCACTATTTCAGGAAGGTTAGAGAAAGATATCCGGTCTGAGTATGTGTAGTCCAAAAGGATAAACCCCAGTATATGGTAGACTCTGAGTTCTTGCTATGAGCTACAGAGACTAGCACAACAAGCTTGGCAGAAACCCAGAATTCCCTGCGCAGTCCGACCGTCCCAAAGAGATCCGTGTGGTTACCAACGACTGATAAGTTTTGGAAGGCACTTTTTCAGGAAAGTGGTAACTTGTGTGTGTAATTATTCCCTATTAGTTGGGGGATTAAGATATTTATCTTGCTCATTGTGCTGATATAAGGGGTATATATATTCTGTTTTGTTATTTTGTCTCATGGGTTCTCGTAAGCACCTGTTTTGTACATAAATTATACAGAAACTATAGCTTTACATTGTTTCACATAAGACATGGTCAGAGTTGTAGTTTTCTTAGTTTGTCTGTGTGATGCAGAACCCACTACAGGAATCTTTCTAAGTCTGGTTTGCTTTATCAGGTACAGCAGGAAGCATCTGGAAGAAGTCAGCAGAAATGGCGAGCACAACAGCTGGTCTTGAAACGTCAGCAGAGGGACCTGGCAAAAGCGGGTAGAAAGCCATTCTACCTGAAGAAATGTAAGTCCTGACCTATTGGGATGATGGTGTTCAGTCTCCAGAGCCCACCTTTCCCAACAGAGTCTGCAGCAGTTGATTGAGTTAATGAAGCCCATAAAAGGCCATGGCAGGAAGGGTTGGGTTGTGCAGGGGGAGGGACAGGAGATGTTTTAATGAGGGTGAGCTATTTTCGACTTAATCTGGAAGTGGACATAGCCTCCCCTGCCCCATACTGCTATTCTCCTAAGGAGGTGGTTATTTGAGGGCAGGACTGTATGTGAGAGTGGCAATAGGGTTTTAGGATGTACATGGGTGGGGAGTCCTGAGAGCCAGGAGGTACAGTAAGGGGCTGTTGGGGGTAGAGCAATGAGGGAAAAGCATTTGGATGTTTGCACGATGTGAGGATGAGAAACCAGTCCTGTTTTTGTGTTCCACAGCGGAGAAGAGGAAGCTGGAACTGGCTGAGAAATACGAGTTGCTGAAGAAAAGTGGCAAGCTGCAGAGCTTCCTGAGCAAGAAGCGGAAGAGGAATGCCAGCAAGGACCAACGCAAGATGCCATTCAGCAAGAACTGCTGATCAGGATGATCTCCCTCTCCAGCCTTCCCTGGTTGTGTCCGGTACCTCTCGCACCATGAGACAGAGTCTGTTAGGAGAGGTTGCTCCCTGCATCAGATACTGGGCCAGACTGTCTGGGCTTTCTCTTACTGACTGAAGCTTTGAAAGGAGACCTTCTCTACACGTGCACTGACTTATTCATGTAGGAGCCAGAGATTTTCCTAATGTATTGCTGAGAAAACAGTCCTATTAGCGATATGTTGTCTCCTCGCTGCCTGTGCCACCGGGAACCTGCATGGCAAGGCCCCCCCTAGGGCTGTGCAGGCTGGCATTCATTGCATGGCAAGGCCCCCCCTAGGGCTGTGCAGGCTGGCATTCATTGCATGGCAAGGCCCCCCCCTAGGGCGGTGCAGGCTGGCATTCATTGCCCTAGGGCCATTACCCTGCTGGAGAGAATAGCAGTGGAGATGGGAAAAGATTGTTACTACAGCCTGGGCATGTTTGCTAATCTGCCACATTGTGGTGTCTCAACAGGGCAGGCACATCCAGCATGGGAGAGAAGCAACTGCTACGCCCTCCTCCCCCCCCCCCCCCCCTTCAATACCAAATTTCTGGTGCCTGTTTCTTCTTGCTTCTAGGCCAGTCTAGCCCCTTGCTGGCATGAGCCTTCATTGATAGCTACCTGGAGAGAGGAACAGGAGGTTCCCCCATGTTTAACTTCCTCTTGTATAACCACAGTCCTTAGCAGCTGCCTCTGCA
Source organism: Rhinatrema bivittatum (assembly GCF_901001135.1). Classification (NCBI taxonomy): domain Eukaryota; kingdom Metazoa; phylum Chordata; class Amphibia; order Gymnophiona; family Rhinatrematidae; genus Rhinatrema; species Rhinatrema bivittatum. The sequence continues at coordinate 1,779,905 of NC_042617.1, forward strand.
CATCCTGAACAAGAAAGGTGCTGATTCTAGTCCAGTTCTGGGAGCCACCTCAACATGCAGGCGACAGGCAGGAAACAGGAGTGAAAAACAAGATTATAGAAAAGGTTGCTGTAGCAGTCACTGCAACACACGAATGGGGTGGAGTTGAGTCAAAATTTTGCAGCACATTTTTAAATGTAAAAGAATGATTAAATAATTTATTAGAACATTTTTGGCAGATATTTTTTTCTCAGTGCTGAACTGCATCTAGGAGAGTAGTGAGAGTTCTCAATGACTAGCAAACAGGAGCGTTGGTGCTTACCAAAAAATGTTTTACTGTATTAATGAAACAAAATAAAGGTAAAAATCCTCATTCCCTGTACTAAAAAAAAAGGCATGGTGAGAGGAGGAAGAATGTTTCCAAAGGCTGATTTCATGAATGTACACTGCTCATACCTACTGTATTTAATGTGCATGATTTGATTTTATGTATGTTTTATTATTCACCATCTAGAATTTTAGTGCAGTTTATATATATATATTTTTTTTTAAATTTAAAGAAAAACATACAATTAAACACAAGCCTGCAGGGAGCATTATAATGTAGGAATAAAATTGGAATAAAGCAATAGTTAAATAATCATTTACTGTAGAAGCTACCATAATTGGCCACTTCTGTCCTGTCTCGCGGGGAAGAGCAGGAGGGCTGGACGGTGTGATGCGGGGACTGCATCAGCGGCGCGCGGGGAAGAGCAGGAGGCTGGACGGTGTGATGCGTGGACTGCATCAGCGACGCGCGGGAAAGAGCAGGAGGCTGGACCGTGTGATGCGGGGACTGCATCAGCGGCGCGCGGGGAAGAGCAGGAGGCTGGACGGTGTGATGCGGGGACTGCATCAGCGGCGCGCGGGAAGAGCAGGAGGCTGGCGGTGTGATGCGGGGACTGCATCAGCGGCGCGCAGGGAAGAGCAGGAGGCTGGACAGTGTGATGCGGGGACTGCATCAGCGGCGCGCGGGGAAGAGCAGGAGGCTGGACAGTGTGATGCGGGGACTGCATCAGCGGCGGTTCCCACCAGCTTCCACAGCAGGAATGTTACGTTTGCAGCAAAGGGATAGAGAGCTGGAGCCACCTTCCCTAAATCCCACGCTGCAAGACTTTTTCAGTGTCACAGAAGCTGCTGCTGGGGGTGGTTATAAAGGCACAGAGCTGCCTTCCACTATTTTTAGAAGTAGAGGTCTTCCTCGACCACAAAAGGGTAGCTATGACTGCGTCTGAATATCTCTTATCCTTTAGCCGTCACCTCTCAAAAGCCAGGCCACTAGACAAAAGCGATCTGCCTCTTTCAAACAAACGGGTCCCTAATGCAGAAGGTTTGGGAGGTCCTGAAACCTCAGGGGGCCATCTACTGTTAGGTTGACTAGATCTGCAAACCATGGATGTCTCGGCCATTCCGGGGCCACCAGGATCACCTCTGTCGGATGAGCCTCTATGTGCTGTAGAACCTTGCCTATCAGAGGCCAGGGCGGAAACACATACAGCAGGATGTTCGTTGGCCAGGAAAGAACCAGGGCATCCACACCTTTTGCCCCTGGCTCCCGATGTCGTCTGAAGAATCGTGGGACTTTGGAGTTCCAAAATGTTGCCATCAGGTCCACGCTCGTTGTGGACCACCTGTCGCATATGAGATGGAATGCCTCTTCGGATAGCTCCCACTCCCTTGGATCGAGACGGTTGCAACTGAGGAAATCCACTTGAATGTTGTTGACTCCCACAATGTGGGAGGTCGCAATCCTCACGAGATGTTGTTCCTCCCAGGCTATCAGCAGCTGAGCTTCGAGTGCCACCGGCTGGCTTTTGGTTCCTCCTTGGTGTTGATGTAAGCCACCGAAGTCGCATTGTTGGATAGAACTCTGACTGACTTCCCCCGCAGACACTGCAGTAGAGCTTGCAATGCTAATCTCTCCACTCTGGTCTCCAAACAATGTATCGACCATCGGGATTCCTTCACTGACCATTGCCCCTGCACTGATCTGTCCTGACAAACTGCTCCCCAACCGGAAAGGCTGGCGTCCGTAGAGACCACCGTCCAAGTGGGAACTTCCAGGGTCACCCCCTGGCATAAATTGTATGAGAGGAGCCACCAGTCGAAACTGGAATGTGCAGAGTCTGTAAGAGGAAGAAGGAGATGAAATTGTTCGGATACCGGGTTCCAATGGGATAGCAGTGCTGACTGAAGAGGTCTCATATGAGCAAAGGCCCTTGGGACTAGCTCCAAGGTGGAAGCCATCAAATCGAGGACTCTCAAATAATCCCAGACTCTTGGAGGACACTTGCCCAACAAATCCCAAACTTGCCTTTTCAGTTTTGTTATTCGCTTCTCGGTCAGGAAGACCTTCCCCAGCTGCGTGTCGAATAGGGCTCCCAGGAACTCCAGGGACTGGGAGGGAACTAGATGTCTCTGGCTAGGTTGACCACCCAACCTAGTTACTGCAAACAGATGAAGAACTCTATGTACCGTTGAGTGACAGAGACCCTCTGATTTCACCCGAATCAGCCAATCGTCTAGATACGGATGAACAAAGAATCCTTCCTTCCGGAGTTTACGCCGCCACCACAACCATTATCTTGGTAAAGGTCCAGGACGCCGTGGCAAGCCCGAATGGCATAGCGCAGAACTGAAAATGGTCTCCCAGAATGGAAAACCTCAGGAATTCTGATGGTCGGCTCTGATCCCGATATGCAAATATGCTTCGGTTAGATCCAGGGATGCTAGGAATTCTCTTCTGTGCACAGACGCCACGACCGCCGTCAGGGTCTCCATGTGATACCTTGGAACTCGAAGTCAGCAATTGAACCTTTTTAAGTCCAGAATGGGCTGGAACTTGCCTTCTTTCTTGGGCACCAAAAAGTAGATGGAATTACGGCCCCTCCACTGCTCCGTCGGAGGCACTGGTACTATGGCCCTGAGATCGCATATGGGTATAGTGTCTTGCACCGCCCGAAGCTTCTGTGCGTGAAGGACGAGAAAGCGGTCATGAAGGCACCACGCAAAATCTAAAGCGTAGCCTTGTCTTATCACATTGAGGACCCACTGGTCCGACGTGAGTTTGGCCCACTCCTCGTAAAACAGACAACCTGCCTCCTACAACGGGAACCGAGGAGTGGACCCGGTCTCATTTCATTGGGAAGATTTTGTTCCTCCCACAGCCTACCGAAACAACGTCCCCCGAAAGGACTGGGACCAGGATTGTTGCCTACTCGAGCCTTGTCTGCACGACGAGCTCGATGACCTGGAAGAGCGGAACCTCTGAGACCCCCAGAACCGAGACGAGGAGGAAAGTAAATCCTCATCTTGGGTCTATCCTCAGGCAGGCTATGAACCTTGTTCTCCCCCAATGATTGAATCATGTCTTCCAAATCTTTACCGAACAGCAGTTTGCCTTTGATAGGCAGAGAGCCCAGCTGAGCTTTGGAGGAGACATCTGCAGATCAATTTCTCAGCTAAAGTAGTCTACGAGCCAACACCGCTGAAGTCATGGACCTGGCTGAAGTGCAGAGCAGATCATACAGAGCATCTGCACTGTAAGCTACCGTGGCTTCCAAGTGCCCTGCTTGCACATCCTCCTCCTCTGACAGCGACGTGTTATTCTGTAGGAGTTGCACCCAGCGAAGTCCTGCCTGCATAGCGAAACTGCTGCATATGGCAGCCCCGAACTCCCAGCGCGGAGACCTAAAAAATCTTCTTGAGCTGGATTTTGAGCTTACGATCCTGAAGATCCCTGAAAGCTGTTGCCCCTGTCACCAGGATGGTGGTCTTCTTAGTGACCTCAGACACTGTCGCATCCACCTTGGGGACCCAAAGATCCAGGGCTTCGTCTGGTAAAGGATACAGCTTATCCATCGCTTTACTGACTTTTAGACCCAAGTCTGGGGGTGTCCTATCACGAAAACAAAGTCCATAACTGAAATATGGAACGGGAAGGACAGGGACGGACCACGAAGATCCACCATGACAGAATCAGTAGCTCCCATCCGGGAGTCTTGTGGAGGGGCATCAATGCCCAATTCCTCCAACACCGCGGGGATAATTGGACCTAACTCATCCCTCTGGAACAGATGAACCACCTTGGGATCATCCCCTTCAAGAATTGGGAAGCCATGACTGGTAGAATGGGCCTGGTCTCCTCCTGGTCCATTCCCGGTAGAGGCTTGTCCCCTGGATCTCCAGCCTCAATATTGGAAGCCTCTGAGGAGGAAATGTCCAGCGGCTGGGGTGTCACGGACCACAGGGGGTGCTTTTTTCTTGTAGCCCCCTCCTCCGGGGCTCTGGACCAAATAGGACTTTTGTCCCCTTGAACTGAACCATTCCTCTTGGTGGCTCACTTGCTTTAAAAGCTTTGTGCAGTAACATAAAAAAGTCAAAGGAGGAGGATGAAGAGGAGTCCGAAGCCCCCTCAGGGCTCTCCTCTACCGTGACTATAGCCTCATCACTAGGTCTGCCCTCCTTGGAGGCCGCTTGCTGTGGAGATAAAGGTGGTGGGGATGTCCCCCTCCCCCGCTGCGGCCCGCGCTGCCGCGTTAATTATTTCCAAAATGGCGTTGGAATGGATCCACTGAAGAGAGTTGCGGCCACCCGAGCCTCCCAGGATCTCGGCGTGACTTAAAAACGCCTTCCCTGGTGGCTTCAGATGTGCTCTCCCCCCGGGAAAGCAGGGGGAGCATAAGCCATCACGGGAGACTCGCGCATGTGCGTCCCCGCAGGCTCGACAGGCTGCACCACTCGGCATCGTCAGGCAACAGCACTATTAAAAACCCCCAAAAAGGAAAAAAAAATTCAGCTTCCGACCTCTGACTACCCCACAGGAGAAAATGGAGGCTCACTTGCACAATAATAGGAAACCGGCCGAAGCACCATTCCAACACTTTTTTTTTTTCCCAGTCAAACCTGACAGAAGCTCTGTGCAGGTCCTGCAGCTCCTGGGGTGAGTGATCTGGGCTCCCCGAACTCCAGATGTCTCAACTACCAAGGGGGATGGTTCCCTCAGGACCTGTCAACCCCCTGGGTTCCTCCTTTATTTTTTTTTAAAGGGCTCTAACTGCCTAATCTAACTTCCTAAACCTGTTTTGGTTTTGTTTTTTTAAACTAATCCCTAATTTTCTTTACAGTCTGTAGGCTTTGCATCTCCACTATCTGCTGGAGACAGAGAAATACTGACAGACTGTAGGTGGCACTTGAGGGTATAGGGCAGAGTCAGTCAAAACTTCTCTGTCTCCATCTGCTGGTGGGGAGGCAAAACCCAGGAGTCTGGACTGATCCGGGTACATACAGTTAGACTTGAGAAAGCCAGCGGTTATCTCTAGACAAAAGACACCCCACTGGATGGTGAATTGAGGAAATGGCAATTACATGACTGGTAATGGAATGGATTTCAGCCACAGAAGGCAACTCTAGAATTGTGCAATTTTCCAAACTAAGAGTTAGGAATCAATTTCCCAGACAGAATCTCCCAATGTAAAATGAGTGCCCCCACATAAGGTGATTGGGTCAGATGGGATACATCCAAGGATCTTGAGAGAACTTAGAGAAGTCCTACTAGCTCTGCTGGTTGACCTTTGCAATGCTACTATAGTTAGGAGTAGTTCTGGAAGACTGGAGAGGGGCGGATGATCCTATTCATAAAAGTGGAAGTAAGCAGGAGGCTGGGAACTACAGTTAGTCTGACCTCAGTGGTGAGCAAACTAATGGAATCACCGCTGAAACAGACGATATTGCAGTTTTTGGCTTGAAGAAATAGGTCTACAAGACAAAACAATCAAATGGTTCAGATCATATCTAAATAACAGAACTTTTCAAGTTCAAATTAAAAACACACTATCCGACAAGATTACCTTGAAAACAGGAGTCCCACAAGGGTCAGCACTATCCACTACACTGTTCAACATATATCTTCTACCCCTTTGTCATCTCCTCGCTGGACTTGGAATCATACACTACATCTACGCTGATGACATCCAGTCAATTCTACCAATTGATGAAACTATTGAAAAAACAATAGGTCTAGCCATGATGTATCTAGAAATAATAAAACAACTTCTAAACCAAATGGAGCTAATAATCAACATTGATAAAACCGAATTTATGCACTTAGAAAGGAAAAGCATGAATATTACACAAACTCCAATATTTCTCAATAACAACCAACAAATTGACTTAGCAAAGAAAGTTCGCAATCTCGGAGTAATAATTGACAATGAACTAAACCTCAAACAACACGTATCAATAAAGGTTAAGGAAGGATATGCTAAACTCATGATACTAAGAAAACTGAAACCATTACTATCCTTACCAAACTTCCGTACTGTACTTCAATCTCTGATTTTCGCCAGCACAGACTATTGTAATGCTTTGCTACTAGGCCTACCCAACACTACAGTAAGACCTCTACAGATTTTACAAAATGCTGCAGCGAGAATTCTCACTGGAAAAAAACAAAAGAGATCACATAACAGATTCACTCGCCACCCTACATTGGCTTCCCATAGAACAAAGAATACAGTTCAAAGCACTGTGCTTAATACACAAACTTATCCACGACGATAAAGCAGAATGGCTGAAGACAGCACTTAGAGTACATGTCCCACACAGAAATCTAAGGTCAGCAAACAGAGCACTCCTTCCCATTCCTTCTGTGAAAACCGCAAGACTTACCCAAGTGAGGGAGCGAGCTCTGTCTCTAGCCGGTCCCATATTATGGAACTCCATGCCCCTGGCCCTTAGACTGCAGAGCAATCATAAACTTTTCAAAACACAGCTCAAAACCTGGCTTTACATACAAGCCTTCAAGAAAGAAAACTGATGCAGGCAATTAAGCAAAGATATGCGGCATAAAGCACCGAATGCCTAATTTAACGCTCCTTACTGAATTAGTTCAACCTTTTTAACTGTAGGTAACCTTCAGGACACATTGGGGTAGATTTTCAAAGGGGTATGCGCGTACCCCCCGAAAACCTACCCCAAACCCCCCCTGCGCGCGCCGAGCCTATTTTGCATAGGCTCGGCGGTGCGCACAAGCCCGGGACGCGCGTAAGTCCCAGGACTTGCATGGAGGGGCTTGTCGGGGGGCATGTCGGGGGCATGTCACGAGTGACGCGGTGTTTTGGGGGCGGCACCGCAGGGCGTGGTTTCGGCCCGGGGGCATGGCCGGGGCCCCCGGACCGGAACATGGAGCGCGGCAGCCAGCCCGGCGCGCGCAAAGTTACGCAGGCGTAACTTTGCCGACAAAGGTAGGGGGGGGTTTAGATAGGGCCGGGGGGGTGGGTTTAGGTAGTGGAAGAGAAGGGAAGGTGTGGGGGGGTGGAAGGAAAGTTCCCTCCGAGGCCACTCCGATTTCGGAGCGGCCTCGGAGGGAACGGAGGCAGGCTGCGTGGCTCGGCATGCGCAGGCTGCCGATTTTGGGCAGCCTTGCGCGCGCCGACCCCGGATTTTAATGGATACGCGCAGCTACGCACGTATCTATTAAAATCCCGCGTACTCTTGTTCGCGCCTGGTGCGCGAACAAAAGTACGCGTGTGCTCAGATTTATAAAATCTGCCCAGCGCTTTGAAACACTCAATCCCCCAAATAAATGCCTTTTTGTTACCAAATACTAATGGCACCACCTATGTAACGTACGACCCATATTTTTTTGATATAGGTGCCCTATTGTAAACCGTTATGATGGTGAATAACTTAATGACGGTATATAAAAACTCTAAAATAAATAAATGATCCAAGGCAGCAGGGTTTTACCAGAGATAAAGCTTGTCAGAAGAAACTGATCAATGTATTTGATTGGGTGACCAGAGAGTTGGATCAAGGGAGATCGCTAGACATGGTGTATTTTAAAATTATAAGTCAACTCCTTGCACAGATGAAATTAGTACTAAATATGGATAAATCTGTTTTTATGGTTTTAGATAGAAAAAATTTTAACCTGGGAAAAAAGATAACACTTGATGATCAAACCAGTTTTAATTTAACAGATATAACCAGGAACTTAGGATTAATCATTGATTATGAATTAAATTTTAGGGCACACACGTATCTACAAAAGTCAAAGAAGGTTTTAATAAATTGAGGCTATTGAAACGTCTTAAACCTTTGCTTTCATTAAACAATTTTAGGTATGTTTACAAACACTAGTGTTTACAGGACTGGACTATTGTAATTCAACCATGCTGGGACTTCCTAAATCTACTCTGAGGCCTCTTTAGGTAATACAGAATGTCGCAGCAAGGCTGTTAACCAACACGAAGAAAAGGGATCATATTACTCCAGTATTGAAATCTTTACACTGGTTGCCATTAGAGTACAGAATTAAACATAAAGCATTGTGTATGATTCATAAGATTATACATGAAGACAAAAATAAATGGCTGAACTCTACCATCAAGCTGCATGTGCCTCAACGAGATCTCAGATCTTCCAATAAAAGATTGTTAACGATACCAAATATAAAATCAGCGCACCTGAGTGAGGTTAGAGAAAGGGCAATTTCGGTCGCAGGACTGAAACTCTGGAACAATTTGCCACCAGATTTGCGAATGCAGGATGATTTAAAACGATTTAAGAAAGACTTGAAAACATGGTGCTTTCAACAAGCCTATGGATCTGAGACTTAAAATACCACTGAAAGTGGGAATCCACATGCTATTTCTTATCTATTTATTTCTTAACTATTTTAATCTTATTTTAGTTTTTAGTTTACTAAATTTAATTTTAATTAATTATTCTTATTGTTTTATCTATTTTATTGTATTTTCTGCTTCCTACTTGTTTTTTAGTTATATTGTACACCGTAAAGATAGAATCATGTGTTCTGACTCACGGTATATAAGAAGTGCATAAATAAATAAATAAATAAATGGTGTACTTGGATTTCAGTAAGGCCTCTGTGGTTCAGCACAGGAGACTTATAAATAAATTGCAAAATTGAGCACACTTGGTATGGAACCTAGAGTGACTGTCTGGGAAAACTGGCTGAGTGACAAAGGGGCTGATGGAAATTTTATCATAATGATATGGTGGATCAACTTGGGGGCACTTTATGTTAGGGATGGTATAGAATTCAACAGAATAACAATCCTGCATGAGACTAAATACACAGTAGAATCCTTATGTATGAGAAAGAGTATAGTGGTAGGGTAGTACTACCATCCACTTGGCCAAAATGAATGGACAGACGATGAAATGCTAACAGATTATGAGAGCTAACAAATTTTGCTGCATAGTAATAACAGGAGATTTCAATTACCCAAATATTGACTGGGTAAATGTCACATCAGGACATACTAGGGAGGTAAAGTTTCTAGAAGAAATAAATGACTGCTACATGGAGTAGTTGGTCCAGGAATTGATGAGAAGAGGAGCTATTTTAGACCTAATTCTTAGTGGAAATCAGATTTGGTGATCATAGTGCAATCAAATTTTACTTAATGACTGGGAGGACATTTTAAAAAAAAGCTACAGCTCTAACATTAAACTTTTAAAAGGGAGACTTTGATAAAATGAGTAAAATAGAAAAAAATGAAAGTTGCAGCTACAATGGTTAAGAGTTTACATCAGGCGTGGTCATTATTTAAAAATTAACTTAGTGTGGAGTAACTATCACCCAAGAGAGCACTTAGCAGGGAGAAGAGTGTGAAACCAGTCAATAATTCTGTTCCAAGTAGAACAAAGTAAAGGAAAATTAGTTTCTTACCTGATAATTTTCGTTCCTGTAGTACCAAGGATCAGTCCAGGACACCTGGGTTGTGACTCCGCACCAGTAGATGGAGACAGACTAAAACTTGTGGGCTGAGCCATATATGCCCCTGTGCCAGTCACAGCCCCTCAGTCATACGTAATGTCAAAGTAGAAAATACCAGAAGGCAACCATAGCTAACCATACAAAAACTTGCAATGTAAACGGAAAAATTCCAATACCCCTACAGGAACCAGACTCCCCAACCGGGAGAGCGACTAAACAAGGGGTCAGCGTACGGCAAACGACAATGAGCGGACTCTCCGTTACTTAAGCGTACCTCTGCGGGCGGGATCCTGGACTGATCCTTGGTATTACAGGAACGAAAATTATCAGGTAAGAAACTAATTTTCCTTTCCCTGTACGTACCAGGATCAGTCCAGGACACCTGGGATGTACCAGAGCAAACTTACCGAGGGTGGGAAGCAGAGAGTCCCGCTCGGAGTACCCTCTCTCCAAAGCTCCCAGCTTCAGTAGCCTGAACATCCAACCGGTAATGTTTAATGAAGGTATGCAACGACTTCCAGGTAACCGTCCTGTCAAACCCTAGAGGCGACACCTGAGAAGATTCCGCCCAAGATGCCGCATGAGACCGCGTCGAATGAGCCCGAAGCCCCACCAGCGGTGATTTGCCCCGCACAATGTACGCGGAACCAATGGCCTCCTTGAGCCACCGGGTGATGGTCGTGCGGGACGCCGCAGAACTTTACTTGGGACCCGACGTCAATACAAACAGATGATTCGTCACCTGAAAGGAATTAGTGACCTCTAGATAGCAAAGAAGAGATCTCTGCACATCCAGAATTCTCAATTCCCCCGAGTTCAGGTCCGAAGAGTTTCCAACCGTGAAAGCAGGAAGCCCGACCGATTGATTCAAATGAAAAACCGACACGACTTTAGGCAGGAAGGAAGGAAGGAACAGTCCGCAAGGAAACCCCCGAATCGGAAATGTGCAAGAAAAGCTCCTACAGGATAGGGCCTGCAATTCCGAACACGGCGAGCCGACGCAATCGCCACCCAGGCATACGGTCTTCAACGTGAGATCCTTAACCGTTGACCGCTTGAAGGGCTCAAAAGAAAGAACCCAATTGAGGTTTCAGGACGGACCGGGATGACGCAATGGGGAACGGAAGTGCTGTGCCCCCCGAAGTAAATGGGAAATATCCGGAAGCAGGGCCAGGGGGGGGACCCCTGAACCGTACCACGCAAGCAACCAAGCGCCACCACCTGTACACGCAGGGAACTGCACGCCAACCCCTTGGCGGGACCAGCCTGGAGAAAGCTTGGATCTCGGAGATGGAGGCGGAAGAGGGGACCACACCACGCTGCAGACCCCAGGTCTCAAAAATCACCCAGACTCGGATATACGCCAGAGACGTAGACTGCCTCCTAGATCTCAACAGCATGGACACCACCGCATCTGAGTAACCTTTGCTGTACATGCCGCGAGACAGGAGTGATCCGCATCCTCCAAACAGACGGGACCCTGGCGAAGAAGCCCCGCGAACCCCTGGAGACGAAGGGGGGCGACCACCGACAAACTGAATGAGATCGGCAAACCACGGACGAGGTGGCCACTCCGGCGCCACTAGGATCACTTTGGACGGGCACAGCACTATGCGCCGCAGGGTCTTTCCCATCACCGTAACACGTCCGTCGGCCAGGGAAGAGCCAAAGCGTCGACGCCCCTCTGCCCTTCTCCCCCGGCGTCGGCTGCAGATGAGAAGGAAGGCGTCCGCCGCCAGTTCCCACTCCCCTGGATCCAGGTGATGACGACTGAGAGAATCCGCCTGGACTTTGTCGACTCCGGCAATGTGAGATGCTGCGATATTGCCGAGAAGTTGCTCCGCCCAGCCTAACAAGAGCTGCGCTTCCTCCGCTACCACTAGCCACGGCGGTTACTACCCCAAACCAAAATGTGCCTGATACTTCACTTTCGATGCATATCCAGCATAGCTCTCTGCTTCAACGGCAGGGGAGAAGAAAAAACTGATACCTCACGCATATCCAGCATAGCTCCCTGCTTCAACGGCAGGGGAGAAGATAAACAACCAATAAGGGCTGTATAACATAATCTGGGTAAAAACAAATAAGCATGGGTGTAGCTTGCTTATTGCGGCGGTTACTACTCCTACTACCTCTCACTAATCAAGCTAGATATTTCACTTGGATGCAGCTCCTCCACCGCTCTCTACATTAATGGCGGGGGTGGAAGGGAATTAGAACCAAGAGCTAAGAGAAACAGATAAGTATGGGAGAAGAAATGAGGGAAGCTTGCTGGGCAGACTGGATGGGCCATTTGGTCTTCTTCTGCCGTCATTTCTATGTTTCTATGTTTCTATAAGTGGACTCCGTGCCACGCCCTGACGGTTGATGTAGGGCTACGGTGGTCGCGTTGTCCGACAATATCCGCACCGCCTTTCCCCGTATCAACGGCAGGAAGGACTGCAGTGCCAGGCGAGCCGCTCTGGTCTCTAGCCGATTGATGGGCCACTGCGCTTGCGTCGCGGACCACTAGGCAAACCGCGCCCCAACCGGAGAGGCTGGCGTCCGTGGTCACTACCGTCCAGGTGGGAACCAACAGGGACACCCCACAAGACAGGTGTTCCAACACTAGCCACCATAGTAGGCTGTCCCTCGCCGGATCCGGAAGCGGCAGCGGAAGGTGGATTTCCCCTGACACCGGCTTCCAACGGGATAGCCAGGAAGATCGAAATGGACGTAGGTGAGCGAGCGCCCAGGGGACCAACGCGAGCGTTGACGCCATAGACCCCAGAACCATCAGGTAGACGCAAACCAACGGTAGCCGAAGAGACAATAATTAAACTGAGACAGCAGCTTGCGCACGCGCTCTCCGGACAGGGACACTCGGCCCTGTTTCGCATCGAAGACGGCTCCCAGGTATTCCAAGGACTGGGTGGGAACAAGATGACTCTTGAAAAAGTGGACGACCCAGCCCAGAGACTGCAGCAGCTGGAGGCCTCTGTCCACAGCCAACCGACACTGACTCTCGGACTTGGCCCGGATCAACCAGTCGTTCAGGTAAAGGCGTACCAAAAAGCCCTCTCGCCAAAGCTGAGCTGCCACCACGACCATCACCTTTGTGACCGTACGAGGAGCCGTCGCCAGTCCGAAGGGGAGGCCCCGAAACTGATAATGTCTTCCCAGGATGCCAGAACCTGAGAAACCTCTGAAAAGATGGCTGGACCCCCCCATGGAGGAACGCTTCCGTGAGATCTAGCGAGGGCCAGGTAAGAGCCGGGCCGCACCGAGGCAAGTACTGAACGAATTGGCTCCATTTTGAAGCGGGGGAACCCGAAGGCACCTGTTCACCGCTTTCAGGTCCCAGATTGGTCTGGATGTGCCGTCTTCCTTCGGAACGATGAAGTAAAGCAAGTAACGTCTCGTGCCTTGTTGATCTGGAGGCACGGGAGAAATGGCCCCCAAGTTTTGCAACCATCCGAGGGTCCCGAGCACGGCCGCTCTCTTCTCTGGATGCTTGCAGGGCAACCCCAGGAACTTGTCTGACGGTATTCGAGCAAAGTGTAGAGCATAGCCATGTCTTATGACGTCGAGGACCCAGTGATCCGAGGTTACCTTGACCCATTCCTCGACAAACCACGTCAACCTCGCCCCGACGTTGTGAATTACGGTCTGGGGCAGAGGCGAGGGATGGGTCAGCCTCATCCCATTGCGAGACCTTGGACCCGTCGCCCGACGGGGTTCTCCCCTGTCTACCGGAACTTTGCCACGAAAAGACAGCGACCACGGGGAGGAGCGAGCAAGATACGACCGGTATGCGGAACCCGAGGATCTCCGAGGGCGCGACTTTCTGCTTCCACGAGAACGGGGCCTACCGGACAACGAGGACCGGGACCTAGCCCTGTCCTCAGACAATTTGAAAACCATGTTCTCCCCCAAGGAAAGCATCAAATCATCTAGTTCCTTACCGAACAAAAGCTTTCCCCTAAATGGAAGCGAACCGAGGTGAGCCGTGTAGGAACCATCCGCCGCCCAGTTGCGAAGGCATAGGAGACGACGCGCAGAGACCGCCGCGACCATGGATCTAGCAGCAGTCTGAAGGAGATCGTGGAGAGCATCCGCCCCATATGCTATCACCGCCTCTAAGCGATCCGCCTGTGAGGCTTCCTCTTCCGAGAGACCCGCATTTGCCTGGAAGACCTGAGGCCAGCGCAAACTGGCTCTCCTCGCAAAGTTGGTACAAATGGCGGCCCGGACTCCTAAGCCGCTACCTCAAAATCTTCTTGAGTTGTACCTCCAGCTTCCGGTCCTGAATATCCCTGAGGGCCGTGGCTCCTGTGACAGGGATCGTCGACCTCTTGGTCAGAGCCGACACCGCTGCATCCACCTTCGGGATTCTTAACAGCTCCAACGCTTCCTTCGGCAGAGGATAAAGCTTGTCCATGGCCTTTGCCACCTTGAGGCCTAACTGCGGGGTATCCCATTCCTGAAACAGAATATCCGTCGACGAGAAATGGAAGGGAAAACCCACCGCGGGGCCAGTGAGTCCCCAGGAGTACCGGATCCATGGTGGCCTGCTGTCTAGCGACCACCGGCGGGCCCAGCTCCGCCAGAATAGCTGGGATAAGCGGGGCTAGTTCCTCCCTGCGGAAGAGGCGGACCACTTTAGGATCGTCGGCCTCCACAGCCTGCGCCCCTTCGCCCGCTCCGGGCGGGGTGGAACCGCCCCCTGGCGTCCCCTCGGTCCCCCTCGGGGACTCCTCATGGGAATTCACCTCCTCCGAGACGGAGGACTCACTATCCGTGGCCTGTGGAGCCCCCCCCGCGGGACTCCCCGCGGGGTTCTTCACGTCTTGGTGTCCGAGGACCCCTTGCGTTTCTTCCGCTTGGGACCCGACCTGTGGGTCCCCGAAACGGCCTCCGACCCCTGCCTACGCCTGCGGCTGCTATGTTTAAGGCCCTCGCGTAACAAACAACGCAAAAATCCGTGGAAAACGAGAGGACACAGAAGCCGAGGACTCCTGCCCAGAACTAGCATCTCTAGGGGCAACCACCCCCGCTGGAGCGGCCCCCCCCCCCGTCGGAACCCGTCGCGGGGAAAGCGGAGGAGGAAGGCGCCATTTTCTGACGGCACCCGCGCGATTTCGCGGGCCAAATTTAAAATGGCCGCCACTCCCGCGCTAGCCGGAAAGAGCTCCTCTGGCCCCCCCCCGACGCTGCTGCTACACGCGGCGGCGAGCGGATCGCCCGGGAATGGCTCCCCCCACGCGGCCCGGACGGCCCTTCCCCGCCCGGGAGACTTGAAGCGCAAAAACCGTCCCTAGAGAGGCGCGCGCGTGCGCCGAGCCGCCTGCTCGGCAGACCAACCCACACGGCATGAGGCGCGAATGCGGCGAAAAAACGCCCCGAAAGAACTTAATTAAATTAAAAAATTCGCCCCCACGGCAAGCGGCCCCCCCCCCCCCCCGATGAAGAGAGGACGGAGCCGTGACGAAAAGGAGAGCCGACAAGCAGAGAAAAGTAAACTTTTTTTTTTTTTTTTTTGTAAGTACTCACTGCTGTCCACGGTTCTGGAGCCCTGTGCCAATGGGGGTGAGTGAACCGGGCTCCCCGGTGTCACCCCCTACGCTGCCACTTGAAACAGCCGGGCCCTCAGCCCTGGCAGCGGCCTCAACCGGGGGAGGGTAGTCCCCTCAGGACCTCTCAACTCCCCTGGGAGGCAGGGCAGCCGGGAAACGAATAAAAACAAAACCCAATTTAGTACAAAACAATTAAACCTAACAAAACTAGCTCAAAAATTAAACCTGACAAACTACCAGAATCAGGTCAGGCAGGGCTGTGACTGGACCTGCACCATCTACTGGAGACAGAGTAAGACTGAGGGGCTGTGACTGGCACAGGGGCATATATGGCTCCGCCCACAAGTTTTAGTCTGTCTCCATCTACTGGTGCGGAGTCACAACCCAGGTGTCCTGGACTGATCCTGGTACGTACAGGGAACAACAATGTACTTTTTTTTCCAGGACAACAGCTTTATATGATAAACTTCAAAGGAATATAAAAAAGTACATTCTCCCAGGACAAGCAGGATGAAGTTCTCACATGTGGGTGACGTCACTGGACGGAGCCCTATCACGGAAACCTTTTCTGTCAAAGTTTCTAGAACTTTTGACTGGCACACTGAGCATGCTCAGCATGCCATAATTCCTGTAGCCACAGGGGTCTCCCTTCAGTCTCTTTTTTTCCACGCTGCAGTTGCCTCGTGATTTAGGAGCTCCTTTTTTCCTCACGGAAAAGTTTTGAAGTTTACTTCTTAGAAATTACCTATCAGGGGTCTCCCATCACGCCCCGTATACCTCGGTCGCTCGGTGAGTACTCTCTCGTGTCTCCGGCCAGTTCCTGCCTGCCACTCGGTTCCCACAGGCCACCAACTGTTTTTGCACCTTTTCCTCTGACATGGCGACCGGGTTTCGAAAATGCACAGACTGTCCGCAAACAATGTCCATCACGGACCCCCACATTGTGTGTGTGCTATACCTGGGCTCGTCTCACAACATCCGTCAGTGTCCTGAATGTGCCCAAATGACTCCCAAGGGCAGAAGAGCATGTCTGGATAAAATGGAGTCTCTTTTCCAGTTAAAATCTGCTCCATCGATTTCTGCCCAGTCATCACCAGCATCTAAAACCCCATCTACCAACAAACCTCACTGGGAACAACACGGAGCCGGTGATATTCCGTCACCGATGCCTTCCAGGACTCTATTGCATCATCCTCTGTGTTGGGGAAAGACCACACCGAGCACCGGATAAAGCATCGGCACCAGCATCGACCCAATCCCATGCCCGGTGTCAGCACTGACGGCCCATCGGCATTGAAGGCCACCGAGCCACCATCGAAGAGGGTCCAGTCAGAGGAGCCTCCATCCTCCTCTGCACCTGATGCCCCGAGGCATTCCCCACCAATACCGGTGCCGGGTACTGAGTCTTCACAAATTATTGTGGAAAGGCCAGTAACACCTAGCCTGCCTCCCCCTGTAGCTGCTTTATCTCCACCAGCTTTCAGGGAGGAACTGAATGTCCTCATCCGCCAGGCAGTGCTCGATGCCGTCTAAAACCTTCAGCCTCCACCAACGCCAGCCCCCTTACCGGCACTGACTACTGAACCATCGATGTTTGCACCGCTATTACATCGACTCAATGCCCTCATCGGTGCCTTTCTGACTCAGCCTGTTCCATCGGTGCTGAGTTGGCCATCGAGACCTCCGCAGTTCCCGATACCCATCCTGGGATCCTCGGAGGATGACAACACCACATCCAGTCTGGTTCCAGGTCCATCGCAGCCTGTACCGCTTCCGGGACCATCAGGACTCTCTGGAACTAAACATCCATCGATTCCCCCGATGCCATCGATTCCTTCAAAGCTTCCGTCGATGCCAATACACCCATCATCGAAGCAATCAACATTTTTGTCTATGCCTATTCACCCTCCTTCCGGATCTCGACATAACATTCCTTGTGATTCATAGAAAGACGTGGATACCGATTCCTCTACATCAGAGGAATTACTTTCAGAGCCTTCTCCTCCAGAGGAAAGACTGCGGTCTCCTCCTGAGGACCTCTCTTTCGCCAGTTTCATTAAGGAAATGTCAGAAACCATCCCTTTCAACTTGGTAACAGAGGAGGACACACGTCACAAGACATTGGAGGTTCTGCAATTTGTTGACGTGCCTAAAGAAACCATGGCCATTCCTGTGCATGAAGTCTTATTAGACCTTCAACACCATCTATGGGAGCATCCAGGCACTGTTCCACCTGTCAACAGAAAAATAGATGCCACATATCTCATCCAACATGCTCCAGGCTTCCAAAAACCACAACTACCTCATCATTCACTTATGGTTGAATCTGCACAGAAAAAGGCAAAGCACTTGAGGCCTCATTCCTCAGCCCCTCCAGGAAAAGAACAACAATTCTTAGATGGTCTAGGTAGAAAAATGTTCCAAGGCTCCATGTTGGTGTCTCATATTGCCGCTTACCAGCTCTACATGACCTAATACCAGAGAAACCTGTGGAAGCAGGTTCAGGACCTTGCAGACTCATTGCCTCAGCAATATCAAGAGAGTCTAACTGCTATTCTCCACAAGGGCCTTGAGGTAGGAAAGCATGAAGTTCGGACAACATATGACTCCTTTGAAACTGCTTCCCGCTTATCAGCAACGGGAATCAGTGCCCGACAATGGGCTTGACTAAAGGCTTCTGATTTATGGCCTGAGGTCCAGGAAAAACTCGCTGACCTCCCATGGCAACCTCAGTAGCACACTATCGTTCAGTGCCAATTGCTGACATCTGCAAGGCTGCAACATGGAGCTCTCGTCACACATTTGCAGCACATTACTGCCTGGACAAGGAAGGACGACAGGACTCTGACTTTGGCCAATCCATCTTGAAAAACTTACTTCCAGTATAATCCCAACTCCTTCCACATCCATCTACTTTGATTTTCAGGCTGCCTCATTTTTCCCAACAGTACCCAGTTGTTCCACAAGTTGTACGCTGTTGGTCTAAACAAATATAAATCAGCTTGTAGCTTGCTAATCACCCATATGTGAGGACTACCATCCTGCTTGTCCTGGGAGAAAGCAGAGTTGCTTACCTGTAACAGGTGTTCTCTCAGGACAGCAGGATGTAGTCCTCAAGAAACCCGCCCGCCACCCCGCGGAGTTGGGTCCGAAACGTTTTATTTTATTTTATTTTTCGCTCGCACCTGTTACAGGTAAGCAACTCTGCTGTCCCCCAATACGGCCGTGTACTTTCATGAGGTTCCTTACATCCCTTGCATACATATTTTCTAATTTTTTTCTAACATTTTTACAGCACGCTTTTGAATTTGTGAATTTATAAGCTGCATGCGGTATGTTTAAGGCTTCATTTGTTACCATAGAATTTTTTTTTATTATGGCCTCCTAGTCTGTTTTTTACTCTGTTTTTTCATTATTATTTTTTCTACAGGATGCCTCCCATCTGGAAAACTTATAAACTGAACACCGATTTGGATATGAGCTTTGTATCCAATGTTGTTGTTGCTAGTTGTAATATATGCTGCTGCTGTTCTTATTTAGATTTTTGTCTTTTGTATAGATAACAACCTTTGGAAATTGTTCTTCGTGGGTCTCTCCCAACACAGCCTCTACAGTAAAACACGGCCATGTTGGGGGACTGTACTTGTTGTAACTCCTTTGAAGTTTATCATATAAGGCTGTTGTCCTGAAAACATCTTTGCATTGTTGTTATTTCATTCTACTTGGAACAGCATTATTGACTGGTTTCACACCCTTCTCTCCTTGCATTATTTAAAAATACCATCTTGATATCCCACTCCAGATGTATTCCATGGCCTAAACAAGTGGAAGGAAGGCCAAATGACTGCCAGCATGGTTAAAAGGTGAAATGAAAGAGGCTCTTTTAGCCAAAAGAACTTCTTTCAAAAATTGGATAAAGGATCCATCTAAAAAAATAGGGAAAACCATAAGCATTGGCAAGTTAGATGTACAACATTGATAATGTGGGCTAAAAGAGAATTTGAAAAGAAGCTGGCCTTAGAGGCAAAAACTCATAATAAAATGTTTTTAAATATATCCAAAACAGGAAGTCTGTGAAGTAATTGGTTGGACCATTAGATGATCGAGGAGTTAAAGGGGCACTTAGGGAAGGTAAGGCCATTACGGAAAGACTGAATGAATTATTTGCTTCAGTGTTTACTGAAGAAGGTGTTGCAGAGATACCTGTGCCAGAAACTGTATTCAGTGATGATGATTTAGAAGAACTGATACAAATCATAGTCGAGCTGGAAAATGTAATAAGGCAGCTTGACAAACTAAAAAGTAGCAAATGGCCTGGACCAGATGATATATACCCTAGAGTTCTGAAAGAACTCAAAAATGAAATTGCAGATCTGTTATTGGAAATTTGTAACCTATCATTGGGATGAAGATTGGAGGGCAGCCAAAGTAACCCTGATCTTTAAAAAAAAAAAAGGCTCAAGGAGTGATCTGGGAAGTATAAACCAATGCGTCTGATGTCCGTGCTGGAAAAAACTGTGGAAACTAGTCGAAAGAACAAAATCACAAAACATATAGAAAGACATGATATAACAGGACACAGCCAGCATGGATATACACAAGGGAAATGTTGCCTCATCAATCTGCTACATTTATTTTGAAGGGGTTAATAAACATGCTGATAATAGTGAGTTGGAGGATGCGGTGTATTTGGATTTTAAGAAGGCGTTTGATAAAGTGCCCCATGAGAGACTCCGGAGAAAATTAAAAAGTCTTGGGAAGGGAGGTGATGTCCTTTCGTGGATTGCAAATTGTCTAAAAGACAGGAAACAGAGAGTAGGATTAAACGGTCGGTTTTCTCGATGGTGGAGCGCCTCAGGGATCAGTGCTTGGACCGGTGCTTTTTTAATATATTTATAAATGGTCTGGAAAGGGGATGATGAGTGAGATAATCAAATTTGTAGATGACACAAAATTATTCCAAGTTGTTAAATCACAAGTGGATTTTAAAAAATTGCAAAACAAAGGCTGAACTTTAGTGTGGATAAGTACAAAGTGATGCACAAGGAGAAAAGTAATCTACCCTGTAGTTACACAATGTTAGGAGTTACTGCCCAGAAGAGGACTGTACATCATCATGGACAATACTTTAAAATCGTCTGCTCAGTGTGCTGCAGCAGTCAAAAAAGCAAACAGAATGTTAGGAATTATTAGGAAGGGAATGGTGAATAAAACGGAAAAATGTCATAATGCCTCTGTATCACTCCATGGTGAGACCACACCTTGAATACTGTGTACAATTCTGGTCGCCTCATCTCAAAAAAGATATAATTGCGATGGAGAAGGTACAGAGAAGGGCGACCAAAATGATAAAGGGGATGGAACAGCTCCCCTATGAGGAAAGGCTGAAGAGGTTAGGGCTGTTCAGCTTGGTGAAGAGTTGGCTGAGGGGATTATGGGCATCGCATCTAAAGTGCACAATAGTGCATAGGCACAACCAATTTTAAAACGGGGTGTGCCATACCCCACCAACTTGGAAAGCCTTGGCTATCCCCTCCACACCTGGAATGATAAGAGCTGCCACCCACTACCGCTCTTCCCTCTTAGCTGCATGCAGGCATGCACAGCTTCTCTCCCCCTCCCTCTAGTGCAGGAAGCCTGCTGGGGCCGTGGTGGAGCTCATCCCACCACTGCCCAAATGGACGAAGAAGCCAGCGGGAGCCGTGGTGAATCCCATCCCAACATGCCCGAAGCAAAGAGAAGTCGTGTGCGTGTCTGTGCGCATGTGTGTATCTGTGTGAGCCTGGGTGCATGTGTACGTGTGAGAGCTTGTGTGCCTGTGTATATATGTCTGTATGAGAGGCTGTGCATGTCTGTTTAGTGCCTCTGTGCGTGCCTGTAACAGCCTATGTGAGAACCTGTATGTGTGAAAGCATTGGCATCTATATGAGAGCGGGACTATGTGAAAGAATGAATATGTTAGTATGTGTGAGAGAGAGAAGATAATTTGTGTGGCCCTATCTCCCCCAATCTACGATAATCTCAGGGTGACTGGAAATCAAAAGATCCTGTGTGATTCGTAGTCTGAGTCCTATTCCTGCATGATCCCTAGTGAGTCCTATTCCTGCGTGATTCCTAGTCTGAGTCCTATTCCTGCATGATTCCTAGTCTGATTCCTATTCCTGTGTGATTTATAGTGTGAGTCCTATTCCTGTGTGATCCCTAGTCTGAGTCCTATTCCTGCGTGATTTATAGTGTGAGTCCTATTCCTGCGTGGTTCCTAGTCTGAGTCCTATTCCTGCGTTATTCATAGTGTGAGTCCTATTCCTGTGTGATTCCTGGTCTGAGTCCTATTCCTGCGTGATCCCTAGTGAGTCCTATTCCTGCGTGATTCCTAGTGTGAGTCCTATTCCTGCGTGATTCCTAGTCTGATTCCTATTCCTGTGTGATTTATAGTGTGAGTCCTATTCCTGCGTGATCCCTAGTCTGAGTCCTATTCCTGCGTGGTTCCTAGTCTGAGTCCTATTCCTGCGTGATCCCTAGTCTGAGTCCTATTCCTGCGTGATCCATAGTGTGATCCCTATTCCTGCGTGATCCCTAGTCTGATCCCTATTCCTGCGTGATCCCTAGTCTGAGTCCTATTCCTGCGCGATTCATAGTCTGAGTCCTATTCCTGCGCGATTCATAGTCTGAGTCCTATTCCTGCGCGATGCATAGTGTGAGTCTTTTTCCTGCGCGATTCCTAGTCTGAGTCCTATTCCTGCGCGATCCCTAGTCTGAGTCCTATTCCTGCGTGATCCCTAGTCTGAGTCCTATTCCTGCTTGATTCATAGTGTGATCCCTATTCCTGCGTGATCCCTAGTCTGAGTCCTATTCCTGCGTGATTCCTAGTCTGAGTCCTATTCCTGCGTGATTCATAGTCTGAGTCCTATTCCTGCGTGATTCCTAGTCTGAGTCCTATTCCTGTGTGATTTATAGTCTGAGTCCTATTCCTGCGTGATCCCTAGTCTGAGTCCTATTCCTGCGCGATTCCTAGTCTGAGTCCTATTCCTGCGTGATTCATAGTCTGAGTCCTATTCCTGCGTGATCCCTAGTCTGAGTCCTATTCCTGCTTGATTCATAGTGTGATCCCTATTCCTGCGTGATTCCTAGTCTGAGTCCTATTCCTGCGTGATCCCTAGTCTGAGTCCTATTCCTGCGTGATTCATAGTGTGAGTCCTATTCCTGCGTGATCCCTAGTCTGAGTCCTATTCCTGCGTGATCCCTAGTCTGAGTCTTATTCCTGCGTGATTCATAGTGTGAGCCCTATTCCTGCGTGATTCCTGGTCTGAGTCCTATTCCTGCGCGATTCATAGTGTGAGTCCTATTTTGCGTGATCCCTAGTCTGAGTCCTATTCCTGCTTGATTTATAGTGAGTCCTATTCCTGCGTGATTCATAGTGTGAGTCCTATTCCTGCGTGGTTCCTAGTCTCAGTCCTATTCCTGCATGATCCCTAGTCTGAGTCCTATTCCTGCGTGATTCCTAGTCTGAGTTCTATTCTCCTGTGATCCCTAGTGAGTCCTATTCCTGCATGATCCCTAGGCTGAGTCCTATTCCTGCGTGATTCCTAGTGTGAGTCCTATTCCTGCGTGATTTATAGTGAGTCCTATTCCTGTGTGATTCATAGTGTGATTCCTATTCCTGCGTGATTTATAGTGAGTCCTATTCCTGCGTGATCCCTAGTCTGAGTCCTATTCCTGCGTGGTTCCTAGTCTCAGTCCTATTCCTGCATGATCCCTAGTCTGAGTCCTATTCCTGCGTGATTCCTAGTCTGAGTTCTATTCTCCTGTGATCCCTAGTGAGTCCTATTCCTGCATGATCCCTAGGCTGAGTCCTATTCCTGCGTGATTCCTAGTGTGAGTCCTATTCCTGCGTGATTTATAGTGAGTCCTATTCCTGCGTGATTTATAGTGAGTCCTATTCCTGCGTGATCCCTAGTCTGAGTCCTATTCCTGCGTGGTTCCTAGTCTCAGTCCTATTCCTGCGTGATTCCTAGTCTGAGTTCTATTCTCCTGTGATCCCTAGTGAGTCCTATTCCTGCATGATCCCTAGGCTGAGTCCTATTCCTGCGTGATTCCTAGTCTGATTCCTATTCCTGTGTGATTTATAGTGTGAGTCCTATTCCTGCGTGATCCCTAGTCTGAGTCCTATTCCTGCGTGATTTATAGTGTGAGTCCTATTCCTGCGTGGTTCCTAGTCTGAGTCCTATTCCTGCGTTATTCATAGTGTGAGTCCT
This sequence comes from Rhinatrema bivittatum, assembly GCF_901001135.1. Taxonomy (NCBI): domain Eukaryota; kingdom Metazoa; phylum Chordata; class Amphibia; order Gymnophiona; family Rhinatrematidae; genus Rhinatrema; species Rhinatrema bivittatum. Next base: position 1,803,481 of record NC_042617.1, read on the forward strand.
ATTCCTGTGTGATTCCTAGTCTGAGTCCTATTCCTGCGTGATCCCTAGTGTGATCCCTATTCCTGCGTGATTCCTAGTCTGAGTCCTATTCCTTCGTGATTCATAGTGTGAGTCCTATTCTCCTGTGATCCCTAGTGAGTCCTATTCCTGCGTGATTCCTAGTCTGAGTCCTATTCCTTCGTGATTCATAGTGTGAGTCCTATTCTCCTGTGATCCCTAAGAGTCCTATTCCTGCGTGATCCCTATTCCTGCATGATTCCTAGTCTGAATCCTATTCCTGCGTGATTTATAGTGAGTCCTATTCCTGCGTGATTCATAGTGTGAGTCCTATTCCTGCGTGATTTATAGTGAGTCCTATTCCTGCGTGATCCCTAGTCTGAGTCCTATTCCTGCGTGATCCCTAGTGAGTCCTATTCCTGCGTGATTCCTAGTCTGAGTCCTATTCCTTCGTGATTCATAGTGTGAGTCCTATTCTCCTGTGATCCCTAGTGAGTCCTATTCCTGCGTGATTCCTAGTCTGACTCCTATTCTCCTCTGATCCCTAAGAGTCCTATTCCTGCGTGATCCCTATTCCTGCATGATTCCTAGTCTGAGTCCTCTTATCCTGTGATCCCTAGTGAGTCCTATTCCTGCGTGATTCCTAGTCTGAGTCCTATTCCTATGTGATCCCTATTCCTGCGTGATCCCTATCCTGTGTGATTCATGGTGTGAGTCCTATTCCTGTGAGATCCCTAGTCTGAGTCGTATTCCTGCGTGATTCATAGTCTGAGTCCTATTCCTGTGTGATCCCTATTCCTGCGTGATTCCTAGTCTGATCCCTATTCCTGCGTGATTCCTAGTCTGATCCCTATTCCTGCGTGATCGCTAGTGTGAGTCCTATTCTCCTGTGATTCATAGTCTATCCTACTCTTGTGTGATTTGTAGATGTAGCTTTAGAGTTTGATAGCTTTTTGTTGATTAATTCTGTGAATTAATCATTTATGTTTCTTTTTACTGAGGATGACTTTTCTTTATTTCAAAATTTATTTAAAAAATGTAATAAAAAATTGTGAACTTGAAAAAGTAAGTCTCCACCAACAATAAGATATATTTTCTCTCCCCAAAATGCATATTATCTGAATCTTCCAAGCAAGGTTGATTGGTTGGTTCACTTTATAACATGACTCTGGTAAATCTACAGACTCTATCTGTATGCAGATACACAAGCACACCCTCAATTGGTTCACTTTATAACATGACTCTGGTGTATCTACAGACTCTATCTGTATGCAGATACACAAGCACACCCTCCATTGGTTCACTTTATAACATGACTCTGGTGTATCTACAGACTCTATCTGTATGCAGATATACAAGCACACCCTCCATTGGTTCATTTTACTTGGCTGAAAATCATCAATTCTGAGACTTGTCTCCCCATCCCCAAACAACCAGTGAGGCAGACTCCCTTCATTCAACCAACAAGGACACTCTCTCCATCTATCCAAAGACACACACTCCACCAACTGACCAGCAAGACACACTCCCTCCATCTCATTAAAGAGGCACACTCCCTCAACTGACCAGCAAGGACATTCCCACAACCTGTCTAAAGTCATGCACTCCTCCAACTGACCAGCAAGGCACACTCTCTCCATCTATCCAAAGACACACACTACTCCAACTGACCAGCAAGGATACTCCCACCATCTGTCTAAAGTCATGCACTCCACCAACTGAACAGCAAGGCACACTCCCTCAACTGACTCGCAAGGACACTCCCACCACCTGTCTAAAGTCATGCACTCCTCCAACTGACCAGCAAGGCACAATCTCTCCATTTCATCAAAGAGGCACAATCCCTCAACTGACCCCTAAGGACACTCCCAGCACCTGTCTAAAGTCATGCACTCCCTCAACTGACCAGCAAGGTACATTCTCTCCATCTCAGCAAAGAGGCACACTCCCTCAACTGACCAGCAAGGCATTCTTTGTCAACTTACCAAAGAGACACATTCATTCTTTCTATCCAACCAAAGTGGCACACTCCTTCCCATCTAAACAAAGAGGCATATTCCTTCTATCTGACCAGAAAGGCACACTTCCTCCATCTTAATAACATGACTGCAGTATATCTAACTGACCATAGTGCTTTGCTCTTGCCATCTGTTCAAAGAGATATACTCCCCCAACTGAAACCCAAGGCATGTTTTTTCAACCAACAAAGACATGTGCCCTTCATCTGACCAAATAATACAGATCTCCAACCAACTAGAGTGGTACATTCCTTTCAAATGATTTGTGAGGCACAATCCCTCAGCTGAGCTGGAAACATGGTTTCTCAACCAACCAAAGAGGCATATTCCCTCCATCCAAATGAAGAGGTACACTTTTAATTCCATCCAACCAAAGATGCAAACTCCCTCCATCTGACCAAAGAGTCACTCTCTCTCAATCTAACCATCAAGGTATATTCCCTCCAACTGACCAAAGGTGCACACTCCCCCAACTGAGCAGCAAGGCAAGCTTTCTCAAGCAAAGAGGCAAATTCACTCCATCCGACTAAAAAGGTACACTCCTTCCATTTTTATAAAGTGTCTACAGTATATTCAACTGACCATAATGGCATGTTCCCTCCATCTGACCAAAGAGGCACACATCCAACCGGCAGATCATACTCCCTCCATCCAACCAAAGAGGCACACTTGTCCAACTGACCGGTGAGGCATGCTCCCTCAACCAAGCAGCTACTATTCGCCTGGAGCTAGGTAAGAAATGTTTCTGCAGCCCACCATCCAGCTGTTATCTGTCAGGTAAATGGTGAGGTGAGCACCCCTGAGCTGTCTTCTCTGCTTTGTGCAATTTAGCTGCACTGGAAAGGCAGACATAAGACTCTAAAATCCCTTGGCAATCCCTCCAAACAGTCAGCTCCCATTCACATAGCTCCAGGCTGTTCCAGTATGATAATTCTAGTCTCTTCCATAGCATATGAGATATATGATCCTATTATTTTCCTGGGACATCAGCCTCAGTAATGCCAAACCTCACAATGTTTCAGGATAATTTCTGAATGGTGCAGTCTGTTCTAGATGATTTGAAGTTACAAGGCCCAGAAGAACTTCCAGCTGCCAGTTCTTGAGCTATGTGAGACAGAAGCTTCCAGTAAAAGTGCAGGCAATCCAGGTCTATAGTTTGTCACCTGTTTGTTTAACCTATAATTTACATACTTTGTCAATTTTCCAATCTAGTTATAAAAGAAAAATAGATCTGTAATTCAGTGCTTGTCATGCTTCGTAAAAATGATCCCATTATGCGTCATAATGACAGGGAACTCTCATCTACCCATTTTAGTATCAGCACAGGCGTCAAGCCACATGTTCTGCTGTGCAAGATCATTTCCTTCCAATACAGATTAACTCTATGTATGGGCAAAGGTATTTATTATCAAAACGTATGCACTCTCCAGATCACGTGTTGTCTCTTGCCATCAGTTCAGGGGTGAGAGACTGGGTTGGAGATGTCAACTGGGGCTGAAGAGTGGAATTGTGCTGTAAATCTAGGCTTAACCCACTTGGAATATCCTGCAGCTGTTTCTTATACTGTACAAAGGTGCAGATTTTCAGTGCAATAGCCAAAATGTTTTTGCCCATGAAGATACCTGAGGAATGGGAATCTTGGAAGAAAAGCATGTTGCAGGCCCTGATGAAGATGGTAGCCATGTTGATGGTGAGCATGCTCAGCATTGGGTATAACATCATCTTATGTGGCACGATGTTAATCCCTTGCATGCTGATCTCACTTAGTGACACACATGGCAAGATCAATAGCAAAATGTAGCAGTAAAAAAACAGCAAGCCCTCAGTCCAGGGGGGCAGCCCCTTCTTCTGAGGCTCCCATAGATTGGCTTGAACATCTAAAACATCCAGCATATCAATGATGACCCAAAACATACGGTTTCTTAGGTCCTCTTTTTTTTTGAAGGTTGTCACATAGTCCATGTGCTCAACAGCAGCTAGAATGAGATACAGAGCTGGAATGCAGATGGAGAGCAGAAGGGTAAGGGCCTTGCGAGCAGTGATGTCCAGACTTTTCCTGTCTGCCTTATAGTTCTGATAGATAAAGTAGACCTTGATCTCCAGTACAAAGACATAGAGGAACCACAGAATCATGGCGTAACCTCTCTTGGCACTTCTCACTTCAGCCCCTACCCAGATAGCCATGTACCTGAGGACTATCAGGAACGAAATGTCACCCACACAGACCATGATGCAGATTCCAAGTTTCCGGGAGCCCTGATTCTGCTCCACGAGGTAGGCATCCATCAGCACCATACTGCTGACGATGATGAAGGTGAACATGCAAATGTGGGGTTTGTTTACGGGCAAGGGAGGACCCATTCTGAAATAAAGAGAAGCAAGATTAGTGAGAAAGTTTGTTTGTGATTTAAGCAGCCATCCAACTCACATTAAATGCCCCACCATGCTTCTAATATCCTTTATATTGAAAACCACTAAACCCTGCACTTCACTGCAAATGTCCCACTAGGTTCCTAATTGATCTAACACAGAAGCATAGAGTCAATGGTAGACAACGACCTACAGAGTGCTGAAGACCTAAATGGTAACAAAATTCAAGAAGCCTGGGATAAGCACAGAGGAGCCCTCATTACAAAGAATTAAAGGAAAAAACAGATCAGCTGGGGTCTATGCAACAGCTCCAGGATTGAAAGCATGCATATTAGATGGATTTATGGCCATATTTGCCATCTTGCTTTAAGGGGCCAATATTCAAATGGTTTGTCTGGCTAAATGCTGAACAAACTGTGGCCTTTCAAAACTCCTGAGCTCAGATCATCTCCAAGTTATCTGGCTAAGTAGTTAACGAGGTAAAACTGTCTGCATAATTTGGGGGTGGTTTGGGGGCGCTCCAAGGTGGAATTCTTAGCCAGATAATTTATCCCGCTAACTCAGATATTTCACATTATCCAGGTAATTTATCCCACTAACTCAGATATTTCACATTATCCAGATAATTTATCCCGCTAACTCAGATATTTCACATTATCCAGGTAATTTATCCCGCTAACTCAGATATTTGACATTACCAGGGTAATTTATTCCGCTAACTCAGATGTTTGACATTATCCGGGTAATTTATCCTGGTAACTTTAGAATGGCATCAGAGCAGTTCTATAACCAAATAACTTTGGCTAGATCAGTGATGGCAAACTCCAGTCCTTGAGTGCCACAAACAGGCCAGGTTTTCAGATATCCACAATGAATTTGCAGGAGAAAGATTTGCATGTACTGCCTCCATTGTATGCAAATCTATCTCCTACATATTCATTGTGGATATCCTGAAAACCTGGCCTATTTGTAGCACTTGAGAACTTGAGTTCGCCATTACTGGGCTAGATTGAAAATACAACTGGCTAAGCACCAAGAAAAAAAAAAGTTCTAGAAGAGCAGGCCCAATCCTCTGCTTCCTTTCAGCACCCAAAAGCACAAAAATTATAATAAGCATAGTGCCTGATCCTCCCCCTCCCACCCATAAAAAGAATAAAAATATGTTGCGAGCCACTGAGGTTGAAGCAGCTTCATCAACCCTCTCTCCAATTTTCAAAAAAACACACAGGCTCTGGGTTCCCACCAAACCCGCCCTCCTCATCTTCTTGAAACACCTACCCCTAACTCTCCCACTCCAACAAGCTCTTTCCTAAACTCCCAACAGCACAGGCAGGCTGGTAAATTGGTACTGCTCCCAGCAGCATCCTGCTTTGTTTTGACAGCAAATCTTCTTCTCTCAAAAGCCATGCCGCTAGACAGAAGCGATCCGCCTGATCGAAAAACACTGGACCCTGGCACAAAAGGTTTGGAAGGTGTCCAAGGAGAAGAGGACCGTCCACCACTAGGTTGACTAGGTCCGCATACCATTGTCTCCGGGGCCACTCCAGCGCAATGAGAATAATTGTACTTGTGTGAACCTCTATCCTCCTGATTACCTTGCCCACCAGAGGCCAAGGAGGAAACATGTAGAGCAGGACGTCTCTGGGCCATGGGAGTACTAGGGCGTCTACTCCTTCTGCTCCATGTTCTCATCTGAGACTGAAGAAGCACGGGACCTTCGCATTTTTCTGGGTCGCCATCAAGTCCAGATGTGGGACACTCCAACGGCAAGAGAGTAGCGACATTGCCTCTTTGGACAGCTCCCATTCTCTGGGGTCTAGATGCTGACGACGTAGGAAATCTGCCTGCACATTGTCTACTCCGGCTATGTGGGAGGCCTGCAACCAAGCCAGATGGCGCTCCGCCCAGACCATCAACTTGTCCCCCTCTGAGGCTACCTGCCGACTCTTCATGTCCCCTTACGATTGATGTAGGCCACTATCGTCGCATTGTCGGACAGTACTCGCACTGCTCGATTGCGGACCAGGGGGAGGACCTCCTTAATGCTAATCGCACCACTTTCATTTCTAGGCAATTGATGGACCAACTCGCTTGCTCTCGTGACCAATGGCCCTGAGCTGACTGAGATTTACACACTGCCCCCCAACTGGAGAGGCTGGCATCCATGGTTATGATTACCCACTGAGACACTTCGAGATTCACTTCTTGCTGTAGGTGATCGAGGACCAGCCACCAGAGCAGGCTGGATCTGGCAAACTCGGGGAGTGGCAAAGGGATATGGAACTCCTCTGAAATCAGCTTCCAGCAGGAAAGCAAAGCTCTTTGTAAAGGCCGCATATGAGCAAAAGCCCAAGGTACCAAATCCAGAGTTGATGCCTTAGAACCAAGAACCTGCAGATAATCCCAGACCTTGGGAACGCGTAGGAACAAGAGATGTTGAACTTGAGCCATAAGCTTAAGAGCAGGCTCGTCCCTAAAAAAAACTTTGCCGGCCTGAGTATCAAAGCATACTCCAAACATTCCAGGACCTGGGAAGGTACCAGATTGCTCTCGGCATAGTTGACCACCCAGCCGAGGGAACGTAGAAGATTCAGCACTTTTTGAATTAAGAACATAAGAAATTGCCATGCTGGGTCGACCAAGGGTCCATCAAGCCCAGCATCCTGTTTCCAACAGAGGCCAAAAGCAGGCCACAAGAACCTGGCAATTACCCAATTACCAGGCAGCAGTGTTCCTCCGACTTCGCCCCAATGAGCCAGTCATCCAGATAGGGGTGGACCAGGACCCCCTCCTGATGAAGTGCCGCTGCCACCATGACAAGGACCTTGGTGAAGGTACGGGGAATGGTAGCCAAACCAAATGGAAGGGCTCAAAACTGGTAATGGTTCCCGAGGATCATGAACCGCAGGAACATTTGATGATCCCTGCATATCGCAATATGAAGATACGCCTCCAATAAATCCAGGGAAGCCAGAAATTCTCCCCTGCGCACCACCACGATGACAGACCGCAGAGTCTCCATGCGAAAATGCGGAACCTTGAGGGCTTTGACGACATTCTGCAGGACTAGAATTGGATGGAACGAACCTTCCTTTTTGGGAACCATTAAACAGATGGAGTAGTTGTCTGTTCCGCACTCCTCAAGGGGAACAAGAAGGATGGCGCCAAGATTCTCTGACGTACTATTTGCCTCTTCTTTGGGGAACCGCAGGGGGAAACCATGAAGTGATTTCGCAGAGGATGAGCAAACTCTAAAGCGTAATCATGTTCGATGACTCTTAGAACCCACCGATCCAACGAGATTTTGACCCATTCCTCGTAAAACAGGGAGAGTCGACCCTCTATCAATGGAACCGAGGAGTGGGCCGGAGCTATCTCATTGTGTGGACTTGGGGCCCGAAGCTCCCTGAGAGACCCATCTCGGGCAGATCTGTGGCTGCGAAAGGAGTGAGCCCACGACTGCAACCTTGCCGAAGGTTGTCTCTGTCCAACTGATGAGGGTCTAGTTTGATGCAGACAGTGCTAATCCCTAAAACAAGCGCGAGAAGGAAGGAAATTCCTGGACCCCCTGGGTCAGTCCTCTGTTAGCTTATGTAGCTTGTTTTCCCCCAAGGACTTGATTAGTTGTTCCAGATCTTCCTTGAATAAAAACTTTCCCTTAAAGGGGAGCGACCCCAACTGGGACTTTGAAGAAGAGTCTGCTGACCAGTTGCGGAGCCAGAGCAATCTCCTGGCCGAAACTGCTGATACCATGGTCCGGGAAGAGACCCGGAGAAGGTCATATAAGGCATCAGCGCTGTACGCCACTGCAGTCTCCAAACTCTCCACCCTTTCCGCTTCTGGGGGAGAAAGATCCCTGGCACTGAGGAGTTGCTGAACCCACCTCAGGCTCACACATTGCATAAGGCTGCTACACACAGCTGCCCTGACCTCAAGAGCTGACACTTCAAAAATCCTCTTAAGATGGACCTCGAGTTTCCAGTCTTGCAGATCCTTAAGAACCACTGCACCTACAACAGAGATGATAGTCCTTTTGGTGACTGCGGAAACCAAAGCATCCACCTTCAAAACTTTAAGAAGATCCAGGGAATCCTCAGGCAACGGATGGAGTTTGTCCATTGCCCGCCCCACTTTTGGGCCTGCCTCCGGCGTATCCCACTCTAGCATCATCAACTGCAGCAGCATGGGATGAAAGGGAAAAATATGAGCCAGATCACGCAAGCCTGCCAGGACAGGATCCACCGTGGAGTTATTCGGAACCTCCTGAATAGGGGGCTAATTCCCAGCTCGGCTAGGACATGTGATATCAGCGGGTCAAGCTCATCCCTCTGAAACAGGCGACGCACCCGCGGATCATCCCCTTCGACTAGTAGGCTATGGTGAGGATCGAGGTCCTGGTAAGGGACCTGATCTTGGTCCGGTGGATCCGGAGCTCCTTGACCTTGCAGCGTACGAATCCTAATAACTTCCTGCGACTCCGCCGACCTAAGAATCTTTGGAAGAGGGGGCTCTGTCATCTGAACACATGCTCGGGGGGAGGAGGGGCCTCACCCTGCTGAGCGACACTAGCCAAATAGACTTTGTGCATTAAAAGCACAAAGTCAGTAGAAAAAGGGGTATTTAGGTGGTAAAAACCCCAGGGGAGGGGTCATCAGTTCCTCCTGCAGGTCCTGCAAAGAGTCCAAGGGACCCTCAGGATGAGATCGGGAGGAAAAAGTGGAGAGGAAGAATCCCCTCCCCCTGCTGCCTGTGTTGCCGCCGACAAGACTGCATCCAAAATGGCCGCCATTCCCGAGCTGAGCAGGAACGGGGCCGACCGACTGACAGAGCGACTTACAGAGGCACCGGGCTGCACGGCCAAAGCACAGGATCTAGACCCCGACCTCCCCACTGCCATAAAGGGACCCTCCCCGCCTGGGAGGCACCTCGAACAAACGTTATTGCAGGAAAGCCGAGAGGCCGGCTCCCCGCAGGCAGCAGATCATGTCACACGCGGATGAGAGGGGGGAGCAGCGCCGGCAAGAAAAGAAAAGTTTAAAAACTGCCTTGGATGCCCGGGAGGAAGAGAGCGGGAAATAAAACACTAAACCGTGGCAAAAATCATCCGCTCACAGCCTTTCAAACATTTTTTTTTTAAGCCTCTGCAGAGGAATGTCGCGTCACTAAGGCTAAGGCCGAGGGGGAGAGACCGGACCACCAGTACTCACCCAGTCAGGCTGACATCTCCCGGGGTATGCGAGCTACTGGGCCCCCAACCCTTAGCTCAACCTACAACCAGGGGGGGGGGATGGTCTTCCTAGGAACTAGCGACCCTCTGGGAGGAATGGCAAGGCAGGATCCCCTCTTCTGTTTTGTTTTGTTTTTTTTGAAAGACCTTGCTAATTTATTTTTTTTTTAGACTTGCTTGATCCAACAAATGGTAAATAAGGGAATTCCTAAATGACAGAAACCCTTAAAGATCAGAAAAAATTTTTTTTTCAGCTAAACTACTTCGCTAAATGTTTATGCCTAATGATATATTGTAACCAAACCTTTAACGGCACCTGTTAGAATGTACTACTGTACGCTTTTACCCTCATTAATTTATATGCCTACATGTAAACCGTTGCGATGGTATTTAACTTAGCAACGGTATAGAAAAGTTTTTAAATAAATAAATAAATAAATATAGGAGGACCCCAGGTTCTGCCACCTTCATCTGCTGGAGACAGAGAAATACTGAAGGGACGCAGGTGGCACAACATGTTAATAGAGGGTGCTCTTCAAGTTTTTCTCTGTCTCCATCTGCTGGAAACGAGGCATAACCCAGCAGTCTGGACTGATCCGAGTACGTACAGGGAACTGTTGGATTATGTGACAGCATCGCTGGTTGCGTACGCCATCGGTTGGATTATGCGACAGCATCACTGGTAGCATACGCCATCGGTTGGATTATGCGACAGCATCGCTGGTAGCGTACGCCATCGGTTGGATTATATGACAGCTCCAAATGGTACAAAATACAGCAGCCCGTTTACTAACAAACACCAGGAAAAGAGACCATATTTCCCCAATTCTAAAAGACCTTCATTGGTTACCAATTCACTTCAGAATCATCTACAAATCCATATCCTTGATATACAAAATCATCCATCAACACACCACAATTGACCTACAATTTCCTCTCCGCTTACACAACTCCACAAGACCTACCAGAGACGCATACAGAGGATCCCTCCATGTACCCACTACTAAAACCACTAGTCACATTACCTTAAGAGATCGAGCCCTCTCCACAGCTGGCCCACTGTTATGGAACTCCATCCCTCCCGATCTCAGACAGGAGCCTTGCCTCCTAACCTTTAGAAAAAGACTCAAGACTTGGCTGTTTATGCAAGCTTTCCCGGACTTAAATTAATGCACCTCGCCATCAACATATCCAACACAGCAGCTGTACCTCTTCTCCTTGTATATAATTTAGTCTCTGCTAAACTATCTTTATTTCCTCTGATCCCAGTTCAATAGTCCTTGTTAATTGTAACTACTTTCTTCGACACGTTATTTCTGTTTTTGATGTATTTATTGCACCCCTGTTTATTTGTAAACCAGTATGATGTGATCATTTCATGAATGCCGGTATATAAAACCCTTAAATAAATAAATAAATATGACAGCAATGGTGGTAGCGTACGCCATCGGTTGGATTATATGACAGCATCGCTGGCAGCGTACGCCATCGGTTGGATTATATGACAGCATCGCTGGTAGCGTACGCCATCAGTTGGATTATATGACAGCATCGCTGGCAGCGTACGCCATCGGTTGGATTATATGACAGAATCATTGGTAGCGTAAGCTGCCAGCATTGCTGTCAAAGAAATGTGGGACACTGTAGAAATTTTATTTTTGTGGGTTTTGGAGAGGTCCAGTGCTGGTAGGAGGATTTTGAGGTGTTGGAGTGGATTCTTGGGTACTGCGGTGATGGCCATTCCCACGGCGAGGAGCCCCGTGAGGGACCGTAGTACTAGGCTAGACTCGAGACACGCAAACACAGAGATTTGTCTTTTATTATACAGCTGGATGATACCACCAGAGGTGGCAGTAGTGAGGTGATCCAGAAGTAGCAGTCCAGGGACCCTCGGCACAGGAGCCCCGTCTCACAATGGTAGATGTTAACAGCACATGGTGGTATAGGGAGATCCGGTTGCAGGTTCCCAGTGCAGAGCTGTAGATGAGACAGACTGGTAAAGGTTAGGTTACTCACTAACAGGCCGATACAGTACAGTGCGTTTTCCCTTACCCCTTATTCAGTAAGGGGCGGAAAACGCGCGTCCAACCCGCCGAACCTAATAGCTCTATTAGGTATTCCCGCGCGATTCACTAAGTAAAATGTGCAGCCAAGCCGCGCATTTCGCTTTCAGAAATTAGCGCCTACCCAAAGGTAGGCGCTAATTTCTTCGGGCACTGGGAAAGTGCACAGAAAAGCAGTAAAAACTGCCTTTCTGTGCACCCTCCGACTTAATGTCATGGCGATATTAAGTCGGAGGTCCCGAAGGGTAAAAAAAGTAAAAAAAAAAAGAAAAAAAATTTGAAGTCGGCCAGTGGCTGTCAGCGGGTTCGAGAACCGACGCCGGCAAAATTGAGCGTCAGCTGTCAAACCCGCTGACAGCCGCCACTCTGGGCCAAAAGGAGGCGCTAGGGACGCGCTAGTATCCCTAGCTCCTCCTTTTGCCCGTTTCTACCGCACCACCTAATTTAAATACTGCATTGCGCGCCTGTTCGCCTGCTCTCCCGCGGACTTTACTGAATCGGTCTGTAAGTTGGAAGCTGTATAGAAGTAGATCCCAGCAGGCAGAAGTAGTTGAATTGCAGGCACCGAGACAGGGAGCGCAGGCCCTCGAGGAGCGAGTACCTGGTATCCCAGATAGGCACCCGAAAGAAAGCAAAGGGCCCCCGAGGAGCGGGTACCCAGGTTAGATGAAATACCCCGAAGGGCAGAGAGAGCTTCCAGCGGCAGCACGGAAGCGGCAGAGCAGCTCAGACCGGAGCCGAATCCAATCCTTGCTAACTCGAATTGTTAGGAAACGAAGGACAGGTAAATACCCGGATGTGATGACGTCGCTCGAGGGGGACGCCCCCGAGGTTCCCGCCATGACCTGGATGAAGACGTGGGTGGCGTGAGCGTGCGCACATCCCAGGAGACCCTCAGGAGAAACATGGCGGATAGCCTTGCCATTGCCGTTCCGGGGACGCCGGAGAGAGCGGCAAGCAGACGCGGCGGTAGGGAGAGCAGAGAGAAAGGTGAAAGGTGAGGCACAGAGGTCAAAGCCGACTGAGGCCGATGGACGCAGCAGCAGTAGGAGTTGTGGGTGGGGGTTTAAGAGGGGATCTGGGGCCCTTGTGTTTTATGGAAAAGCGGGAGGGGGGGTAGTGTCCTCCTGCTGCTGCTGTTGCCTGCCACTGCTTTCTATTCTCTTGGGAATTTGGGACGGGAAGAGGAGGAAATCAGGTTCAGTGCCCTTCATCATGTTTTTTATTTTGGGATGTGGGCGGGGGGGGAATGGTGCTCAGATTGATGAGCAAACGTATGTTTGTGCTTTCTTAGTATTTAACTGGCTAAGTTTTTGTTAGGTTTAAACGTTATCCGTGCATCTGTCCCTGGAGAACCTTAAGCCAAGTACATTGCATGGGAGACTTGTCCTGCTGAATATCAGTGGGAGTTTATGTGCCTAATTTAACCTAACCTCTGATGCACTTGCCAGCTTACAGGATAAGTGCTTCTGTGCTTGTCCCAATGCTTTCTGCAATGCAGGACCTGGTTTTGTCTGCTCCATGCAGCAATGCTTTCTAAGCTTACTCAGCCTCATATCCTGCGAGCAATGCTGGATGTCTGCAGCTGGAATAACCACAACGTTAAAGCTTGCGGGAGGGTGGGGAGGTGGCAGGGGATAGGAGGAGGAGGGAGAGGCATTTTAACATGAAAGATGTGGAGTGGGGAGCAGTCAGATCACTTGGATTATAATATTTTAATCTATTTAGTGAAGGGTTTGGGGGAGTAGGGATGAGGGTTGGGTGCTACAGCTTGGCTGGGAGAGATTTCTCATTTTTTACTTTTTGTTATAGTGCATTTTTACTTAACCAGCTATTGAATATCACCGGTGAAGGCTGACATTATCTGGCCACACAAAACCAGGTATTGCAAATTTAGCTGTTATTTTCCAGCTAATTAGGGTTCGTTGGGCTATCAAAAATCAGAGTTTTCCTGGTGCAGGCATCTTTTCCGTTTGCATCAAATCCATACATTTGTGCAGCTGAGGAGTCAATAGCATGGAAAAGGCATCTCAAAAAAGATATAATTGCGATGGAGAAGGTACAGAGAAGGGCTACCAAAATGATAAGGGGAATGGAACAGCTCCCCTATGAGGAAAGACTAAAGAGGTTAGGACTTTTCAGCTTGGAGAAGAGACGGCTGAGGGGGGATAAGATAGACGTCTACAAAATCAGGAAAGGACTTGAACAGGTTAATGTAAATCAGTTATTTACTTTCTCAGATAATAGAAGGACCAGGGGGCACTCCATGAAGTTAGCAAGTAGCACATTTAAAACAAATGAAAGAAAATTCTTTTTCACTTAAGCCCAGATTTTCAAAGAGCCGCATGTGTAAATACCGGGGTTTACGTGTGTGGCTGAGCCTTGCGTGTACCGCGCGCATTGTAAAACGGGCCTGGCCACGCGCAAAAACCCCGGTATGCGCACAAGTGCCGGGCAATGAAAAAGGGGTGGGATCTGGCCAGGGAGGGGTGGGGCAGGTCGGAGGCCAACCAGGATAGCAGCCATTAGCCGCTATCCTGGGGAAATTCACGCTGGCAGCCAGCCAGCCAGCACGTGGAAACTACTTCTGCTCCGGAGAAGCAGTAAGTAATGAAATAAAAAAATTTGGTGTAGGTAGATAGGGGTTAGAGGTCAGGGTGGAGAGGGGAAAGGGGAAAGGGAAGGAAGGTTAGGCAGGGGGGTAGGGAAGTTCCCCCCTGCGCGAGCCGCCCGCACATGCACGCGTGGGTTTTAAAATCCGGAACTCATGTGCGTGTGGCCATCAGATTTTATAAAACGTGCACATGCATGTTATAAAACTGGTGCGTCCATGTGCGCATGCACTCCTTTTAAAAATCAACCCCTTAGCGCATAGTTAAGCTCTGGAATTCATTGCCAGAGGATGTGGTTACAGCAGTTAGTGTAGCTGTGTTTAAAAAAGGATTGGATAAGTTCTTGGAGGAGAAGTCCATTACCTGCTATTAAGTTCACTTAGAGAATAGCCACTGCCATTAGCAATGGTTACATGGAATAGACTTAGTTTTTGGGTACTTGCCAGGTTCTTATGGCCTGGATTGGCCACTGTTGGAAACAGGATGATGGGCTTGATGGACCCTTGGTCTGACCCAGAATGGCATATCTTATGCTCTTATGTAAACCAATCTGAACTGCCACAGACTATTAGGTAGTTGGGTCTCACCTCCCAGGAGAAGGATCGCAGATTTTGTATAATTAATTTGGTAACAACAGCATCCCATATTCACACAGCAGTCACATTAGAGGAAAAGCAGAGCTATCCAGCTGAGTCAAGTAAATCAGAACATCGTTTGCGTATAAAGAGATGTGGTACACCTCTTCTATTTTCAACCCGCTAATCCTCTCGCTCTTCTGAACAGCTTGAGCAAGGGACTCAATTGCCATATTGAACAGGAGAGGGGGCAAAGGACAACCTAGCCGTGTCCCACCAGCTACCTGGGGAGGGGCAGTAAGTATACCATTAACCAGGATATATGCCGTGGCAGAGGTATAAAGGACATATATCCATTTATTAAATTCTTCTGGGAATCCAAACCTCTCTAGCACTTTGAAGAGGTTTGGCCATTGAATCCTATCAAAGGTCTTGTTGGCATCCAGAGCAAGAACAGCCCCAGTAATCCTTCATGCCCTGGTCATATGAAGAATGTTAGAGAGTCATTGACTACCTTCCTTTAATAAACCCAATCTGGCATCATACCCACCAAGCGCTGTTGCCGTACCTTAGCCAAAATTTTAACATCTAGTTGATCTACGATATAGGTTTAAAAAAGGTTTGGATAAGTTCCTAGAGAAGTCCATAAACTGCTATTAATCAATAAGGAATAGTAGCTTGGGATCTATTTAATGTTTGGGTACTTGCCAAGTACTACTGTTGGACACAGGATGCTGGGCTTGATGGACCCTTGGTTTGATCCAATATGGCATGACCTATGTTCTTCTAGGTCTAAAGGACCCAATCTCCATCTTACCAACTTTCTTTTTAATGAGTATTGTAACGTGCGCATTCTTTAATTTTTTTTATTGCATGTGGAGAATCCCTAAGGTAACTGAAAATATCCTTAGGTCTAGACAGGAACAAAACGCTACACTTCTTGAAGAAATCAATATAGTTGCCAACAAATCCAGGGCTTTTACCAACTGACAATCTACTGCCATCACCCCCTGGATCTCCAGTTCAGTGATGGTGGCTTTCAAGCATTCTGCCATCTCCATTGTCAGGGAAGGAAAATTCTCTCTGTGCAGGAAGGAATCTATGTCTTCTCATTATTGTGTGGAGATCTACTGTAAAGATTTTCATAAAAGGTCCATACCACCTCCCCCATACCTGCACTATCTTACATGAGCACCCAGCTGGAGACCGGACCCTGAATCTATGAGCGCAAGGTTCTCTCTTCTGCACTGCTCTGGCCAAGAGGGCGCCTGGCTTGTTTCCGTGCTCGTAAGTAATGTCTTTCTTTATTACATCTATTTTCCCAGTTCGGAGGGCTCTAAGATCTTTTTTCAGATTTGACAATTGCAAGTAAATTTTGACCAACCTCATCTGCCTGTGTTCCCTTTATAGCTCCTGGTTTTCTTTTTCACGCCTTCTCTGTTCAGCCAAATTAATTAATTTTAAATGACGAGTATAGCTTATTATTTTTCCCCGCATTACAGCTTTGAGTGTTCTCCACTTCAAGGTGGGATCATAAACACCTGGACTATGATAAAAGTCAAAATCCACAATGACCATTCTCACCAAGTCCAGGAAGTCTCTCTTCCCCAAAAGGGCATAATCTGGCCAATCTACCATGGTCCATCCAATTTAAAGTGGGTGGTGATCAGAAAATCACATTGAAGTATTTGATTTGGGGGGGAGGAGGAACAGCCTGTTGGTTAGAGCAGGGGGCTACAAACCAGGAGACCAGGGTTCAAGTCCCACTGACACTCCTTGTGACCTTGGGCAAGTCACTTTACCCTCCATTGCCTCAGGTACAAAACTTAGATTATAAGCCCTCTGGGGATAGAAAAATACCTCTGGTACCTGAATGTAAACCAATATCTCAGATCCAATGTCGGTATATAAAATAAATAAATCAATGAGTCAATCAGAATACATAATGTAACAGATCCCTTTAAGGCCTGGGTGAATCTTTAGTTCAGTTAGTAAGAGTGCAGGTTAGTATAAGGGGGAAGTTACCATTCAAATGCAGCCCCCTCCCTTTGAGGGGTCTTGAGTGGCCATCACCCCTGAGAGTCTATATAGCAGCTCCCTACAGAGAGCTCAGGAGTGGACATGGCCATGGGGCCGGATGAGGTACATCCCAGGATACTGAGGGAGCTGATAGATGTGCTGGCGGGTCCACTGAAAGACCTGCTCAATAGATCCCTGGAAATGAGAGTGGTGTGGGAGCAGAGAGGAGGCTGGAAACTACAGGCCTGTTAGCCTCACCTCGATGGTGGGACAATTAATGGAGACTCTGCTAAAGGAAAGGATAATGAACTATCTACAATCTGGTGGGTTGCACGACCTGAGGTAGGATGGATTCACCAGGGGAAGTCCTGTTAGACAAATCTGATTGACTTTTTTGATTGGATGACTAGAGAATTGGATCAGGGAAAAGCACTCAATATGATTTGCTTGGATTTTAGGAAAGCTTTTGATACGGTCCTATATAGATTCAAGAACAAAATGAGAAGCTTGGGAATGGGTGCCAAGGTAGTAGCATGGAGTGCAAACTGGAGACATCATTTAATAGTAAATGGAACCTACTCGGAAGGTAAAGTTTGTCTATTTGCGGATCATACTAAGATCTGCAACAGAGTGGACATGTCTGAAGAGGTAGAGAAAATGAAAAGTTATTTAAGAAAGCTTGAAGATTGGTTGAGGATTTGGCAGCTGGGATTCAATGCCAAGAAGTGCAGAGTCATGCATCTGAGGTTCGATAATCCAAAAGAGCTGTATGTGATGGGCGGTGAAAGACTAATGCGCATGAACTGGGAGAGGGACCTTGCTGTAATAGTAACTATCTGGTGATCTAAAGACAGAGAAACAATGTGACAAGGTGATAGCTAAAGCCAGAAGAGTGCTGGGCTGCATCGAGAGAGGAATATCTAGATGGAATGGGACGATCCTTATGCACTAAAATGCAGACCTCCTACTCTGTGAGGTTTATGATGCTGCCCGTACCTGTACCACCCATACTCATTTCAACTTAGGTTCAGCACGAGAGAGATGTATTTCCTGTAACTGTGCTATATGTGCCTGAGATTTCCTTAGAAACTGCAACATCCTCTTCCTCTTAATTGGGTTGGAGACTCTGGATGCTCAATGAGACTATTCTAATCTGGGCCATATAGTAGTGGAAGAAAAATGAGATCAAATAACATTATTACACGCAAATATCGTATAATGAAGTCACATAAGTCTGCCATGTCTCCAACAGCCTGTCTGCAAATAGATGCAGCATTTAGTGTGCATTACTTGTTTCTGGAGTAACAAAAAATCCCCCCACCCATCTTGTAGAAACTGTCTGAACCTTAACTTTGTAACCCCCAGGTCACAAAATAAACCAGATCTGGTCAAACAACTTAACTTCTAGACTACCCTTATAGGTAATAAAACTAGGTAGCCAACTAAAACTTATTCTGGCACCTCTTCACAAAGAGATTGCCATCGGAATGTCTCTGAGCGGGATGCGGGTCTGGACCCAGAGACTCTCCCAGCATTGCATCAAGTATCCAAAGATATATATTCTCCAAACTTACATCCACCCAAACATTCCCCCTAAAACCCCTCCTCCAATCCAAATGTTATCTTCCCTTCCTATACCTCCCTCCCATACCCTCATCTGTCTTGACCCTGTCTCTCATACACCCCAACAAGGAAGAATAATAATGCAAAAAAGCATAAATCTGACTTATGAAGAGTAATAAAAACAATCCAAGGTGGCAGGTTAGTTTCTATGAGGTCAATATTCAAAGCTGTTTAGATGGATATCTCACAAGTTATCCATCTAAATGGTTAGTTACCCATCTAACTCCAAGTTATCCATCTAACTCATGTTATGCATCTAACTCCAAGTTATCTAGTTGACTCATTGTGTGGTGCACACATAGAGAAACAACATATATATAATATTGCATATGGCAATGCAAATACAGGAAAAAAAGCTTATCTGTGTTAGAAAATGTAGTATCTTTCTGCTTGTTCTCTGCAGTTACTGAGACAAGTACTGAAAAGAAAGTCTGTTAAAAGCTGTAAATTATTTCTGCCCACTCCCTGCTGATTTCCTGTTCTGATAACTCTGTGAAACCGCATGGCTAAGAAAGATATACTATACAATACAGGCACTGCGCTGCATTTAGATAGTTTTCTCATACTGTGAGCAAACAGGTAGGAGGGT
Source organism: Rhinatrema bivittatum (assembly GCF_901001135.1). Classification (NCBI taxonomy): domain Eukaryota; kingdom Metazoa; phylum Chordata; class Amphibia; order Gymnophiona; family Rhinatrematidae; genus Rhinatrema; species Rhinatrema bivittatum. The sequence goes on from NC_042617.1 coordinate 1,822,574, forward strand.
AAAAACAAGTTTGTATAATCTTATAATTTATTTATTTATTTATTTATTTAAAGCTTTTTATATACCGGCATTCGTAGGACACATCATGTCGGTTTACAGGTAACTGAGAAAGGAAAATTACAATGAACGATGCATAAAAGGAAAGTTAGATAACACACGAAAGAACATTTTATAGAGGTCAACGAGAGTAGTAGAAACTTGGCTAAATAAAATATAAACTTATAATCAATAATAGTAAGGCATGTGAACTTATGTACAACTGAAAGGCGAACGCAGAGGGGGTGAGGAGGGGGGGGCGGGGAGGGAACTAAGGCGGAGGTGGGTGGGGAGGTGGAGCGGGGGGTAGAGGAAGAGGCAGGGAGAGCTAGGGTATTTTAAAAAGGGAGGGGGGGTGGGGCAGGGTGGGAGTGGGGAGGTTAGGCGGAGGTCACTGACTAGGTTTGAGAGGAGTTGGGGTAGGCCTGTTTAAACAGCCAGGTCTTGATTCCTTTTTTGAAATGGCTTAGGGATGGTTCTAATCGGAGCTCTGCGGGAAGGGAGTTCCAGAGAGTGGGGCCAGCGATTGGAGAAGGCTCTTTCTCTGGTGGTTGTGAGGTGAGCAATTTTGAGTGAGGGGGTGTGAAGGGTGCCTGCACGGAAGTTTCTGGTGGGGCGGTTGGTTTGACGGAAGTGTGGCATGTCTTCGATCCAGGGGGAGTTGTTTTTGTATAGCGTGTTATGAATGATGGTGAGTGTTTTGTATTGAGAGCGGAAAGTAATCGGGAGCCAGTGGAGATCTTGTAATACAGGAGTGATGTGATCAGTTTTTCTTGTGTTTATTAGGATTCTAGCCATCGCATTTTGTAGGATTTGAAGGGGTTTGATGGTGGAGGCTGGGAGGCCTATGAGGAGAGAGTTGCAGTAGTCGAGTCTTGATAGTATGGTAGTCTGCATAACAGTGCGGAAGTCATGTGTGTGGAGGAGAGGCTTCAGTTTTTTGAGGGTTTGGAGTTTATAGAAACCCCCTTTTAGAAGCGATTTGATGTGGGATTTGAAACTTAATTGATTGTCTAGGGAGACTCCTAGGTCTCTGACAGTGGGCGGGAGCGTGTGTGTTTGTGAGGCGTTTTGAGATATTTGGTGGATGGAATCGTTCGGTTGATTTGTTAGTATAAGGATTTCAGTTTTAGAGGCATTGAGTGCAAGGTGGAGATTGGAAAGGAGGGAATTGATAGATACAAGGCATGTTTCCCAGAAATGTAGGGTTTCTTTGAGGGATTTCTGAATGGGGATAAGTATTTGTACATCGTCTGCATATAAGAAGAATTTTAGTCCTAGTTTAGAGAGTAAGTGGCAGAGTGGGAGTAGATAAATATTGAAAAGTGTGGAAGATAGAGAAGAGCCCTGGGGTACACCTTGTGATACACCTTGTGATTGTAAACATTATTGGAAATAGAGTAAATACAAAATAATGATTGTACCGGAAAGAGTAAATTGGTAAAGCCAGGAAGTAAAACAGAAAGACAGGCGGGGAAGCAAAAAGCAGAGGCAGGAAAAGGAGTGCGTGTCATTGTGTCACCACTAATGAGAGAGTAAAACGCAGAAAACAGAAAATGTGAAGAACTTTTTGATGCAAATTAGGCAGTAATAAGGATAGGGAGACACATCCAGTAAGCATAAAAGACTGTGATGAGAACCAGGAAATGGGAAAGCCAGCAAGCTACCAATCAAACACAAGTTTGTGCATGAAGGCCCCCCTGTTTTCAATCATGATCCCCATCCTTGTGCAGTGACTGTTTCGCTTCCTGACTGGACAGTCTTTTCAGGGAAGTACACGGCCACTGCTTTGTACATGTATTTAGCTTTGATATGCTTTTTTCTACTTGTATTCTTTTGTAATCTGTGATTTTGTTAAGAGAAAAATATAATCACCCTCTCTATATCATTACCCTCTCTAGAATAGGAGAGGAAAAGGGGGGATGGTAGATGAATGTGTGATCGGTTCTTATAAGCTGCCACATTAGTAACTGGAATTGCTCACACTGGAACCCCTCAGTAGAGGTACAAAGTTGGTCAAAATCCAGGAGATCCTTGAACCCGTGCACATGACACATATAAGTTATCCATCTAACTCCAAGTTAGCCATTTAAATATTTAGTTTTGAATATTGACCTCCATATGTCTGAAGAGCTGTGCAACCAAGCAGCAACTTCTGGTTTTGAGCCCTGGGGCCACAGATGTCTGCACAGGTGACTTCTGGAAAGGCCTTCATTCCAACAAAGGTACTAACCTTGCAAATCAGCTCATCACCATCTGAGACGAAGCCCATCTGAAGAAGAATGAATGAAGGTACAACCTGACATCAAATAAATGAAAAATCATTAGTCCATGGTTTAATTCAGAATAACAGGACCATATATCAAATAAAGTAAATAAACAAGGCACCAGCCCACTTTTTTTTTTTTCAGTTTCCACTCCGTTTATAAAGCCAATCTTGATTATCCTGCCACAGTGTTAAAATATAATTTCTCTCATATTGCTCTATAGGAAAGAAAGACCCAAGAGAGTCAATTATATCCCATTTATTGAGACACCAGCTGTTAAGAAAATTGTTCTGGCCCTGTTTTGTTCAGGGTAAGATGCAGTGGCGTAGCTATGGGTGGGCCTGGGTGGGCAGTGGCCCACCCACTTTCCATTCAGGTCCACCAAAAACAAGGGAGAAAAAAATTAATAAGACCGCGGAGGAGTCTGTGCACACTGTGCCAGCGGGACCGAAGGAAAGAAAAGCGATGCTGCCAGCCACCACCGGAGACCAAGCTGGCGGGCTGAAGATGAACTGCTCACCTGGGGGCCTGTGTGTGTGTGTGTGTATTTGAAATCGGAAGGGTGTGTCTGTGTGTGGGTAGAGTGTATGTGAGAAAGGGAGGGCGCTTCTGTGTGTGTGTATGTGAGAGTGGAATGGTGCTTCTGTGTGTGAGATAGGGAAGGTGCTTCTGTGAGAGTGTAATGTATATGTGAGACAGGGAGGGTGCTTGTATGTGTATGTGAGAAAGGAATTGTGCTTCTGTGTGTGTGTGTGTGTGTGTGTGTGTGTATGTGAGAGTGGAATGGTGCTTCCACCCCGCCATCCCTGCCATCGATCTATTTCCCTTCCACCCCCACCATTGATGTAGTTAGCAGTACTGGAGCTGCATCTAAGTGAAGTATCTAGCTAATTGTTTAGGGGTAGTAACCGCCATCATAGCAAGCTACTCCCAGAAGAGGAAGTATACCAGTCAGACGAATACGGACCAATATTGATATGATGTGGACAATTTGTTAGGTATGAACTGAACCAGTTTAAAATAGTGTCTGTTAAGCCAATAGACTATAACTGGTGAAGAAGAATTTTGTGATTTAGTGGGTGGCTGAGATAACTAGAAGCACTAAGATATAATCAGTGTTGGTGTCAAAACCTCTTAGTAAGGTGACAAAAGAGGAGAGTAGTAATGTCTCAGTGCTATGGCCTTTATGAAAACCATGCTGTTTTGAGTGACGAAGAGCATTCTCGGATACATATTCAGAGAGTTGGTGTAAGGCTATGGATTCAAGAATTTTCGCTAGAGAGGTGAGAGAATGTTAGCAATATTCGTAATGTTCTTGTTTTTTTTCTTGGGAATTGGGCGAATAGATGTTTGCTTAAGTATGTCTGGGAAAATGTCAGAGTCTAAGGATTGGTTTACAAGCTGGCACAGAAAAGGGCTTGCAAGTTTGCCTAAGGCTTTTAGAAATTGGCCAGGGCAAGGATTAAAAGGAGAGGTTGATATTTTGATTTTGTGTAATATACGAGTGATAGATGAAGGATTTACATGTGAGAAAACAGACCAAGTGCAGATTGGTGAAGGGAAAATTGGTTGATGATATGAGGGTTGCGGGAAGCTACTGGTAATTTTGGAGATTTTATCTTGAAAGTGGGTTGTGATGCGGTTGCAGAGAGTATTGTTAACATCAGAGTGGTCAAATTGAGAAGTGGTAGTTAAAGATTTTACAATTTTGAACAAGACAGAGAGGTTTCTGTTTGCAGCAGTTATTTTTTGAGAATAGAAGGATTTTTTGGCAATGTCAATTTATTTTTTGTATTTCCTCAGGCAACTAAAATATGAATTGTTGGCCAAGGTTGTACGATGTTTGCACCAGTGACGGTCGTGACATCTAAGTGTGGATTTCAAACAGGCCGATACAGTACAGTGCGCTCCGATGGAGCGCACTGTTAGCCTGCTCTTGGACGCGTGTTTTCCCTTACCCCTTATTCAGTAAGGGGAGGAAAACACGCGTCCAACCCGCGGCACCTAATAGGGCCCTCAACATGCAAATGCATGTTGAGGGCCCTATTAGGTATGCGCACGGGATACAGAAAGTAAAATGTGCAGCCAAGCCGCACATTTTTCTTTCAGAAATTAGTGCCGACCCAAAGGTCGGTGCTAATTTCTTCCGGCACCGGGAAAGTGCACAGAAAAGCAGTAAAAACTGTGCACCCTCCGACTTAATATCATAGCGATATTAAGTCGGAGGTCCCGAAAAGTAAAAAAAGTAAAAAAAAAAAAAAGTGAATTCGGCCCGCGGCTGTCGGGCCAAAAACCAGACGCTCAATTTTGCCGGCGTCCGGTTTCCGAGCCCGTGGCTGTCAGCAGGCTCAAGAACCGACGCCAGCAAAATTGAGCGTCGGCTGTCAAACCCGCTGACAGCCGCCACTCCTGTCAAAAAGGAGGCGCTAGGGACGCGCTAGTGTCCCTAGCGCCTCCTTTTCCCCATTTTTACCGCGTCACCTAATTAAAATTCAGAATCGTGCGCACCGGCGAAAGGTCGGTGCGTGTGCCGGGAGAGCGGGCATTCGTCCGCTCTCCCGCGGACTTTACTGTATTGGCCCGAAAGTTTGTAGAGAAGTTGAGTACCAGGGGGATGGTGCTTCGCTTTTATGATTGAAGGGACTAATGGAACTGTAGCATTGAGTGTAGTATTGATTGCTGAATTCCAAAGAGATACAGTATTGTTTATGTCAGAGCTAATTGTTGAAGGCGTGTTTGGTAGAAAGGCTTCGATAAATGTTTCTGTAGTTATTTTCTTTCTTCTAAGGTGGATCTTTATGTTCTTGTTGGAATTGAGATTTAAAGGGTTGCCTTTAATGTTAAAGGAAAGGTGGAATAGCGAGTGATCAGACCAGGGTACAAGGTGTACAGAAAACATAGTTGGGGGTAGGGAGATAAAACTTGGGTTACAAAACACAAGATCAAGGGTACGGCCTAATTTGTGGGTGAGAACATCAATGATTTGTTCCCAGCCAAGGCGTTCCATGGCATCTAGGAAAGAAAATGCAGACGGATGAGAACAGGAGAAGTCTAAGTGGATATTAAAATCTCCAGTAATTATGGTTTTCGAGAGGTCAACCAGTAGGCTTGAGATGGTTTCAAGTAAAGGAGATGGGTCATGATGTAGAACGCCTGGCGGACAGTAGATAATCACAAGGCTAACAATAGCTGTGGTAATGAGAAGCATTTCATATGGATGAATCAGGGATAAAGATTTTATGAGAGGTTGCAAGGACGATTTGACGAAAGCTATAAGCCCTCCACCACGGAGATAAGGCTAATTAGAAAACAACCAGGGTTATGCTCATTAAAGAGGTCATGAATAATTATAACATTAAGTTCTTATGTTCTTAGATTGTGAAAAATAATGTAGGACTCTCTTCCAGACCAGCTTTGACTGACTGAATGTTGTAAGTAGTTTAGGAATTGTTAAAATAAATTACCTGTTTACTTTAGCATTTGACTCCAGTTGAGCAGCTCCAATCTGAGTTATGTCTTTTCCTAATTTTTTTTGTTGATTGTTTTGGATTTTATTATGTATGTACCCTTGTTACCCACTCTTAATGAATGATGCTCGCAGAATAGAAATTTAAATAAATATGAGATATGGAACTGCAAGAGGACCTTGAAAGGCTGGGGAATTGAGCATCTGGAGAAGTGCAAAATGATACATATAGGAAAGGATAATCCAAACTATAGTTCCACAATGCTGGGTTCTGTATTAGGTGTCACCACCCAGGGAAAGGATCTTGGAGTCACTGTGGAAAATACTTTGAAATCCTCGGCTCAGTGTTCGCCGATAGTCAAAAAAATAAATAGAATATTAGGTGTTATCAGAAAAGGAATGGAAAATAAAACAAGATGATATAATGCCTCTTTGTCGATCCATGGTGCAACCACATCTTGAGTATTGTGTGCAATTCTGATTGCCCCATCTTAAAAAAAGATGTAGTGTAACTAGAAAAGTTCAACCGAAATGATAAAGTGGATGGAACAACTCCCCTAGGAGGTGAGGCTAAAGAAGTTAGGGCTTTTCAGACTGGAGAAGAGATGACAGAGGACATAGGAGAGAGGTCCATCAAATCATGAGTGGAGTGGAATGGTTATTTACCTTTTCAAATAGTACTAGGACTAGGGGACACTCTATGAAGCTAATAGGTAGCACATTTATAACAAATCAGAGAAAATATTTTTTCACTCAGTGCACAAACTGTGGAACATTTTGCCAGAGGATCTGGTGAAAGCAGTTAGCATAGTTGGATTTAAAAAGGTTTTGGACTAGTTCCTGAAGCAAAAATCCATAAACAACTATTAGTCAAGCCATGTAGGCTTTGGAAACCCACTACTTATCCTTGGTTATGAGCAAGAAGGATTGAATCTATCATTTGGGATCCCACAAGGTACTTATGACCTGGATTGGTTACTGTCGGAGATAGGATGCTGGGTTTTGATGGGCCTTTGGTCTGACCCACTATGGCATTTCTTATATTCATATGTTCAATCTTAGCTGCCAGATTCTACACCATTTCTCAAACTTCGCTAATTCCCTCCTCATGTTTTTCTCATCTTCCTGGTTGATATCATTGGCAAAAAGACAAACTATTCCTAATAATCATTCAACAAAGGTTTACCTGCCTTTCCACCAGCCTGAGCCGTCCCACTGCCGCGTGGGTTTTCCTGCCCCTTTCTAATATCATCTAGGGATGATAGCATAAAGGGCCTGAAGCACTGCTGGAAGCGCCATGTGTGAAAGGTGTGCAACAAAGGGGAACACACCTTTGTGAGCTCCCTTCAGAAATTCAGTGTGCCACCTACTCTTCAAGTACAAATCGCACTTCTCTACAGCTGATTATCTTTTTCTGTCAATATTATCGTTCATTACAAAGCTTGTTTTTCTATTAAGCCAACTCTAGACGATATGGAGATCCCTATGGTATCTGTCAAGGGTAGATATGGAAGCCTCTGTATTCTGTACTGTAAACCAAAAGGTAATGATCGTAGCTGTCTGATTCCTATTGTTCCAACTATTGTTAACTCTATGGCTGTACTCTCCTCTCTCTCCCTGCTAATTTGAAATGCACAATCACTCAGAAAAAAACTGCTATTAGTGAGGTTTGGGTGGACCCTTGGACACTGTGGCAGCTGACCACGTCCACAGGGGGAAGTCCCGTGAGGGGCCACAGGTCAGGCTCAGCTTAGGACACACAAACGCAGAGATTGATCTTTTATTAGACAATGTGATGAAGCCACCAGAAGTGGCAGTAGTGAGCAGTAGAAGTAGCCCGGATGGAGTAGTATCCCTCAGGCACTGGAACAGCGACTCTTCCGGTAGCAGTGCTGTAGTGGAAAGAACTGAGAATAATGAGTACAGTGGAATATGCACAAAGCCCCAGTATGGAGAACCCCAGGATAGGGAGAGCAGGCCCTCGAGGAGTGAGTACCTGATCCCTGAGAGGCTTGAAGGTAATGTACTCACACAGCGATTCCACGTAGGAGATGGCACTAGGGCTGAAACGGAGGCAGGCCCTCGAAGAGCGAGTACCTGATCCCTGAGAGCTGAGAGGCTTGAAGGTAATGTACTCACACAGCGGTTCCACGTAGGAACATAAGAACATAAGAATATGCCATACTGGGTCAGACCAAGGGTCCATCAAGCCCAGCATCCTGTTTCCAACAGAGGCCAAAATCAGGCCATAAGAACCTGGCAATTACCCAAACACTAAGTCTATTCCATGTAACCATTGCTAATGGCAGTGGCTATTCTCTAAGTGAACTTAATAGCAGGTAATGGACTTCTCCTCCAAGAACATATCCAATCCTTTTTTAAACACAGCTACACTAACTGCACTAACCACATCCTCTGGCAACAAATTCCAGAGTTTAATTGTGCGTTGAGTAAAAAAGAACTTTCTCCGATTAGTTTTAAAAGTGCCCCATGCTAACTTCATGGAGTGCCCCCTAGTCTTTCTATTATCTGAAAGAGTAAATAACCGATTCACATCTACCCGTTCTAGACCTCTCATGATTTTAAACACCTCTATCATATCCCCCCTCAGCCGTCTCTTCTCCAAGCTGAAAAGTCCTAACCTCTTTAGTCTTTCCTCATAGGGAAGCTGTTCCATTCCCCTTATCATTTTGGTTGCCCTTCTCTGTACCTTCTCCATCGCAACTATATCTTTTTTGAGATGCGGCGACCAGAATTGTACACAGTATTCAAGGTGCGGTCTCACCATGGAGCAATACAGAGGCATTATGACATTTTCCATTTTATTCACCATTCCCTTTCTAATAATTCCTAACATTCTGTTTGCTTTTTTGACTGCCGCAGCACACTGAGCCGACGATTTCAATGTGTTATCCACTATGACGCCTAGATCTCTTTCCTGGGTTGTAGCTCCTAATATGGAACGTAACATTGTGTAATTATAGCATGGATTATTTTTCCCTATATGCATCACCTTGCACTTGTCCACATTAAATTTCATCTGCCATTTGGATGCCCAATTTTCCAGTCTCACAAGGTCTTCCTTGTTTGATAGGAGTTTGATAGGAGTAGAGCTATTGAAAGGAGAGTTGACGTGGATAGGATCCATGAAAAAATATTTAAAATTAAAAGAAGAATAAGAAAGAATTTATTCTAAAAGGGTTTACATTATAGTTTTCAATAAAGTAAAAATGGTGGCTGACTCCATGGGAGAAAGTCATTTAGTGGTTTAAACTCCGGGCAGGGGAAGCAGACATCAGAGTTTTGTCAAGGACATAGAGCATCGCTTTCATATTGTTTTGTGTTGACCATCATCAGGCTCATCAGCGTTTAGTTCCCTGGATCACCCCCGAGCCCTTTTTAAAAATGGGCATTACATCAGCTGCCATCTAAAAATGCAGTCATGCATTTGAGCAGCAAACCCCAAGGGAGCAGCACGGTATAGGGCGAGAAATTCTTCTATGCACAAAAGGTGTTTGTATTTGATGGTCTCAAGGCAATTAAACAGGTGAATAAAGCAACGGTAAAAGCCAGAAAGATGCTTGGCTGCCTAGGGAGAGGAATGGTCAGCAGAGAAAGGGAGGTGATATTGCCCCTCTATAGGTCCCTGGTGAGGCCTCACTGGGAACACTGAGTACAGTTCTGGAGGCCTCACCTTCAAAAGGATATAAACAGGATGGAGTCGCTCCAGAGGGAGGCTACTAACATGGTCAGTGGTCTTCATTCTAAAGCACATGGGGAGAGACTTAAAGATCTATGCTCTTCTCCAAAATCGATTACTGTAACTCGCTCCTCATAGGCTTACCCAAAAATGCCATCCACCCCCCACAAATTCTGCAAAATACTGCTGCCCAGATCCTCACCAATACACGCAGCAACGAACACATTACTCCTGTTTTAAAAGAGCTCCACTGGCTACCAATTTCCTCCCGCATACAATACAAGACTCTTTCAATCATTCATAAAGCACTACACAACTCCGACATGAACTGGTTCAAAGACTCCCTCCAATTTCACATTTCTTCCAGACCGACAAGAAACCAATACCTTGCCACCTTACGCACTCCCTCTCCCAAACTCACCAATCTTGCCTCCACCAAAGCCCGAGCCTTCTCCTTAGCCGGTCCCGTTTTATGGAATACAATGCCCGCAGATCTGCGCCAAGAACTAAACCCAAAAAATGTTAAGCAAAAACTCAAAACGTGGCTATTCTCACAAGCTTACTCCTAGCACAGCCAGCCAATCGGAGGAGCCACAGTCAGCCAATTGGGCTGCCCCAAGCAGGCATTTAAAAGGCTCTTCACGCCGGCGCTGCGATCTCTCTGCCGAACGACCGACCTGACCGAATGCAGGCCTGCGCTTTCGGCGCCGGAGACCCGCCGGGGTAAGGCCTAACATTACTCTCACTCACCCCAAACGGGTCCCCGGGCCGACCACGAGGCTCCCACGCCGCCGATTCGCGCCCGAGCCGCCTCCCTGCAGCGCTCCACTTCCGGCTTCCAGCAGCGCAGCAGCAGCACAGCCAGCCAATCGGAGGAGCCACAGTCAGCCAATCGGGCTGCCCCAAGCAGGCATTTAAAAGGCTCTTCACGCAGGCGCTGCGCGCCGAGCGTCGCGCGCCGAAGGAGCGCGTCAAAGGGGCTTGCCCCTTTGTGCGCCCCTTAGTGCAGCCCCGCAGGGCAGCCCCTTACCTTGAAAGCGGATCTTGAGCAGCCCTTAGAGGTAGGACCAACACCGCATCTTACCGCCTTCAAAAAAAAAAAAATACCCTACCTGCTACCATGCACTCCCTCACAATTCCTATTATCCACAACCAGATTTGGAGAGCACCCAAGCCCCCTTCCCTCCTTCACAGCCGTCAACAGAGGCTCAGGCCCATCATGCTAACACCTGTCACCCAACTACTCGGCCTGGCTCTATTCTCACTCACACTGGTCAACGCACAGTCCATCAACAAGAAATCACATATACTCAACGATCTCCTCTCCGACACCAAACCTGACATCTGTGCCATCACAGAAACCTGGTTAAAACCCACCGACACCGTCTTAATAAATCAGCTCCCCATTGAAACCTACGACTGTCTCTCTATTCCCAGGCTCAAAAAAAGAGGAGGAGGGCTCCCTCCTTGTAGCCAAAAAAGGGCTAGGTCTCACATTGCAAGCATCCAATAACCTATCAAATATCGAATTTGCTCTATTCAATTCAAAACATCTAACAATCGGCTTAGTATACGCTCCTCCTGGTCTACTGGAATCAGACCCTTCCCCAATCATTGAACTAACAGCAAAACACCTCAATACCGGGAAACCAACCATTCTGATGGGAGACTTCAACCTTCACGTGGATGTCCAACCCCACTCTTCCAATTGCAAAATTCTTCTCTCCTCCCTCAGCCACATGGGCTTTAGACAAATTGTGAAAGAGCCCACCCACAAAGCAGGACATACGTTGGACCTTATATTCATAAACGAAGGAATATCACCCCAAACCATACCTACCTGCATACCGGTACCTTGGTCAGACCACCAAATCATTTCCACTTTGTTAGAGATCAAGGAGCATCCTCTACAAACAACACAATCAATCACAATATCCGTCAGGAAACAGTGCTCAGGAGATCTCCTCAGCGAACATCTGACCAAGGAACTAGAACATCTGGACCTCTCGAATGCCAACTCAGCCACGTCGTCATGGATCAACATCACCAACAAGGTTGCAGACCAAACGTGCCCCATGACGACAAAATCCCTTAAGCCAGACAAAGACAACAGGAAACCATGGTTCTCCCCGGAGCTGAAGGCACATAAACAGGAGCTCAGATGTAAGGAACACAAATGGAGAAAAAACCCATCTACAACAACACTCCTTACCTACAAATCATGTCTGAACTCATATAGAAATGAAATCAACAAAACCAAGAAAGAATTTTTCTCCAAAAAGTTACACCACTTCATATTCGACTCAAGAGCCCTTTTCTCTTATGTATCAGCCCTCACCAAACCAGCCACACCAACCATACCAGATGAACAAGCTCTCAACAAAGCCAACGAACTGGCAGACTTCTTCGAAAAAAAAATCACCTCACTAGTCGCTCCCATCACAAGACCATCTCCGCTCCCAAATGACTCAAGCAATCACAGTACTCAATCATCGCACCCGACCGTCCAACAACCCAAGTCAACCCCAGCAGTGCTCGACTCCTTTGAACCCACATCCACCTTAGAAATAGAGAACATCCTTAAGAAGATAAAACCATCATCTCATCCTTTAGATCACATTCCCTCCAATCTGCTGAGTTCGATTCCTAACAACATTGCCAAACCCCTTGCAGACATCATCAACTGCTCTCTCGCACAAGGCCAAGTCCCTAACCAACTCAAGTTGGCAATGCTCAAGCCTCTCCTTAAAAAACCCAACCTTCCCACCACAGACCCAGCTAACTTCAGACCCATAGCAAACCTTCCAATGATTGCCAAAGTTATGGAGAAAGTTGTAAACAGACAACTTTCAGAATTCCTTGATGAAAATAACCTCCTCACCACAAACCAATTTGGCTTCCGTAAGACAAGAAACACCGAATCGCTATTAGCCACACTAGCAGACACCATTATCTTTAACCTGGAAAAAGGTCAACCTTGCCTCCTTGCACTTCTGGATCTCTCCTCAGCTTTCGACACTGTGAACCACACGTGCCTCCTTCAGTGTCTCACCAACATTGGCATCACAGGAGCAGCATTCAACTGGTTCAAATCATTTCTCGAGAACAGATATTATAAGGTCAAGATAAACAGTAAAGAATCCCACCCCATTGAATCCAAGATGGGGGTACCCCAAGGATCATCCCTTTCACCCACTCTTTTCAATATTTATCTTCTCCCGCTCTGTCATTTACTAACCAACCTCAAGCTTATTCACTTCCTATACGCGGATGACATACAAATTCTCATCCCTATAGTGGAATCTCTACACAAAACCATGTCATTCTGGAATAATTGCTTCTCAGCAATTAACAACCTACTCGCAAGCTTCAACTTGGTTTTAAACACAAACAAAACTGAAATCCTCCTTATCGCTCCTGAAAATTATGTCTGGCCCACCTCTCCTTCTACCAGCCAAAGGCATGACACCACCATGAACCCAACTACGCCTCAAGTAAGAGACCTGGGTGTACTCCTGGACGACAGACTCAGCTTCAACAAGTTCGTAAATAACACCACAAAAGAATGTTTCTTTAAACTTCAAGTATTGAAGAAACTAAAGCCTCTTCTACACTACAAAGACTTCCGCATGGTTCTACAATCAATCATACTCCCGAAACTGGACTACTGCAATTCTCTCCTTCTGGGCCTTCCCGCTTGCACTACCAAACCACTTCAGATGGTCCTGAATGCCACGGCCAGAATACTTACAAACGCCAAAAAAAGGGATCACATCACCCCAATCCTCCAACATCTCCATTGGCTCCCGATTAAATTCAGGATTCACTTTAAAACTATTATGATGATACACAAGGCCCTACACAACATCGCTCCTCTCAACTTAACTTTTCCACTGGAAATACACACTTCCAAGAAACCAACTAGAAGTGCATACAAGAACATGCTCATCTCCCAGACGGCAAAAACCTCGCTGAGAAAACGTGCACTATCGACAGCGGGCCCTACACTCTGGAACGCGATACCGCCAGACCTGAGACTTGAACCTTGCCATAGTACTTTCAAAAAAAAACTTAAGACTTGGTTCTTCACCCAAGCATTCCCGGAGAGCTAAGAACAGGACGAATGACATTATCAGCATAGTCGTTGTCCCCCAGCCTTTCTGTACATATGCCCCTTAAGATTTTGTCAGTATTAGTACTATAATTCATGTATGTACACTCTAAGCTCCACTAAGATCCTCGTCATGCCGCTGTAAATTGTTAACTGTTATAGGTTACGGTTTAATTGTTTATTTGTAAATTGTTAAATGTTCAATGTAAAACGCCATCGAGGCGACAGTTTCTTTCTTGTAAACCGGTGTGATATGTATACTTTACAGGAACATCGGTATATAAAAATTAAAAATAAATAAATAAATAAAATAAATAATATCTACACCTTGACCCCCTACTCTCCGCACGCACACATCCTCTTTGCCTATCCTCCCTCAATCCCCCCTTAGCTAACGCCCTTCTTTGATTCCCTCCCTCCCCTTTTTAGTCCCCCCTTGCAGTCCCAATGCATCTAGCTGTTACTTAAATTGTATATATTATATAGCATTGTTTTGCCATTATATATATCTTATAACTCTTATACTACCTTGTTATTCTATGTTACGCTATTCACTCAAGTCTAAACTCATTTATGCTCTCATGTTTATTGTCAAATGCCTACGGCGCCATACTCTTGTTCAATGTACACTGACGTGATATCCTCTATGAATGTCGGTATATAAAAACCATCAAATAAATAAATAAATAAATGTGCACCCTGGAGGAAAGGTGAGATAGAGGAGAAATGATAGAGAATCGGTGGTTGAAAACGCCCTTTATTTGGTGATGCCCGACTCTGGCCGAGTTTCTCTCTTTTTCATAGAGCTGCCTCAGGGGCAACTGAAACCAGATGATATATCTGGTTTCAGTTGCCCCTGAGGCAGCTCTATGAAAAAGAGCGAAACTCGGCCAGAGTCGGGCATCACCAAATAAAGGGCGTTTTCAACCACCGATTCTCCTTGTTTTTACTGCTGTACAGCCAACTGGATCGGCTTCCGCTTTGCTTTTTGGAGAAATGATAGAGACATTCCAATAGCTCAGGACATGAGCCTTTATCAAAGGAAAGGAGGCTCTAGAGCAAGGGGTCATGGGATGAGGGCAAAAGGGGGTAAACTCAGGAGTAATATAAGGAAATATGTCTTTACAGAGAGGGTGGTGGATGTGTGCAACAGCCTCCCAGTTGAGGTGGTGGAGACAAGGAGAATATCTGAATTTAAGAACACAAAGGGCAAGCACAGGAGACCTCTGAGGGAGTAGTAGGGATTGTAGAGTTGAGCAGTTGATGTGGATGGGCAGACAAGATAGACCAGTGACTGTGAACTCCAGTCCTTGAGTACCACCAACAGGCCAGGTTTTCAGGATATCCACAGTGAGAATATGCATGAGATAGATTTGCATACAATGGAGGCAGTACATGCAAATCTTTCTCATGCATATTCATTGTAGATAGCCTGAAAACCTGGCCTCTTGGTGGCACTCGAGGACTGGAATTCGCCATCACTGAGATGTGGTTTTTTTCCTGCTGTCATGTTTCTAAGTTTCTAGTGAGTTCTTAATGTAAGTAATACACTTTGGAAGAAGTGGCCTAGCTAAGGTCACACTGATTAGAGGAAAGATAAAAGTCCAGCTCTTAGGGTCACTCAAACTCTTCTGGCTGGAGACAGGAGACATCCAGACTGCCTCTATCAGATTATTATTTTGCCAAGATGAAACTGACAGGCCTGTCCCTGAGGCTGTGGCCCCTGGCTCAGAGCAACATTGGTTGGGACAGGCCTGTGCAGAATTGCTATAAATGGCCTCGGTGTAAAGAGAGGAGCTCTTATACTCACCAGGTCTGGTGTCCTCTGAGAATCGTCTGCAGCTGATCCCACTTCATTCCTGCCTTTCAGATGCCAGCAGAGCCGTGTGAAGATCTCAGCAGCAGCTGTGGCCTGGGATCACAGTACAGGGCATAAAGTGAAGAGGGTAAAGTGTGGTGGGCCTGCGCTGATGTGTGAGCACTCAGTGCCTTCCTCCCAGTGACTGAGTGTGGAGCTGATGTGTGAGCACTCAGTGCCTTCCTCCCAGTGACTGAGTGTGGAGCTGATGTGTGAGCACTCAGTGCCTTCCTCCCAGTGGCTGAGTGTGGAGCTGATGTGTGAGCACTCAGTGCCTTCCTCCCAGTGGCTGAGTGTGGAGGTTTGGTCACGGGGCGCTCTATGGATGCACATTTCAGGTCTCCCTGTGTGTAACTGGGTGCAGGCCAGGATCTCGCCAGAAGAGACTGTTTTCCTTCTTTGTGATGCAGAGTTGCTTGTGGCAGCCTATCTACCAGATGCTGAATTCAACACTGCCAGTTCACAAGAGTTAGAAATAAGCACCGTCCACTTCAGGCATCCTATTCGCAAGGCCGAGACCTGGCCGTGGTCACCATGCAGTGTCTGGTACTCTTCATGGACCTGCAGCTCAATCATGCTTGTAACATCCAGACCTTCATCCCAAAAAGTTGCAATGCTGCACACATTATCCAAACCTTGCAGCGCAGCCACTCTCCCATCAGTGCACTGATTCTTTCAGGGTCACCGGGACTCTCCCCTTCCTTCAGTCACTGCATGCAGAATGAGCGAGCGAGTTTTGCAGCTCTCAGCTGATAATCCCATCTGCAGCCGTACAGAAAACTGAAAGTCCTAGCGTAGCCCAGAGGAAGTGCCTGTCACACTGCTGCAGGGGGAAGTAATGGGGCTGTGGCTGCTGCGAGGCACTAAAACCAGTACTGCAGCCGAGGCGAGGCTGCGCTGCAGATCGGCACAGCCTTTCTATTGATTTACTGTAGAAATGCAGTGAATTAGAGTGAGCAGATCTGAAAGGCTGGAGAAGAGGAAGAACGAGAGATGACTGAATATTAATAGGAGAGCGTTCCACAGTCTGGACTGCAAAACAGATGAAAGGAACGGAGATTTGAAAATTCCTCAATACATAAGAACAGTGTTTTAGGAAAATTACAGATGCTTTGGAGCTGAGAGAGTGCAGACAGGAAAATAAATCATTCCTTACCCACAGGACAAAGCATATGAAAACAGCAGCTTTTCTTAGAGTCTGGACTGAGGTGCATTGATAGAGCTCTGTGTGTGTGTGTGTGTGTGTGACTCAGTTATCTAATAGCAGGGGTGCAGCACAATCAGAGCTGTATGAAGGGATCTCAGCAGTGCTGCAGGGCAGGAGTGAGGTGCATGGATAGAGATGTGTGTGCCTCAGTTATCTAATAGCAGGGGTACAGCACGAGCAGAGCTGTATGAAGGGATCTCAGCAGTGCTGCAGGACAGGAGTGAGGTGCATGGATAGAGATGTGTGTGACTCAGTTATCTAATAGCAGGGGTGCTGCACGAGCAGAGCTGTATGAAGGGATCTCAGCAGTGCTGCAGGGCAGGAGTGAGGTGCATGGATAAAGATGTGTGTGACTCAGTTATCTAATAGCAGGGGTGCAGCACGAGCAGAGCTGTATGAAGGGATCTCAGCAGTGCTGCAGGGCAGGAGTGAGGTGCATGGATAGACATGTGTGTGTGTGTGTGTGTGACTCAGTTATGTAATAGCAGGGGTGCTGCACGAGCAGAGCTGTATGAAGGGATCTCAGCAGTGCTGCAGGGCAGGAGTGAGGTGCATGGATAAAGATGTGTGTGACTCAGTTATCTAATAGCAGGGGTGCTGCACGAGCAGAGCTGTATAAAGAAGGGATCTCAGCAGTGCTGCAGGGCAGGAGTGAGGTGCATGGATAGAGATGTGTGTGTGTGTGTGACTCAGTTATCTAATAGCAGGGGTGCTGCACGAGCAGAGCTCTATGAAGGGATCTCAGCAGTGCTGCAGGGCAGGAGTGAGGTGCATGGATAGAGATGTGTGTGACTCAGTTATCTAATAGCAGCGATGCAGCACGAGCAGAGCTGTATGAAGGGATCTCAGCAGTGCTGCAGGACAGGAGTGAGGTGCATGGATAGAGATGTGTGTGACTCAGTTATCTAATAGCAGGGGTGCTGCACGAGCAGAGCTGTATGAAGGGATCTCAGCAGTGCTGCTGGGAAGGAGTGAGGTGCATGGATAGAGATGTGTGTGACTCAGTTATCTAATAGCAGGGGTGCTGCACGAGCAAAGCTCTATGAAGGGGCCTCAACAGTGCTGCAGGGCAGGAGTGAGGTGCATGGATAGAGATGTGTGTGTGTGTGTGACTCAGTTATCTAATAGCAGGGGTGCAGCACAAGCAGAGCTGTATGAAGGGATCTCAGCAGTGCTGCAGGGCAGGAGTGAGGTGCATGGATAGAGATGTGTGTGTGTGTGTGTGTGTGACTCAGTTATCTAATAGCAGGGGTGCTGCACGAGCAGAGCTGTATGAAGGGATCTCAGCAGTGCTGCAGGGCAGGAGTGAGGTGCATGGATAAAGATGTGTGTGACTCAGTTATCTAACAGCAGGGGTGCTGCACGAGCAGAGCTGTATAAAGAAGGGATCTCAGCAGTGCTGCAGGGCAGGAGTGAGGTGCATGGATAGAGATGTGTGTGTATGTGTGTGTGACTCAGTTATCTAATAGCAGGGGTGCTGCACGAGCAGAGCTCTATGAAGGGATCTCAGTAGTGCTGCAGGGCAGGAGTGAGGTGCATGGATAGAGATGTGTGTGACTCAGTTATCTAATAGCAGGGGTGCTGCACGAGCAGAGCTGTATGAAGGGATCTCAGCAGTGCTGCTGGGAAGGAGTGAGGTGCATGGATAGAGATGTGTGTGACTCAGTTATCTAATAGCAGGGGTGCTGCACGAGCAGAGCTGTATGAAGGGATCTCAGCAGTGCTGCTGGGAAGGAGTGAGGTGCATGGATAGAGATGTGTGTGACTCAGTTATCTAATAGCAGGGGTGCTGCACGAGCAAAGCTCTATGAAGGGGCCTCAACAGTGCTGCAGGGCAGGAGTGAGGTGCATGGATAGAGATGTGTGTGTGTGTTTGTGTGTGACTCAGTTATCTAATAGCAGGGGTGCAGCACAAGCAGAGCTGTATGAAGGGATCTCAGCAGTGCTGCAGGGCAGGAGTGAGGTGCATGGATAGAGATGTGTGCGACTCAGTTATCTAATAGCAGGGGTGCTGCACGAGCAGAGCTGTATGAAGGGATCTCAGCAGTGCTGCAGGGCAGGAGTGAGGTGCATGGATAGAGATGTGTGTGAATCCCAGTTCTCTAATAGCAGGGGTGCAGCACAATCAGAGCTGTATGAAGGGATCTCAGCAGTGCTGCAGGGCAGGAGTGAGGTGCATGGATAGAGATGTGTGTGACTCAGTTATCTAATAGCAGGGATGCTGCACGAGCAGAGCTGAATGAAGGGATCTCAGCAGTGCTGCAGGGCAGGAGTGAGGTGCATGGATAGAGATGTGTGTGACTCAGTTATCTAATAGCAGCGATGCAGCATGAGTAGAGCTGTATGAAGGGATCTCAGCAGTGCTGCAGGGCAGGAGTGAGGTGCATGGATAGAGATGTGTGTGACTCAGTTATCTAATAGCAGCGATGCAGCACGAGCAGAGCTGTATGAAGGGATCTCAGCAGTGCTGCTGGGAAGGAGTGAGATGCCGACCTGGGCACTGAATGCGCATTGTGAAAGGATGGACCCAGGTTCGGCCCATTCCAGGTGGATCCTGCCATACTGCCAACAGATGGAGATGAAGCAAGTTGACGTCACAGTATATATACTCCTGCAGTGACCCCAGCCTGCCAGAGAATCCACCTACACAGCCAGGGCCACCCCCTTAATCCAGCGAGCTATTTCAGCCAGTAAATCTGATTCTCCCTGCTTCCTTCCACCACGAAGGACAACAGGCAATCCATCTTCCGGAAAGGTTCTGAAACCTCCAGTTACCGCACAAGTCTCTCGACATCCAAGTGTTATGGTTGTGGACCCTTGGGCCGGCTGAGACTGCAGGTGTTGTATGGTGGGAGCCCACAGTGGGCGTCACAGCCGGGAGGCGGCGCTGAAGAGGTGTTCCAAAGAAGGCTTCACCACTGGAGACCCAAGGTCCCCCCAGGAGGGGCCCATAGGGACCCAGGCCTCTTGGACTTAGGTGTGACCCTATGCGACCAAGGATCAAGGAAGCGGCTGAAGAGATGGTCGATGGGAGCGGCTGGGCCCTGGAGGCCAGAAGAGTCTTCACCCTCGGAAGCCCAGGGCTCCCCCGGGAGGAGCCTGTGAGAGCCCAAGCTGCTGGGACTTAGGAGAATCCTCTAGGCAAGCGAGTACTGGATACCTGTAGACGACGAGGAAGCTGAAGTCGGAGTCAATGGACGAAGCAGGATCAGAAGCCAGAAGCCCGAAGCCAAAACCAGGGGCGGCAGCTGAAGACAGAGTCGATGGACGAAGCAGGGTCAGAAGCCAGAAGTCCAAAGCCAAGCTAGCCGGGGGTCCGGGAACAGCAACTAGCAACTCCTAAGAGCAAACCTCGTTGCAAGGCGAGGTAGGAGTGTGGCTGTAGGGTTTAAATATCCCTGCAGCATCTGACGTCAGCTTGAGGACGGTGCTGGAGTTTCCTGCGCTGGTCTCTTTAAATGAGCTCTGGTGCGTGCATGTAGGGGGTGTGGCCAGCCGCAGCAGAACGCCGGTGTCTCCCTCGAGGAGGGAGCGCGGCGTCGGAGGCCCTAACAGGCCCGGATGAGGAACCAATGGCCCAGACTGGGGCAGAAGGAAGTGAAGGTACCAGGGCATGGCCCAGGACCGCAACAGTACCCCCCCTGCTACGCCCCCTTCCCGGGGGCTTGGGCTTGGCTGGATGATCCAAGTAGAACTGATGGAGGAGACTCTTGTCCAGGATATGAGACGAAGGTTCCCACGAATTCTCCTCTGGACCATACCCCTCCCACGAGAGGAGGTACTCCCACCGGTGACAGTGGAATCGAACGTCCAGGACGTCCTTCACGGTATAAGTAGCACCCTGTTCAACTGTAGAGGTGGTCGGTTCAGGAGGTTTGGCTTGAAATGGGGAGAGGACCACAGGTTTGAGCAGGGACACATGGAAAACATTATGGATCTTCAGGGATGGACGGCAGTCATAGCAGATAGGACACTGCCTCAATTCGTTCTTCTCCCGTGAAGGACCGATATAGCGGGGAGCCAGCCGCATGGAGGGAATGTGTAGCTGAAATTTCTTGGTACTTAACCATACCTTATTCCCCGGATGGAAGACCGAGGTAGGACGTCGTGACGTGTCTGCATATTCTTTGGCCTTGGCGGCTGTCAGACGAAGTTTCTCCTGAGTGGACCGCCAGAGGTTGCGCAATTGTCGTGCCGTAAGCTGTTCTGCCGGAGACGGTACCATCAGAGGCAATGGCAATGGAGGCCTGGGGGTCTTTCCGTAGACCAACTGGAACGGGGACCGGTTAGTTGTAGAGTGTTTATGGTGGTTGTATGAGAACTCTGCCCATGGTAACAAGGCGATCCAATCATTTTGAAGGTTTCCGACGAAGGCCCGGAGAAAGGCCTTTAGAGTTCGGTTCGTACGTTCAGCTTGGCCGTTGCCCTGGGGGTGAAAGGCGGTTGTCAGGTCCAGTTGCACTCCGAATTTCTTGCAAAGAGCCTTCCAATATTTCGCCATAAACTGAGGACCACAGCCTGAGGAGATGTGCAAAGGGAGTCCATGTAGTCGGAAGATATGCTGTGTAAAAAGGTTAGCCAACTCTGGCGCTGTAGGCAGTTTAGTGAGAGGCACGAAGTGAGCCATCTTTGAGAATCTGTTGACCGTGACCCAGATCACGGTTTTTCCGTCAGAGACGGGTAAATCCACAAAGTCTGTGGACAGATGAGTCCAGGGCTCGGTAGGGATGGGTAGCGGCTGAAGGAGTCCCCAGGGGCGACCATGCAAAGGTTTCTGCTGGGCACAGGTAGGATATGATTGAACATAGAGCCGAACGTCTCTCTTGACCTGCGGCCACCAGTAGAATTCAGTCAGAAGTTCTAGTGTCTGGGCAGTTCCTGTTTGCCCTGTGGTCAGGGAATCATGGGCCCACGCTAACACTTTCCTTCATGAACGAGTGGGCACAGCTGTCCTACCCACGGGGGTCACCTCAGACACGGCTAGCAGAACTTTGGCCGGGTCCAGGATATATTGAGGTGGGTTGATGGTATCTTCTGTCTCCATTGTGCGGGAGAGAGCATCCGCTCGGACGTTCTTAGATGCCGGTCTGTAACGGAGGGAAAAATTGAATCGGCTGAAAAAGAGTGACCAGAGCGCCTGCCGTGGGTTAAGGCGTTGGGCACAGCACAGATACTCCAAGTTCTTATGGTCTGTGTAAACAACTACTGGGTGTTGGGCTCCCTCCAACCACTGGCGCCATTCCTCGAATGCTAGTTTGATGGCCAGTAGCTCTTTGTCCCCTATGCAGTAGTTTCTCTCTGCGGGCGAGAATTTGCGTGACAAATAGGAGCACGGCAGGGATTTACCATTCTTGGACAATTGTCTTAGGACGGCCCTGACTGCCATGTCGGAGGCGTCAACCTCCACGATAAACTGGCATTGAGGGTCCGGATGTCGGAGGCATGTGTCCTAGAGGAAGGCATTCTTCAGTTCCTGAAAGGCTCGTAGGGCCGTTGCCGGCCAGTTCCTAGCGTTGGCCCCCTTTCTAGTGAGGGCCGTCAGCGGGGCCACCATGCGGGAATAGTGTGGAATAAATTGCCAGTAGAAGTTGGCAAAGCCGAGAAACCGCTGAAGCGCCTTGACTTCCACAGGTTGAGGCCAATCCTTGATGGCCGTGACCTTCTCTGGGTCCATATGGAACCCTGTGGAGGATACAATGTACCCTAGAAAGGCTGGTGATTCTTGCTCAAATTGGCATTTCTCCAATTTAGCTTAAAGTCTATTATCTCGCAGTTTCTGTAGCACCCATTGGACATCTTGGCAGTGCGTCTCCAAGTCCTTGGAATATATTAATACATCGTCAAGGTAAACAATTACTGAAGTGTGTAGTATCTCCCTTAGTACCTCATTCATGAGGTTCTGAAAAACTGCCAGAGCATTGCAGAGGCCGAAGGGCATGACCAGGTATTTGTAATGGCCATCCCTTGTGTTGAATGAGGTCTTCCACTAGTCTCCTGGCTGAATTCTCACCAGGTTATACGCCCCACGGAGATCCAATTTTGTGAACACCTTGGTTCCTTGTAGCCGATCCAGAATTGGAATCAATGGTAGTGGGTAGCGGTCACGTCGCGTGATGCTGTTCAGACTGCGATAATTGATACAGGGTCGGAGGGACCCGTCCTTTTTAGCTACGAAGAAGAACCCGGCTCCGGCCGGGGAGTTGGACGGTTGAATGAACCCTTGGTCCAGGTTTTCTTGGATATAAGCGGACATGGCTCGCATCTCTGGGAGTGACAACGGGTACACCCAAACACTTTAGTGCACCCACCTAAGGTGCTAACCTAAGCGGCGAAATTGAAGCGCACAGTAAGCGTAAGCGCACAGGACCACCTGTATGCATAGGAAAGTGACCGGCCACTATGTGTCACTTAACATGGGTGCACAGACTACAAGACCCCACTGTGCGCCCAAAAACCGTGGTTCCCATGTGTCACGCGCAGAGCAGGGCCCTCCCAGCTTCAGTGCACAGACCCTGCAATGAGGCTGGTGGGGAGTCGGCTGCCACTGGGGCCCTACACTTACATTGCCAGGCGCGTCTCCTTCTGCGCCTTCTCTCACGGCGGCCCACGATCGGCACACACCGAGCAGAGGGATCCAGGAGTCTGTGCCCAGCTGGAGTCCCCTACAGGACTCCAGCTGGGCACAGGGGTGGCGTCATGCACAGTCACCCCCCGCTTCCTCCTTGAGGCTGCACGCAAAGGAGGAAACCTGAGCAGTGAGCACCTTCCTCGCACCCCCGGCCACTATCTGCTACGCTGAGCTCCTCTGCGGACGGCCCCTGGGCAGGAGGAAGGAGAGGTTTTGACCATGCACAGATCGCCCGGCCGCAGACACCTGCCTCACCACCAAAGATTTCTAGCCGTGCCGCAAAACAGAAAGCAATCTGATTCCTGCACCACGGTGGGGGCGACCTCCCTCCCCAACCTCCAGCTTCTCTCGGATCTCTGCACTGTGTCAGGGGAATCACGAATCGTGCAGCAGCGGCCTTGCAAAGCAGGAGCTCTAAGCAAGGAACAGAGAGAAGAGAACTCGAATCGCACTGCGTCGGGGCCCAGGATGGAACAGGCCCAACAAGGGAAGCTAGCGGTTTTTAAATTTCCCGCTGGTCTCTGCCCCCCCCCCCCCCCCCAAGTCATCGCACCGCTCCTCTGGGCCAATCAATGGTCCAGTGTCACGGCACATTATGATGACATCACCACTCCCGGCGCCGGACCAACGTCACAAGGAGCGCTGGCCCCACTGTCTGCGGCGCTCCACCCCCCCTCCACCCTGTGTGAGGGGACACATCTAGAGAGGTAGGGATCAATTAAATCCTGGCTCATGTACATCTGAGGATCCTGGATGTAACTGGACATTTCATTTCTGGCACCTCTTGATTATTTTGAACTAAAAGTAAACTTTAATTTGAACACCCATCCAGAGAGTCCAGCCTGGTTTGCAAGTGTACCTGACCCAAAGACAACATAAGAACATGCCATGCTGGGTCAGACCAAGGGTCCATCAAGCCCAGCATCCTGTTTCCAACAGAGGTCAATCCAGGCCACAAGAACCTGGCAAGTACCCAAAAACTAAGTCTATTCCATGTTACCATTGCTAATGGCAGTGGCTATTCTTTAAGTGAACTTAATAGTAGGTAATGGACTTCTCCTCCAAGAACTTATCCAATCCTTTTTTAAACACAGCTAAACTAACTGCACTAACCACAACCTCTGGCAACAAATTCCAGAGTTTAAATTGTGCGTTGAGTAAAAAAGAACTTTCTCCGATTAGTTTTAAATGTGCCCCATGCTAACTTCATGGAGTGCCCCCTAGTCTTTCTACTATCTGAAAGAGTAAATAACCGATTCACATCTACCCGTTCTAGACCTCTCATGATTTTAAACACCTCTATCACATACCCCATTCACCCCCACAGAAAAGACCCACCCTTTGAGAAAAGAATGGGAGTCAAGAGACTGAGCAGCTAGCCACAGATGATAAAATCTTTTATGGACCTTAAGAAACATGCCCCCTGCCAAAAATGGGTTACACAAGAGAAAGAAAGCATCTGACTGGTGAAAAGTAAAGAACAGAAGGACAAAAAAATTAAGAACATAAGAACTTGCCATGCTGAGGAAAAGTAGAGACGGTTTAGAGGAAAATCTGGAATGGCTCATAAAAGAAAATTGGTTCTTACCTGATAATTTTCGTTCCTGTAGTACCATGGATCAGTCCAGACTCCTGGGTTTTGCCTCCCCACCAGCAGATGGAGACAGAGCAAGTTTTCACAGGCTCTGCCAAATATACTCAGGTGCCACCCACAGTCTGCCAGTATTACGTATTGTCAAAGCAGAAAAGTATCAAATCAAACTAACTATATACAGGAACCAGAACCCAAAACGGATCACTAACCCCAACTGCGAACCACGTTCAGAAACCAGGGGAATGGAACAGCTCCCCTATGAGGAAAGGCTGAAGAGGTTAGGGCTGTTCAGCTTGGAGAAGAGACGGCTGAGGGGGGATATTATAGAGATGTTTAAGATCATGAGAGGTCTTGAACGAGTAGATGTGACTTGGTTATTTACACTTTCAAATAATAGAAGGACTAGGGGGCACTCCATGAAGTTAGCAAGTAGCACATTTAAGACTAATCAGAGAAAATTCTTTTTCACTCAACGCACAATAAAGCTCTGGAATTTGTTGCCAGAAGATGTGGTTAGTGCAGTTAGTCTAGCTGGGTTCAAAAAAGGTTTGGATAAGTTCTTGGAGGAGAAGTCCATTAACGGCTATTAATCAAGTTTACTTAGGGAATAGCCACTGCTATTAATTGCATTAGTAGCATGGGATCTTCTTAATGTTTGGGTACTTGCCAGGTTCTTGTGGCCTGGTTTGGCCTCTGTTGGAAACAGGATGCTGGGCTTGATGGATCCTTGGTCTGACCCAGCCTAGCAATTTCTTATGTTCTTACGTTCTTAAGAAAAATAATCTGCAGACTCGAAGAATCAACAATTATAGAAAAAGCGGACTCTCCTTTACTTCTCTACCGAAAAACGTGTGGGACTCTGGACTGATCCGTGGTACTACAGGAACGAAAATTATCAGGTAAGAACCAATTTTCTTTTCCCTGTACGTACTCGGATCAGTCTAGACTCCTGGGATGTACCGGAGCTTTACTTACCTGGGATGGGAACCGGAGAGGTCCGCTCTGAGCACTCCTTCCCCAAAATTCCCCGTACTGAAGCCTGAACATCCAGGTGATAATGCCTTGAAAAACTATGCAAAGACTTCCCTATAGCCGCTCTGCAAATCTCCTGCGGCGAAATGTGAGAGCATTCATCCCATGAAGCCGCTTGAGAACGCACATAGAATGCGCTCGGAGACCTATGGGTAAGGGTCTGCCTTGCAGCAAATACGCCGAATTTATCGCTTCCTTGAGTCCTTGCTTCTCTTTGTGCTACTGCTCTGCAAGCCAGGATCCAGGGCTTGGATTGAGCTTTCTCCTGTACCCAGCCCTCCATTGGACCCTCTCCTCCTCCTCCACCTCGTGGCTGTTAACCCCTCCCCCGGCTGGAAGACGGCCCTGCAACTAACGAATCCACCTTTAAATCTCTGTGCTGGATGTTAAGACTCATATTGATGACATCACTGATGCGCGACAAAGAAAAGAGTCAACTATAAAAGTCAAACTAGGCTAGGCGTCACGCGCCGAAGGAGTGCAACAAAGGGGCCTGCCCCTATGAGCGCCCCTTCGAGCAGCCCCGTCAGACAGCCCAGAAGGAGTTTGTGACTGTGTCCAGGCGGTATCTAACCCTTTGCATGCATTGCCATCGCTTTTGCTACGCACCATTTCCGGAAATCGCAGCTGAGCTCCCGGAGGACCAGCCCAAGCAAAACTAGGCTAAACAGTAATACTGGTGAAGTATCTAAGACCAACCATTCTCAAATGGCATTTTGAATTTATGAATGATATATCCTTGAATTGTATCCCATCCCTTACTGCTAAATATGTATACTACCTAATCCTCTGTACCATTCCTATCCTCCCTCCCCTTACGAAAGTTAGATTAACAACTTAACTGCTCCTTCCTAAGACCTATCATGCTAGTCTTGCTATTCATTACAACATTAGCTTTTTTGTAAATTGCATATTTTTGGTGCCTTATGTTTTGCATTCATACCGGTACTCTTACCTGTATTTTGCATCTGGTTGTTTTGCTTTCATTCCTGTACTCGCCTAACCCTGCTACTAGCTTTACTCTGTAGTGCAACAATGCCTCCTTTTCTCGGAGATTGCGCCTTAACATATCAAACAGAAGTCCACCCATATGTTTCCCTCTCATCCACTCATCAAACCACACACCACAAAACCCCTCACAAAAACAGAAGACTCATCCCTATACACACCATCACTCGCACTCAAGCTATCAGCCTCTCTCTCATTTCCATTATCCTTTTCAACGCACAATCTCTTCAAAAGAAAACCCATCTTCTACAAGACATTCTCACTGATTCTAATCCAGAAATATGCGCTGTCACTGAAACCTGGTTCAAACAGCATGACACTCCCCTCATCAACCAATTACCCTTGGATATCTATGATGTTTTCTCAATCCCGAGGAAGAAGAAGAGAGGAGGTGGCTTACTCCTGGCTGTAAAAAAGGACCTCCAACTTTTGTCCCATAAATGTGACATCCCATATCAATATGAAATTGGCTTCTTCAAATCAAAATCACTCCAACTGTGTCTCATTTATACCCCCCCCCCCCCCCTGGTCTCCTAGAGAAAGATTCATCACCCCTTATTGAATTCTGACGTACCCACGATCCTCCTAGGAGATTTTAATTTACACGTGGATACCTCACCACAATCCCCTGCCTGTGAAGCTTTCCTTTCTTCACTCGAAGCTATGGGCTTCCAACAGATAGTGAACTCTCCCACACACAAAGCTGGCCACACCCTTGATCTGATTTTTATCAACTCCCCCATCAGCATAACCAATCCTCCATTATGTATGGCAGTACCATGGTCTGATCACTCTTTAATCAAGACTAAACTTACACTTCCTCAAAGCTCCATTTCCGCACCCCGTCAGCCCATATCTTTCAAATTTCGTAAATCCTGCGATGTAGAGACCATCACACTAGCATGCTCAGACATAGACAAGCAAATTGACCTATCATCCCCAGATAATGCATTCTCCTCCTGGGTTAACCTCACCCTCAGCATTGCCAATGAACATTGCCCCCTAATAACAAAAACTGTCAACCCCAACCGTAAAAATAGGAAACCCTGGTACACGCCTGTCCTCAGAAATCTTAAAATCCAACTCAGAGCTGCGGAAAGGTCATGGCGCAAACACCAATCCCCCGCAACCAAAACTCTCTACTATCAACGTATGCACGAATATAGAAATTCCATCCTACAATCTAAATGGGAATACTACGCCAAAAAAATAAATGGTCTGCAATATAACCCCAAGGCTCTTTTCACTATGGTTGCTGACCTGACTTCTCCCACACACACGCAACAACCGGCTAACTCCTCTAAAAATCGTTGCAACGAGTTAGCACAATTTTTTAAAAACAAGGTATCTTCCATCACGGCACAATTCTCGCACAACAACCTCAATATCTGTCTTCCCAATATCAACTCTCCAGTCTCATTCTCCTCTTTTGAATCCTCATCCTCCCTAGAAGTAGAGAACATACTAAAGAAAATGAAACCCTCAACACATCCTTCTGAAACCATCCCTTCCAAACTCCTACTATCTATACACAATGTGATCGCCAAACCTCTTTCAAATATTCTCAACTGTTCTCTAGAGCATGGCATTGTCCCTAATTTTCTTAAACAAGCAATAGTGAAACCGCTACTCAAAAAACCGAATCTTGACCCCGCCACACTTTCTAATTACAGACCGGTGTCCAACCTACCCCTCCTAGCTAAAGTTCTTGAAAAGCTAGTTAATTCATGCCTCTCCGATCACCTTGAACAAAACAACATCCTCCCTTCCACCCAATATGGTTTCAGGAAGCATTTAAGTACTGAAACATTGCTCCTCTCCCTACACGATACCCTTATCAGAGGAACCGACTCAGGATCCTCCTATCTGATCGCCATGCTTGACATCTCGGCTGCGTTCGACACAGTCAATCACGATGTCCTACTCAACATCCTCAGAAGTATTGGGATCACTGGCAATGCCTTCACCTGGATTCAATCGTATCTCCAAAATCGCTTTTTTACTGTCCTAGTGGACAACTATGAATCTGATCCCATCAGTCTTCCCCAAGGTGTGCCCCAAGGTTCTTCACTCTCCTCGACGCTATTTAATATATACATGATTCCCCTTACCACGCTTCTCACTAACCTGCACATCAAGCATTTTATTTATGCTGACGATGTGCAACTCATCTTCCCTTTCTCTGACTCTATCCAAACTGCTTTACAAAACTGGGAATCCTGTCTTTCCTCCATCAACCAACTCCTAAAGGACATGCACCTAGCTCTAAATTCCAACAAGACTGAGCTATTAATCCTATCTAATAGGCAACCGCTCCCAGACATCCCACTTGCTTACTCATCCACCAATTTCCCATCACACACTCGTAATTTAGGAGTCATTATTGATAATCACCTTTCTTTTAAACCATTCATTAAATCCATCATAAAGGATTGCTATTTTAAGCTACAAACGATAAAGAAACTCAGACCCCTACTACACTTCACTGATTTTCGTACAGTACTCCAGTCTATTATTTTATTGAAAATTGACTATTGCAATGCACTCTTCCTTGGCATTCCCGCAACACACACTAAGCCGTTATAACTCCTACAAAATGCCGCCGCTCGGATACTGTCAAACACAAAGAAAAGAGATCACATCACTCCCACACTTATCGAACTACACTGGCTCCCTATACAGTCACGAATTCTATATAAAACACTATCTATCATACACAAGAGTCTATTAAATTCCAACCTCAACTGGCTTAATCCCCCCCTCCTACCTCGCACTTCCAAGAGACCTACCCGCCCTGCTCTCCAAGGAACACTTCGTGCCCAATCTATCAAATCTTTTAAACTCTCCTCTACTATAAACAGAGCCTTTTCTCTTGCCGGCCCCACCATATGGAACTCCCTGCCCCATGATATTCGCATGGAGACATATACCCCCACTTTCAAAAAGAAACTTAAAACCTGGCTCTTTCAACAAGCCTACCCCATGTCACCCCCTATTACATAAAACCCCTCTGTGAATTTTACAATGTTATTTTGTTATGAACGCCTTATGTCTGCTGATTTTGTACTGTGCACTCTCATGTATATAGTTATAGTTACAGTTCTATTGCATTGCATCTACCCATTGATGTTTGTTATATGTAAGGACTCCTCCCAAAAGTTAATTGTATTTTTCCTAGTTCACTAAGTTATCTGTTACCATGTAAGGGCCCCGCCCAAAAGTTTTTGTTTTTTGTGAACCGATGCGATGTGCGAACGGATATCGGTATAAAAGAGATGTTAAATAAATAAATAAATAAATAAATAAATAAATATCGTGGCCTTCGAAGCCATATTCCCTCGTTTAGGACCACTCCAGAGCACGAACAGATGGTCGGAAATGCGAAACTCATTAGTGACTCTGAGATACCGCAGCAACGTCCAATGCACATCCAGCTTCCTTAAATCCTGAGACAATGGATCCGAACTATCCAGATCTGAAAAGGACGGAAGCTCCACCAAATGATTCAAATGAAAAGCGGAAACCACTTTCAGGAGAAAAGAAGTAACCAAAAGTAAAGTAACACCCAAATCCGAAATTCGCAAGAAAGGCTCACAATATGACAGGCCTGGATCTCCGATACTCTACGAGCTGAAGCAATTGCCACCAGGAATAGCACTTTCAACGTGAGAGCCTTCAGGGTTGACTGATTTAATGGTTCAAATGGAGCCTTCATAAAGTGGACAGAACCAAATTTAAATTCCAGGAGAGACAGGGCAGATGCATTGGAGGACGTAAATGTTTCACTCCCCTAAGAAAACGAGAGACATCCAGGTGCGTAGCCAAAGGGAACCCCTGAATGGGATCGTGCAAACAACCCAGAGCCACTTCCTGCACCTTCAAGGAACTGCAGGATAAACCTTTAGCTAGCCCTGCCTGAAGGAAACATAAAACATCCGAGATGGATGCCTGAGTGGGGACCACCTCCTGAGCTACACACCAGGACTCAAATACCTTCCAGACCCAGACGTAAGAAAGGGAAGTGGAAGTCTTATGTGATCTCAACAGAGTAGCTATGACCGCATCAGAATATCCCTTGCACTTCAGACGCTGCCTCTCAAAAGCCATGCTGCTAGACAGAAGCAATCGACCTGGTCGAAACATACAGGACCCTGATGAAGAGATTTGGCAGACACGGGAACCGTAGAGGACCTACTATCGCCAGATTGATCAGATCTGCAAACCATGGACGGCGTGGCCATTTGGGAGCCACCAGGATCACTTTGGACGGGTATGCTTCTACCCACCTGAGCACCTTGCCGATCAGAGGCCAAGGAGAGAAGACGTACAGCAGTACTGTCGTCGGTCACGGGAGCACTAGGGCATCCACCCCTTCCGCCCCCGTGCTCCTTCGGTGGGCATAGAAACGTGGAGCTTTGGCATTTCTGAACGTCGCCATTAGATCCATGCAAGGTGCTCCCCCCACCTGTCGCAGAAGAGTTGAAACGCTTTGTCCGCCAGCTCCCACTCTCCGGGATCGAGATGATGGCGACTGAGAAAATCTGCATGCACATTGTCGACTCCGGTGATGTGAGATGCCGCTATGCAGGTCTGGTTCTGCTCAGCCCAGCTGATTAACAGCCGAGCCTCTGCTGCCACTGGACAACTCTTGGTACCCCCCTGGCGATTGATGTAAGCCACCATGGTTGCACTGTCTGACAGCACCCTGACCGACTTCCCGTGGATAAGTGGAAGAAAGGCCTGCAACACCAATCGGACCATTCTGGTCTCAAAGCGATTGATGGACCATCGCGCCTTCTCCGAGGACCACCGCCCCGTACCAATTGTCATAGACAAACTGCCCCCCACCCAGAAAGGCTGACATCTGTGGTGACCACTGTCCAGTAGGGAACCACTAAGGGAACTCCCCTGATCAAATTCTCGGGAACAAGCCACCAATCCAGGCTGGAGCGAGCGGACTGTCAATGGTAGGGACTGGTAAAACTGTTCGGACACAGGATTCCAACAGGAGAGTAAGGCGGATTGTAAAGGACGCATGTGAGCTAAAGCCCAGGGAACCAATTCCAGAGTTGATGTCATGGACCCTAGAACCTGTAAATAATCCCAAACTTTCAGAGGATGCTTGGCAAGAAACGCGCGCACCTGACCTTGTAATTTTAGCACACGATTGGACGTAAGGAAAACTCTTCCCTGTCGAGTGTCGAACATAGCTCCCAAAAATTCCAGGGACTGGGACGGGACAAGGTGACTCTTGGCCATATTCATCACCCAGACTAGCGTAGTCAACAACTGCATTACTCTCTGGACCGCCCTCTGGCAAAGCATTTCCGATTTTGCTCGGATCAGCCAATCGTCCAAATACGGATGCACTAACAACCCCTCTCTGCGAAGTTGAACCGCCACCACTACCATGACCTTGGTAAACGTTTTAGGGGCTGTAGCGAGACTGAAGGGCAAGGCTTGAAACTGGTAGCGTTGACCCAACACCACAA
Organism: Rhinatrema bivittatum; assembly: GCF_901001135.1. NCBI lineage: Eukaryota > Metazoa > Chordata > Amphibia > Gymnophiona > Rhinatrematidae > Rhinatrema > Rhinatrema bivittatum. The sequence goes on from NC_042617.1 coordinate 1,854,973, forward strand.
ACCTCAGAAACTTCTGGTGATCCGCTCGGATCCCGATGTGCAGATATGCTTCTGTCAGATCCAGAGATGCCAGGAATTCCCCCGGTCACACTGACGCAATTACCGATTGTAACGTTTTCATGCAGAATCGTGGAATGCGAAGACACTGATTGACCCGTTTTAAATCGAGAATGGGCTGGAAGGACCCCACTTTTTTTGGCACGACGAAATAAATGGAGTAACGTCCTTGACGTTGAGCCAACCGGGGAACCGGGACAATGGCGCCGAAAGCGAGGAGGCGCTGCAAGGTCAGCTCTACCGCCCCCAGCTTTGTTGCATACCAGCATGGAGATATCAGAAACTGAGGACGCGGACGGTGTGCAAAATCTAAAACGTAACCGTGTCTTATCACCAAGAGAACTCACTGGTTCAAAGTGATCTTGGTCCACTCCTTGAAAACCAGAGATAGTCTGCCCCCTACTACCGGAATCAAGGAGTGGACCGGCTGCCCATCATTGGGTAGACTTTCCGCTGGCGCCGGGTCTAACGAAACGCTGACTCTGAAAGGATGGTGACCAGTCCTGCGGTCAAGAAGTGTTCTGCAGATAGGAAGGAGCGGACGTGCGAGGTGCTCGCGACTTGCAACTCCCCCAAAAACGGGATCTGGATGAAAAAGATCCTCTGGACCGAGGTCTATCTTCAGGCAATCTGTGAACCTTATTCTCCCCCAGAGACTGAATCATATCTTCCATTTCTTTGCCAAAGAGCAGCTTGCTCTTAAAAGGAAGAGAACCCAAATGGGATTTGGACAACACATCCGCCGACCAATTACATAACCATAACAAGCGCCGGGCCGAATCAGCAGAGTCCATGGACCGAACGGACGTCCAAAGGAGGTCATAAAGGGCATCTGCACTGTAAGCCACTACCGCCTCCAGGCGCCCCGCCTGGCGAGCCTCCTCCTCAGATAGACCCTCGTTGGCCAGCAACTGCTGCACCCAGCGAAGCCCGGCTCTCAACGCAAAATTACTACACATGGCCAAGACCTCAAGTATCTTTTTAAGTTGCAGCTCCAGCTTTCGATCCTGAAGATCCTTGAGAACCGTGGACCCCGTGACCGGGACCGTCGTCTTCTTCATGACCGCAGACACTGCCGCATCCACTTTTGGCACCCGCAGAATTTCCAGTGCCTCCTCCGGTAGAGGATAAAGCTTGTCCATTGCCTTTGTAACTTTCAACCCTAACTCAGGGGTGTCCCATTCCCTAAAAAGGAGATCCATAGCCGAAAAATGGGAAGGGAAGGAAGTAGGCGGACCCCACAGTCCAATAAAATGGGATCCATAGACCCCAACCGAGGCTTGGCTGGCAGCACCTCGATCCCTAATTCCCCCAAAATGGTGGGAATAAGGGGGAGCCCAGTTTCTCCTTGCGGAACAAACGGACAACCTTAGGATCATCGCCTTCGATGGTCTGGGAGCCTCGACCAGAACTTTGCTTGTGGTCCCCATCCCCCTCGACCCCCCTCGGGGGCTGGGATGGAATATCCTGGCCATCCGGATCCACGTCCTCCGAGGACGAGTCCGAAGTCTCCTGCTGAGGGATAGCCCGGATAGGGTGCTTAGCCTTGGGGGCCCCCCCCTGGTCCGCTTCTGAGGCTGAGATAGTGGGACAGCCAAACTCCCTCTGTCAGCTTCTTGTTTTTTACTGAGCTTCTGTGACTTAAAGGTTTTGTGCATCAATAATACAAAGTCTGAAGTAAATGACGATGAAGAATCACTAGAATCTGTATCAGGAGGGTCCCCCTGTGCAGCTGAGAGCAGCCGAGCTGGAGATTTTGGTCGCAGAGGCAGCTGCTGCGGTGATAATAGCGGCGGGAGATTCCCCCCTGTTATCTGAGCCGCTGAGGAGAATGCAGACAAGATGACGTTGTTTCCCGCGCTCAGCAGGAGAGGCAAAGGAGACGCGAGAGGCAGGGCTGCAAAGCCCATAGACACCGTCCGACCCTGAAAGACCACCCCCTGGGACTACCAGAGGGCCCTTCGCCACCGGGGATGCAGGCTACGCACAGCCCATCCCGTGAGAGCTGACTGTGACCCGAGCCACACACCTGACAGGCCGCCCTGCGTGGCATGAGTCCGTCTCCGCGAGAGACAAGAAAATGAAAACTGAGAATAAAGAAATGGAAACGCGCCAAGCAACCCGCTCCCGATCCGCTGTTGGCGACAAGTAAAAGAGAGAGTGAGCGAGAGCCCCAAAAATGGGACGCCTTCCTTTATTTATTATGATTTTTTTTTTCTAACCTGTCACTGTGTCTGCCACTGATGCTGAGGTGATCCCGTTGGGGTGAGTGATCCGGGTTCCCCGGTATCACCCCAAGCTCTAGGGCACTGGTGGCAGAAAAGGGGCCCTTGACCCTAAGCCACTGCCGATGTGCACACCGGGAGGGATGGTCCCCTCAGAACCTGGCCAGCTCCCGGGAGCCTGACGGACACCCTTCCCACTGAATCTTGCTTCTATGGGTTTTGTTTTTTTTTTTTTTAAAGAACTTTAACAAAGGGAAACAAAAATCCCTAGCTCTAGCTCCTCACAACTTTACTTACTTTCTTTTTTTTTTAAGGAACTAGTACAGACTGTGAGAGTTGCACCCCTACCATCTGCTGGAGACAGAGTAATACTGGCAGACTGTGGGTGGCACCTGAGTATACAAGGCAGAGTCTGTCAAAACATGCTCTGTTTCCATCTGCTGGTGGGGAGGCAAAACCCAGGAGTCTGGACTGATCCAGGTACATACGGGAAACACTGAAATCCTGGGATCCTGGAAAACTTTTCACAGTGCAAAATTTGTTGCAATTCCCTCTGTGGGTGTGGTAAGACACACAGCCACCTCCCTGAAGGACAAAGAAGACCGGAGTTCTGAAGGCTCCCTTCCCACAGGCTCCACCACTGTGAAATACCAACGACCACTGCCAGTATCCTACAGGCTCCCCACCTGACAATCATACACTTGTACCCTGAGTCAGAACAACTGCAGGTTCCAGGATAAGCAGAGTTTTATTACTAATGCTAAGTTACATTCCAGAAAGCACCGCAGCAAAGGTAATCCAAAACAGAGCAGAGACAATAGGTGCAATAATATAATACAATTATTAGGAGGGCAGCTGAAAGTTTGGGATTCTCTCTCTCTGTCTGTCTGTCTCCTCTCTTTGTCCATGCCTCTGTAAGTTATACCCTTTTCATCTACACATCTGAAAGCATGTTTTGAGAGATGCATGCGATTTCTCAAAACATGATTCAGGGAAAGAAAACACTTGGCTCTGTCTTGTGACTCTAGTCCCTCTCCACAGAGCCTTACTTCTTCCTTTCCCACCTTGGTTGTGCAGTCACATGATGTAGAGTCAAGGTGAGAACGCAGAGTCCAGTGAGGTCCTATCTCAAGTATGTCAGACATAGGCCAAAGCAATACCATTATACACACTCAGAATTCCTGTTCCCAGTCCTGTTTGCTTGCTTGCAAGAATGAAATGTATTGTCTCATTCTTTTAGACTACGATATACATTTATAAAAGTATGAGATGTACTATAGTGTAGTTTCCTTTGCAGACTCTTGTTGCTTATGGTATAAAACTAAAACAGTGCAACTAGAAATAATTACCATAATTAGCTACCAATCTTATGTTCTTAAGCTCTGCCAGAAATTTACTTAATTTGTTCTATTTCCAGAGGACAAAAAAAACTAAACTAAGCAGATAACTTTAGGAAATCTGAAGCACAATGTTTGCTGGACAAATTTATCAAATTAAGTTTAAACTAACAGGGTAAATTCAGCAGCACATCAGAGGCACTGAATATCCTGCCTAAGTCAGCAGATAAGTTTCCCAGTGGGTGAATATGGGCCCTCTCGATTTCCACATCCATATTTGCTTATTGCTACTGCTGTACACCACCTTAGCGAATATTCTTTCAAAAAGGCAGGTATTAAATAGTAATAAATTATAAGGATTACCCCTGCTTCACAGGTTTACGCAGAATAATGAATGCTGCCCCTCAAAGTCGGGAGGACCTGAATTCTCCTCAATCCCCTTCATTTTCAAAGACACCCACAGATGCTAGCACCTTCTGAACGTTTCGTTTCTCGACGAGTAATTCCTACCTCATTCCTGGTCTCCAGATCACCTTGGAATCTGCTCATCCATCTTCAGCCAATTCCGTAGACAGTAAGTGAATTCCCTGGAGACTTCTCCAACCTCGCAGTCTCCGATACCCTACAGCCCTGGCAGGAACCTAAACCTAAATATATACAGGAGAGGCTTTGCTCCCAACCTACAGCTGAAGAAATAGCAGTTTCCACTCCAAAGGCAGAAGCTCTCCCCGCTAATTCAGATTTTACAAACTCTTCCGCTGCTCGCATCTCAAACCCTAACAGGAACATGGTTGCAATGCAGAACATCAGTGTACCTAGCCTGAGAGAATATCCAAGCAACAGGAGCAGGAAATATATACAAATTAAAGCTAGGACATTTTATTTAAATTTATAAACAAAAAAGGTTTACAGAAAGAGGTCAGATTTCCTGATAAAGTGTGTGTGCAAGGCCTTCCTGAGTCCTCGCTCTCCTCCACAGCAGAAGAAAATATACAGGACGGGCACAGCTCAGACTCCTGACTGCCCCTGAGAAGGTTCTAGTGCTAGCACAGCAGGATGGACGCATGTCCAGTTAGCATCTCTGTCTTCACATCTGGCTTCCCGTGACCACTCTTGCACCTGTGCTTTACCTAAAAGTAGAGAAGGTTGGTCGTTTCTCATCACAGCTGTTAGCATTCGCTCTCCTGATCTCGGCAGTCTGGATAACAATGGTGTCCATTTCCTTGGCATGAGCTGGTGCTGGTGGGGGTGCTGGAGGGTCTTCAGAAACATACTTCAAGATGTGCAGGTTGCCTTCATGATGCCTGAAATACTCAAGGCTTATGAGGTGCATAATGCAAGACAAAACATCAGTATGACTGCAGGAAAACATCAGGAACTGCAGCTCGCTTCCTGACTTCCAGTTCTGGCAGGCATCCACTACCTGGTCAGGAAAAGAGAGCAAGATAAGTATCATGGAGTTACCGGACACCCAAACTATCCCATCACAAACCCCAATTCCTAAACGCTGTCCCTCTACAGAGCTTGAAACCTTCTCTGCCATGCCTCTCCTCTCTCTACCATACACACTGCTCTCTGTGCTACCTTCATCCCTATGTACCATGCCCTTTCCTCTCTCTATGCTGCTCTCTCCTCTCTCTACCATACACACTGCTCTCTGTGCTACCTTCATCCCTATGTACCATGCCCTTTCCTCTCTCTATGCTGCTCTCTCCTCTCTCTACCATACCCACTGCTCTCTGTGCTACCTTCATCCCTATGTACCATGCCCTTTCCTCTCTCTACGCTGCTCTCTCCTCTCTCTACCATACACACTGCTCTCTGTGCTACCTTCATCCCTATCTACCATGCTCTCTCCTCTCTCTATGCTGCTCTCTCCTCTCTCTACCATACCCACTGCTCTCTGTGCTACCTTCATCCCTATGTACCATGCCCTTTCCTCTCTCTATGCTGCTCTCTCCTCTCTCTACCATACCCACTGCTCTCTGTGCTACCTTCATCCCTATGTACCATGCCCTTTCCTCTCTCTACGCTGCTCTCTCCTCTCTCTACCATACACACTGCTCTCTGTGCTACCTTCATCCCTATCTACCATGCTCTCTCCTCTCTCTATGCTGCCCGATGCACTCTACCATACCCACTGTTCTCTGTGCTACCTTCATCCCTATCTACCATGCTCTCTCCTCTCTCTATGCTGCCCGATGCACTCTACCATACCCACTGTTCTCTGTGCTACCTTCATCCCTATCTACCATGCTCTCTCCTCTCTCTATGCTGCCCGATGCACTCTCTACCATACACACTGCTCTCTGTGCTACCTTCATCCCTATCTACCATGTCCTCTCCTCTCTCTATGCTGCCCGATGCACTCTCTACCATACACACTGCTCTCTGTGCTACCTTCATCCCTATCTACCATGCCCTCTTCTCTCTCTATGCTGCCCGATGCACTCTCTACCAAACACACTGCTCTCTGTGCTACCTTCATCCCTATCTACCATGTCCTCTCCTCTCTCTATGCTGCCCGATGCACTCTCTACCATACACACAGCTCTCTGTGCTACCTTCATCCCTATCTACCATGCTCTCTCCTCTCTCTATGCTGCCCGATGCACTCTCTACCAAACACACTGCTCTCTGTGCTACCTTGATCCCTATCTACCATGCCCTCTCCTCTCTCTATGCTGCCTGATGCACTCTCTACCATAAACACTGCTCTGTGTTACCTTCATCCCAATCTACCATTCCCTCTGTATTCTGCTCAATGCCCTCTTTACTATAAACACTCATCTGTGTGCCATCTGCATCTCTATATTCCATGCCCTCTCCTCTCTGTGCTGCTCGATTCCCTCTCTACCATACACAAGCCACTCTTAGCCATCTGCATCCCTATCTATCAGACCCTCTCCTTTCCGTGCTTCCTGATTCCCTCTCTAGGCTACACCAGCTAGACTGTACTTACTCAAAGGTTCAGATCTCCCAGTCTCCCCCTCCTCTAAACAGAGTGCACAGGTACCAATCTCCCAGTCTTATCCTCCGTTACTCAGAGTAATCTAAGGAAATATTTCTTTGCAGAGAGGGTAATGGATGCATGGAACAGCCTCTGGATTAAAGTGGTGGAGGCAAGGACAGTATCTGAATTCCAGAAAGCATGGGACAAGCACGGAGAATCTCTGAGGGAGAAGAAAGGGATATAAAGCTGAGCAGGTGAGGATGGACAGACTGGATGGGATGTAAGGTCTCTCTCTCCTCACCTCATGATCTGTGTTTCTCTGAGGGAGAGGAAGGGATATAAAGCTGAGCAGGAGGTGAGGATGGACAGACTGGATGGGATGTAAGGTCTTTATCTCTCCTCACCTCATGATCTGTGTTTCTCTGAGGAAGAGGAAGGGATATAAAGCTGAGCAGGAGGTGAGGATGGACAGACTGGATGGGATGTAAGGTCTCCCTCTCCTCACCTCATGATCTGTGTTTCTCTGAGGGAGAGGGAGGGATATAAAGCTGAGCAGGAGGTGAGGATGGACAGACTGGATGGGATATATGGTCTTTATTTGTGTTTGAAGATATAGGGAGCTTGTTAATTAGTGGATCAGAAGATTACTGTATGCAATGGAGGGGTTAATAGTGCATCAAAGCAATCACCAATAAATTTACAATTGTGGATCTCTCTCTCTCTCTATATATATATATAGAGAGAGAGATATGTGGATCTCTCTCTCTCTCTCTCTATATATATATTTAGCACTTAACTTAAGCAGAAGGATCATTAATTCATGAAAATGCAGTATATTGTCTTTGGGTTTCTTTCTAGTCTGCCTGGCACTAACGAGCTGAGATAAGAGCAAGGAACACATCTGTTCTCTGTCAGCTAAGGCTAGTGAGGACCAGTGCTTCAGATTTAGGCACAGTTTGATTCTAACAATCCATAGCCTAACGAGCTACAGCTGGGCATAAATCTTGTCAAAGTTGTGAGTGCAAATTAGAACATCTAAAACTTGCAAATAAACTTGAACTAGAGCCAGAAAATGAGAATATAAGAAGCTGCAATTGATAATATACTTTAGATGTGCCACAGACGCGAGCTGGTAGCCAGTTCACAGGGTCTCTGGACATGTACTGTCTTTCGTTTCCCAAGATACACTGTCTCATTGAAAGAAAGACCTATGAAGGAAATATCTTTGTATAAAATATTTCCTTACTTCTATCTTTATTTTTGTAATCCTATTTACCTGTTTACCTTATGCGCCATGGTTCAATGGAAATGTATTAGCTTGTAGATGGGATTTAAGGAAATCAGAAAGACATTGCAGGAAGAATCTTGGAGAAGAAAATAGGTTTCAGTATAATATGCAATTATGTGAATATAGAAAGCAATGTAAATTTTTTCACAGTAATTATTATGCCAAGAAGACTGAGTCCTCGATGAACCATCCATTAACTTTATTTGATGCAGTACACAAGCTAACCTATCATTCTAATGTTGATATTCAAAAGTTTCTTTCTTGTGAGAAATTAGCACAATATTTTGCGAAGACTGATGAGATTAAAATGCAAATTGGGGTAGATTTTCAGACGAGCGCGAACAGCCTACTTTTGTTTGCGCTCCAGGCGCAAACAAAAGTACGCTGGATTTTAGTAGATACGCGCGGAGCCGCGCGTATCCACTAAAATCCTGGATCGGCGCGCGCAAGGCTATCGATTTTGTATAGCCTGCGCGCGCCGAGCCGCGCTGCCTCCCCCCCGTTCCCTCCAAGGCCGCTCCGAAATCGGAGCGGCCTCGGAGGGAACTTTCCTTTGCCCTCCCCTCACCTTACCCTCCCTTCCCCTACCTAACCCCCCCCCCCGGCCCTGTCTACACCCCCCCCTTACCTTTGTCGGGGGATTTACGCCTCCCGGAGGGAGACGTAAATCCCCGCGCGCCAGCGGGCCTGCTGCGCGCCGGGCCGCGACCTGGGGGCGGGTACGGAGGGCGCGGCCACGCCCCCGGGCCGTAGCCACGCCCCGTACCCGCCCCCAAAACGCTGCCGACACGCCCCCGCAACGCCGCGCGCTCCGGCCCCGCCCCCCGACACGCCCCCCTCTGAGAACCCCGGGACGTACGCGAGTCCCGGGGCTCTGCGCGCGCCGGGAGGCCTATGTAAAATAGGCTTCCCGGCGCGCAGGGCCCTGCTCGCGTAAATCCGCCCGGTTTTGGGCGGATTTACGCGAGCAGGGCTCTGAAAATCCGCCCCATTGATCTTAGGGCAGATTGTTCACTGGTAAATGGAATGGAGCAATCTGTTAAGTGGTCTGTTTTTAGAGAGGTATCAGAAAGGGATCTCTGTGACTTCATTAGTGCAATAAAATCTTCAGCCATTTATTTAGATCCATGTCCTTTCTATATTGTGAAAAATTTATGATCTGAAACTTTTACAATTTTGAGGATGATAGTAAATAAATCAATGTCAGAGGGTCATTTACCAACTCAATTAAAAGAAACTTCTGTGAAACCTCTTGTTACAGATAAGGTTGCTTTGTCTGAATTAAATAATTGACAAATTTCTTAACTTCCTACTTTGATGAAAATGATTGAAAAATGTGTTTTAATGCAGCTGGAAGGATTTGTGGAAGTGAATTTAATTTTGGATGATCATCAGTTTGGATTTCATAGGGCTCTTAATACAGAGCACCTTGTTCTGTCTTACAAATATTTGTATCGAAGGTTAGACAAAGGGTTGTACTAACCTTTGTTAGTACATTTTGATATTGCATTAGCATTTGATATGGTTGAACATCATCTTTTGATTTCTCAGTTAGCAAGTTTCGGGATTGGGGGTGTAGTATTGAGCTGGTTTGGGACTTTTTTTGGCAGAAAGAAAGCAATGGATAGTAAATGGTGGCAAACAATCAGCGTGGCGGATTGTGTGTAGGTGAGTACCAAAAGGGTCGTTTCTATTTCCTGAATTGTTCAATATTTTTCTGGCTCCATTGGATAAGGTGATGGACTCTCTTGGAATTAAATACTTTATGTATGCTGATGACATCCAATTTTATATTCCTTGTGAAAATGATGATAGTTTACCTTATATGTTATTGGAAAATTTAGACACAATAAAAAATTAGTTACTTAGTAGAGGGCTACTACTGAATATCAAAAAAGCAAAAATTATTTGGGTAAGTAAGAATATTCTTAGCCCAATGAATATTAGGTATCATAATGAAACGTTATTGTTACATACTGAGGTTCGCAATTTGGGGGTCCCTCTTGGATTCCCAATTATCATTTAAATCATAAGAACATAAGAACATGCCATACTGGGTCAGACCAAGGGTCCATCAAGCCCAGCATCCTGTTTCCAACAGTGGCCAATCCAGGCCATAAGAACCTGGCAAGTACCCAAAAACTAAGTCTATTCCATGTAACCATTGCTAATGGCAGTGGCTATTCTCTAAGGGGTAGATTTTCAGAGCCCTGCTCGCCTAAATCCGCCCAAAACCGGGCGGATTTAGGCGAGCAGGGCCCTGCGCGCCGGGAAGCCTATTTTACATAGGCCTCCCGGCGCGCGCAGAGCCCCGGGACTCGCGTACGTCCCGGGGTTCTCGGAGGGGGGCGTGTCGGGGGGCGGGGCCGGAGCGCGCGGCGTTGCGGGGGCGTGTCGGCAGCGTTTTGGGGGCGGGTACGGGGCGTGGCTACGGCCCGGGGGCGTGGCCGCGCCCTCCGTACCCGCCCCCAGGTCGCGGCCCGGTGCGCAGCAGGCCCGCTGGCGCGCGGGGATTTACGTCTCCCTCCGGGAGGCATAAATCCCCCGACAAAGGTAAGGGGGGGGTGTAGACAGGGCCGGGTGGGTGGGTTAGGTAGGGGAAGGGAGGGTAAGGTGAGGGGAGGGCAAAGGAAAGTTCCCTCCGAGGCCGCTCCGATTTCGGAGCGGCCTTGGAGGGAACGGGGGGAGGCAGCGCGGCTCGGCGCGCGCAGGCTATACAAAATCGATAGCCTTGCGCGCGCCGATCCAGGATTTTAGTGGATACGCGCGGCTCCGCGCGTATCTACTAAAATCCAGCGTACTTTTGCTTGAGTCTGATGCGCAAGCAAAAGTAGGCTGATCGCGCTTCTTTTAAAATCTACCCCTAAGTGAACTTAATAGCAGGTAATGGACTTCTCCTCCAAGAACTTATCCAATCCTTTTTTAAACACAGCTATGCTAACTGCACTAACCACATTCTCTGGCAACAAATTCCAGAGTTTAATTGTGCGTTGAGTAAAAAAGAACTTTCTCCGATTAGTTTTAAATGTGCCCCATGCTAACTTCATGGAGTGCCCCCTAGTCTTTCTACTATCCGAAAGAATAAATAACCGATTCACATCTACCCGTTCTAGACCTCTCATGATTTTAAACACCTCTATCATATCCCCCCTCAGTCGTCTCTTCTCCAAGCTGAAAAGTCCTAACCTCTTTAGTCTTTCCTCATAGGGGAGCTGTTCCTTTCCCCTTATCATTTTGGTTGCCCTTCTCTGTACCTTCTCCATCGCAATAATATCTTTTTTGAGATGCGGTGACCAGAATTGTACACAGTATTCAAGGTGCGGTCTCACCATGGAGCGATACAGAGGCATTATGACATTTTCCGTTTTATTCATCATTCCTTTTCTAATAATTCCCAACATTCTGTTTGCTTTTTTGACTGCCGCAGCACACTGCATCGACGATTTCAATGTGTTATCCACTAGGACACCTAGATCTCTTTCTTGGGTTGTAGCACCTAATATGGAACCCAACATTGTGTAATTATAGCATGGGTTATTTTTCCCTATATGCATCACCTTGCACTTATCCACATTAAATTTCATCTGCCATTTGGATGCCCAATTTTCCAGTCTCACAAGGTCTTCCTGCAATTTATCACAATCTGCTTGTGATTTAACTACTCTGAACAATTTTGTGTCATCTGCAAATTTGATTATCTCACTCGTCGTATTTCTTTCCAGATCATTTATAAATATATTGAACAGTAAGGGTCCCAATACAGATCCCTGAGGCACTCCACTGTCCACTCCCTTCCACTGAGAAAATTGCCCATTTAATCCTACTCTCTGTTTCCTGTCTTTTAGCCAGTTTGCAATCCACGAAAGGACATCGCCACCTATCCCATGACTTTTTACTTTTCCTAGAAGCCTCTCATGAGGAACTTTGTCAAACGCCTTCTGAAAATCCAAGTATACTATATCTACCGGTTCACCTTTATCCACATGTTTATTAACTCCTTCAAAAAGTGAAGCAGATTTGTGAGGCAAGACTTGCCCTGGGTAAAGCCATGCTGACTTTGTTCCATTAAACCATGTCTTTCTATATGTTCTGTGATTTTGATGTTTAGAACACTTTCCACTATTTTTCCTGGCACTGAAGTCAGGCTAACCGGTCTGTAGTTTCCCGGATCGCCCCTGGAGCCCTTTTTAAATATTGGGGTTACATTTGCTATCCTCCAGTCTTCAGGTACAATGGATGATTTTAATGATAAGTTACAAATTTTTACTAATAGGTCTGAAATTTCATTTTTTAGTTCCTTCAGAACTCTGGGGTGTATACCATCCGGTCCGGGTGATTTACTACTCTTCAGTTTGTCAATCAGGCCTACCACATCTTCTAGGTTCACCGTGATTTGATTCAGTCCATCTGAATCATTACCCATGAAAACCTTCTCCATTACGGGTACCTTCCCAACATCCTCTTCAGTAAACACTGAAGCAAAGAAATCATTTAATCTTTCTGCGTTGGCCTTATCTTCTCTAAGTGCCCCTTTAACCCCTTGATCATCTAACGGTCCAACTGACTCCCTCACAGGCTTTCTGCTTCGGATATATTTAAAAAAGTTTTTACTGTGAGTTTTTGCCTCTACAGCCAACTTCTTTTCAAATTCTCTCTTAGCCTGTCTTATCAATGTCTTACATTTAACTTGCCAATGTTTATGCTTTATCCTATTTTCTTCTGTTGGATCCTTCTTCCAATTTTTGAATGAAGATCTTTTGGCTAAAATAGCTTCTTTCACCTCCCCTTTTAACCATGCCGGTAATCGTTTTGCCTTCTTTCCACCTTTCTTAATGTGTGGAATACATCTGGACTGTGCTTCTAGAATGGTATTTTTTAACAATGACCACGCCTCTTGGACATCTTTTACAAGATTTTTTTGTATTTTCTATTATGTAATATAACACCATTCATGCCACCGCTTACAATCTGCCATCTTGTTCTGTGTTTCTATGAATTCCTTTATTATTTTTGTCTTCAGTACCTCCACTATGAAGCTGTTCTATGTATCTATTACGCTTTCTGTAAAGAAATATTTTCTCCTGAGTTTATGCTCTGAGCGTCACACTTTTACCTGTTTTTCTAGAACAATCTTTCCTCTGAAAGTAAAGTCTGCATGTGCAAATATATGCTCGATTGTCCATAAGCTAACCCCACAGGTTTTTAAATTGGGGACAATTGTGCCCTAAAACCACCAGATATGGAAGCATGCTGTGCTTGTTTTGTAAATTCATGGGTAATAGGCCAGGTACACGCTAAAAGCATAACATCCCAACTCCACTCCCGCAACTCCTCTCCTCAGCAAGTGTAAAAGTACATGTGAAAATACTTCCATTTCATAACAGACACTTTATGGGCAGGGAACCAGGTTTAATGCATGTAAATATCTTTGAAAATTTATAATTTAAAGGTGAAAATTCCCTTCTAAAAGTCTCATCTGATATGGATCCTGCAGCCGACCTGTACCATTCTGGCAGCCCTTCTCTGCATTGCCTGTATTCTCGCTATAGGAGATTTCCAACCAGTGCACTGTGGAGGAGCCTCAGGAGTGCTGTGGAGCTTTGGCCCCCTTGTCAGACGTTATGATAGGCCAATGATTCATGAAAAACGTCAGCTTCCCTCACACGGAGCAACTCTGCAATGCGAAAAGAAATACTACCTATACTGGATTCAGTCAAAAATCTGCTCTGGATTTTGACTTGGCAGTATTCTAGGGTTTACAGCTTCTACATTCATGTGGGTGAGGTCTGAAGCCCTGCTGGTGATGAGGATGACAAACTCTGGAACCTGGGAATTCAACAATGACAGTGCCATCAGATGATATCACCCAAGTGTAGCTGCTTGTCCTGGGAAGAGTGGGATTCCCACAACAGGAATAATCTGTAGCCTTCCTCTACAATCTGGAGAACCAAAGGGTCAACAATTCCCCAAGAGTCTCATTGTGTTCTTCTTCTTGAGCAGTTTCGTGAAGACTTGATATAAATTTAAATAAATACAGTTGCATGGAAACGTTTAGGCACCCTCTATCAAAGTGAATGTTGCAGTGAATGTCTAAGAGTACAAAAAATGGCACAGCTTCTATATGGTGCAAAGTTAACATGATGTCTTTCTGCAATAGATCGACAATAATAAAACAGTGAATATGACATATGCAGGCAAGCACAGATTACTGCAACACCCTGTTTTTAGGATTACCATATACAACTATATATATATATATCTATATCTATCTATACATCTATCTATATATCTATATTCTCGCTATAAACATCTATCTATATATATTCTATCTATATATCTATATATCTATATCTATATATCTATATCTATATATATATCTATATCTATATATATATATATATATTTGTGCGAAAGTTTTGTTATATGTAAACCGACCTGATTCGATACTTGTATTGAGAATGTCGGTATATAAAAATCCGAAATAAATAAATAAATAAATATATATATCAATCCTAATATTAGGCAATACTACTCTCTCTTCTTGTGCCTATTAAATATTAACAACCACAAACACTCATTTCAGAGTGGAGTAAAAGCACAATTATATTCTCTCTAATATCTCCTTTATTTAATTTTCATATCAACAAATATCACAAATTCAGACTTTAATAAAATGACACATATCTCATCTCTACCTCTCTAAAATCAACATTCATTCATACTCATCCACACATTTCTCACTTTGTGCAAAATTTTCAAAAATAGAAATTACATAATATTTGCTTTAAATACTATAATGATAAACATTAATGTAATTTTATACAACTTGATGTAACTCAACTTTATATTTGCAAATTTCAGTAAACATACATGTTACCGATATTTATATTTAACAGCTCTGGATGATCACAAAATGCATAGCACTTTGCAAAATAGGCGCGCGAGTGCCCTACGCGCGTAAATCCAGCAGGATTTACGCGCGCAGGGCTTTTAAAATCTAGCCCAAAGGTTGGAACATCCTCTTCCAATTGAATCCTTACTACCTATTTTTAAAATGTGTTAATGTAGCACCATGAGCAGTCAGAGCAGCCAGAGGACAGATTCAGGGAGGACTCTAGCAGAAATCTTACATAAACTTCTTTAACAAACAAAAGCAGCTCTGCTATTTTTTGCATTCAAAAACACAAATGTAATATTACAGCTTATAGTTTAGTGGTGTTTCTTTTCTCTAAGCTTCCTTCTCTCCCCTGGGCCTGGCTAGTTATGCCTCTTCTCAAGGATTCCCTGCCTAAGGTGGACTGGGTCTGCTCCTTTAAGATGTTTTGGGGTTTCTTCGTGCGCACTCCTTCACATCCCCTCTCCTCCTCAGCTCACACTTCTTAGACTGAGCGCTTCCTCCCATTCCTCTCTTCCTTCCCAGCCCTATGCTGAGGCTGTTTAACCCATGTAAGGTTTCCCCCCTCTGCATCCCATTTGAAAAACTGTTCATGGGTTCGCGGGATTCCTGCTGTTCTTCGTTTGTCCCAGTAAGTTCCTTTACTTTGCTTACCGGGTTATCTAGAATATCCCAATTCCTTCTGGCAACAGTGCCGTCAGCTTCTTGCTGACAAGCCATCTGGCCTGGCTTGATTGTCCATAACCTGACCCCACAGGTTTTTAAACTGGTGATAACTGCACCAGATATGGGAGCCCGGGAAGTAGTCCCACGTCCATAATGGTTTGCCCCGCTGGAGTCGTCACTAGAACCTGACTAGTTGGATTCTGCTGCTGGTCACCATGTACACTGGCGAGTGTCGCCTTCCTCGTGTAATTAATCTGTTCTTTTCACATCCTGAACCCATCATTCAGCTCCACAAAATTACCAAGTCTGAAAATTCCCCTCATTCCCTCAGCTTTGCGTTTTTGTAAAAATATTTGCCCATTCTCGCTCCCATTGAGGACAGTTCTTCCTAAGGTGCTCGTCTGCTCCAAATTGGGAGCAGGCCTATGGGATTTGTTCCACTTTGATTTTCACAGGACCTACAAAACGTTTGGCTCTTCCTTCCTTCAGGAGGCTGCGTTCTCTCTTGCTCTGCTCTGCTAACTTGCGCTTTCGTTCTGTGATCTCCAGTCAGAGACAATCCTCATCGGCATGGTTCTTCATCTTACTGAAGGAACATGGCCATGACGCTTATTCAGTTTTAACTTTACCCCTTCTTTGTCCTGGGGCAAAACTCTTCCTCATGTCTATTCCTGGCACAAAGTGACCAAAAGGAAAATCTTTTGGCCCAAGGCATTTAGGGAGCTGGGGAAGTCACTTCCAGTCTTTAGAAGCTGTTTCATTTGGAGGTTATGAATTTACTAATTACTGTGTTAACTGAGTTCAGGCAAATGATTGTAATTTGTGTTCTAATTATGTACATCGCTAATTTGAATAAATGTAAAACTGTAACTGTTCCTCTCTCACAGTCCTCACGGACGTCACTCTCAGGAGGTTATATCTCATACTGGAAAAACAGATGGAGGATTGAAGTGGTGTTCAAAACTAATTTACTATAACTTAATATAAAGTCCAGTCCAAAACCAGCAAAAAGCAACAACACACAAAGGATAATGAAAACTCCATGCGATGTGAGTTCCTTCTCTTTTCTCAACCTCTGAGCAAGAAAAAAAACCCAAAACTCTTCTCCAAGGGCAGGGAGATGGTGGTGGGAAAAATCTCGCTTCTTCTCACAGGCAAAAACGTCTCTCCAAAATCTGTTGTTACTTGTGGGACCTTGCTAACCCCACTTCCCCAGCAATACTCAGGCAGCTGCAACTCTGCTTTAGCGAGGAGCAGAGTACAGAGCCTCAGCTCACACCCCCCTAAGACAAGGGGTAAATGGGAGCAGGTCAAACGTAGAACCCACTCTCTTCAAAACAAAAAATCCACTCTTCAAACTCTTCTGGCACAAGTCACAACTCCTCAGAACTAGAAGGGCCCTGGTAGAGCCAAAACTTCACCAAAACCCCAAAATAGCAGGTTCTCCAGCAGCTCCCCTCCTTCCTCCACCAACCACACTGCTCATGCTGAGACCCCAGGTTATATAGCCTGAGCTGGACCAACCCCAGCACCCATTGGTGGGAAAAAGTTAGGGATGGTCTCCAAAAGATGATAGCAGTTCCTTAGGGTAAAACCAAAGAAAGGTGGTTAGGGACAGAAATGAAGTGTATGGAGGCTGAGATGTCCTGCTCTGAGGACTGTTGGGGTCCCTTGCTCTCACTGCCATGATAGGGAGCCTGTGCGGATTCTCTCTCCAGTCTCCACACTACGTCTGGCATCAGCTGAGTCTGATGAAAGGCGTCTGCCACTTCCAAGGCTTTCTCCAGGGTGAGCCCTGGGTGTCGACACACCCAGTTCCGCATGGGTCGGTCCAGTTCATCCAGGAACTGCTCCAGAAAGACCAGATTGGTTACTTTCAGGCTTGTCTTCGCCTCAGGCTGTAGCCACTTCCATTCAGCATTTCTTAGCTGATGGAAAAGGCTTTATGTGGTTTCCACTGGCTGTAGGGTACTCCTTCGGAACTTCGGCCAATAAGTCTCAGTCGTATAACCCACTGTTTCCAGGACGGTGATTCTGACCACTGAATAGTTAGCTCTCCTTGTGGGATTGGTTGTTTGGAAGGCTACTTGAATCTTGCCGGTGATTAGGTTTCCTAGTTATGTAGTCCAACTGGCCAGCCTGTCAGGCAGGCAGTTCTTTAGAAATTCTTTAAGAGTACATACGGGTCTTCCCCCGCCTTCATCTTGTGGTAGGCATGCCCTGTGTCACTGTGGTTTGCATTGCTTGTGCCAACTGGGTCAGCAACATATGCTGGTTGCTCACCAATGCAAGATGCTGGGCCACTTGTTCTGTGAGGGTGTGGACCACACTCTAGTTTGTCTGCTGCTGCCCCTCGGTTAAGGCCTACATAGCTCTGTCCATGCCAGCCCACTGGCTCTGGCCCCACGAAAGGAAGCTGAAGGGCTTTGCCCTGTTCTGGAACACTCAGACACAACTTCCTTTCTCCTTGTACAAAAAATAAGACAAAACGTGCCTGTCCCTCACTCCAGACAAAGCTATTCTTCTTAGCCTGTTTGTAAATTAAAAGTTTCAGCTGCAGTTGCAGTGAGGCCCAATAAAGGAGAAAGTAACAGAAGGAAATAAAAATGTCCCCTTTTTCTTCTTTTGGCATGATTTCTCTGCATGTGCAAGTCTTTAGCACAGAAATCCTTCTGACTTCATATGTGGCACTGTGAATAGCCGGAACACAGATTCAAGCTGGACTCTGGCAGAAACCTTGCATAAATTTATTAGTGATAAGAAAAAGAAACAAAAACAGCTCTGCTATTCTTTGCAGTTCAACAACACAAATGTAAGTATCACAACTTACAGTTCAGCAGTGTTCTCTCTCCAGGCTTCCTTCTCTCTCCCCTGGGCCTCCTGTTCCCTCCTGGCTCTGGCTAGTTATGACTAATCCAGAGGAACTCGGCAACATTTAAATGCCAGACAAATGTTATATACATAATTTTATTTAACAATCATATCAAAAATACAATTTATACAGGTACCACTATGTACTACGAAAGATACCCACATTAAAATACTCACATCATCCATCCATCCACTACCATATCCCACACCCCAATATCACATTAAAATACATCATGTAAACTAACAATGCTTATAACCCATGCTGTACTTATACTATATCACACAATATTATATATTATATTCACATTTGATTTTCAAACTGTTAGGACAGATACAAAGTATCTACAGATATTCACACAATAATCATGCAACACAAGGATGCAAAATTGACGTATGAACATTGATGAACCTGTGCTTCGAAGACATCAATACATGCTTGTTATTTAAGCCAGATAGCATCTTTCCCTGAAGAAGCCCCAGGGGAGGGGCGAAACGGGATTCCCGTTGGGTATTATATTATTCATTACAACAGAGCTTTCCAAACTTTTCATGTTGGTGACACACTTTTTAGACAAACATAATTTCGGGACACAGTAATTCAGTTTACTAGCAAACCAAAGGTTAAAGGTTAAACGAACTAAATGTATTTCGACAATTTATGTATGTTTCCTTAAATATATAATAAAATGTTTCACGACACAACCTATCTTGTGAAAACCTCTCATTTATATTAAAAATATATAAGATTCCAAGATTAATGTTATTGTTATAATTTATGAGTAACAATAATAAAACAAAGTTATTGTGTTATTCAATTTACCTCTTTAATGAGATATATGAGCTTGATGGGATGAACACAGATTTTGAATATTTGGTGTTAATAAGAAAGTCCAAAGGGTCTTCTGCATAATTTTAAAAAGCTGGCCAGTTTCACACTATATAATTATTTGATAGCCTCATTCAACTAATTCTATTTGGCTATGAGAGTGAAGACTGGAATTTATAGGAAGGGACAGAATGTCAATATAAATCCTGCACCTCCAGTTCTGTAACTCTGTGCATCCACTGAAATTCCCCCAAACAATGGAGCTTGGATGTTTCCCTTACAGCTCATCATACTAATAGATATTTTCATATTCTGGTGTCACCTCACAGTAACAGCAGCACAAACACCTTCCACTGCCAGGCACATTGTGAACTAACACAAAACCTTGCAAAAAAGACACTCAAAATCTATACTGCAATCCCATCGTAACATAACAGTAATAACACCAAGGACTCAAACAACAATAACCCTACCTGTGAAAAAGCAAGGGTAAATATTACACTGGGTCCTAGAATACCAATACACCACCTACTGAGGAAACAAAACAAATCAGATTGCTATAGATCCCTATGCTAGCAGAAGCTCTCATCATAGTCACACACACAGAGCAGAGACAGACCCTCACCAAATACAGAATACAAAATAAAGGGGCACAAACTGGAAAAAACTGAAATGGAAACCCCAAGAAGCCAGACTCTGTGTATTAACAATGGAAAAATAGAACCACCATTCCTCATAAAACAAATAAAATCAAGAAACATAAAGCATCAGTTATAATAGTAAAACCATACTAATAAAAGAATATTTTAAAACTACTGATAAATAGAATTTCTATTAATTAAAATCATATACATTTTTTACAATTTCCCAAATACCAATAAAATATTTAAAAACAGCACGTATATCAAACACCCAATAATTAAAACTAATAAGAATTTTAAAAAGCCCCTGCTGTCCATACGTGGGAGCTCTTGATTTCCAGTCACCCTGATATTGTCAAGGATTAGGTTATCCTCTCTCTCTCACACATACTCACATGTCCATTCTCTCTCACACATACACTGTCACATACATACATATTCATGCTCTTATACCCACCATAACCTCTCGCTCTCACAGACACTGACACACTCTCAGGCTCTAAGACACTCTCTCCCCCTCCACACCCCCCCCCCACACAAAGTCTTACTCCCCTGGATTTTCTCATACACACTCATGCTCTCACTCTCTCTGGCTCCCTCACATAACACACAAACACACACACCCAGGCAAGTTCCCAATTCATTTTCACACCACTCCCTCACCATCCCCCATGCATGCACACATTCATTCTCACACAAACAGACCCCCAGGCAGGCACCAATTCATTCTCACACATACAAACCCCAGGATGACACCCATATATTCTCATACACAGACACACCCTCAGGCAGGCACCCATGCATTCACACACATACACCCCCAGGCAGACTCCCATTCATACACATGCACACACTAAAGGCAGACCCCCTCTCTTTCTTTTGCCAGCAACCTCAAGAGCCTCTCTCATTCCTCTGCTGCCACTGTCACTGATGCCGCATGGCTATTTGGGAGGCGCTGATTGCTGCTATTGGCACTGAAGCCCATTCTGTTGCCTCCTCTGTGTAGGCCCCGTGGGTTTCCACTTCCTCCATGTTGATCTCGTACATTGTGAGATCTGCATAGAGAAAATGCTACTTTTGCACATTACCAAAAATTACATGTGCCAATCAGTAAAAAGTATTTTTTTTTTTTTACCTTTGCTGTCTGATCTTAGTTTTTTATCGGTTGGTCACCGGCTTTTTTGTTCCACCTTTCCTTTCTTATTTTTTTTTGCCAATTCCTTTCATATTGTCTTTTTTTTCTATTTCTTTTCTCTCCATCTATCTTCTTCCCTCAAACATACAGTCAGGTTCTCATTCTCACATGCTTTCTCTCTCTCTCACATACACACACACAGGCTCTCACATGCTCTCTCTCATACAATCATTCATACACAGTCTCTCTCTTGCACATGCTGTCTGACTCTCACATACACAGGCTCTCTCTCACTCCCACATGCTGTCTTGCTCAAGCATAGACTCTCACTGTCACATGCTCTCTCTCATACAATCATTCATACACACTCTCTCTCTTTTGCACATGCTGTCTGACTCTCACATACACAGGCTCTCTCTCACTCCCACATGCTGTCTTGCTCAAGCATAGACTCTCACTGTCACATGCTCTCTCTCATACAATCATTCATACACACAGGCTCTCACTGGCACATGCTGTCTCTCTCACACACACACAGGCTCACATGCTGTCTCTGCAAACATGCAGGTCCTCACTCCCACACACAGTCTCTCAACTCATCTCATACATGCACTCTACGGGCCCTCAGCCTCTCTCTTACCTCTGGGCTCCTCTTCACGGGTCGCTGCAGGATGGGCTCTGCAGCGTCCCTCTTCTTCGTGGGCCGATCCGCGGCAGCGGCGTCCCTCTTCTTCGCGGGCCGATCCGCGGCAGCGGCGTCCCTCTTCTTCGCGGGCCGATCCGCGGTGGGGACTCTGCTACCGGGCCTCCTCCTCCTCTCAGCCCGCTGCTCCTCTTCTGCACGTGACTGATGCTCCACCTCCTTCCTGCCCGTGCGGCTACGGCAACATTTTTCTTCCGGGGCCGCGTGGGCAGGAAGAAGGAGCACCACGGCCCACCGATCTTCCTGCTGTGTGTCTCCGGCACACAGCACAGCCCAGCCCAGCGAAACTTCACTGCTCAGCCGCCAGTGGGATGAGGTCCACCGGCGGCTGCATTGGTTCCCACTTGCCGGTGTGTCACGTGCATCGGGCTTGCGCGGCACACCTCAGGCGACACACTAAAGTGTTGCGACACACACTTTGGAAAGCTCTGCATTACAATATAAAGTATTACAAAATTGTTTGCTTAAAAAAATCTGTAGCTACTTTGTATCTGTCCTAACAGTTTGAAAATCAAATGTGAATATAATACTGTGTGATATAGTATAAGTACAGCATGGGTTATAAGCATTGTTAGTTTACATGATGTATTTTAATGTGATATTGGGGTGTGGGATATGGTAGTATGTTTGGTATGTATGGATGGATGATGTGAGTATTTTAATGTGGGTATCTTTCGTAGTACATAGTGGTACCTGTATAAATTGTATTTTTGATATGATTGTTAAATAAAATTATATATATAACATTTGTTTGGCATTTAAATGTTGCCGTGTTCCTCTGGATTAGTAGTATATTGACTCTAGTAACAGAGGGATGCACTTATGTATATGATCTGGCTAGTTATGCACATTCCCAGGACCAGGATTCCCTGCTGTCTTAGGCTTAAAGTAGACTGGGCCAGATCTCTGGATCTGGTTCTTTAAGGGGTTTTGGAGTTTTCTCCTGTATACTCTTTCACAGCAAATAAGACCCAAAATGTTGATTGACTTGTTAAGCCTTGAAATTAGTCAGTTTAAAACCATTTCACTATTTTCAATCTGTTAAAAATATGCATTAAATAATAATTTTGCATTAAAAATTACAGAAAGATGCTGTGTTTAACTTTGTACCATGTAAAGTTAGTGTCAGCTTCTGTTTACATAAATATTCATTAAAACTTACAATTTGACCAGAGGGACCTAAACTTTTGCATACAATTGTAAATAAATTAACTCCTCTATCTTTTTCTGGTAGAGTTTACTAAACAGAGTGGGATTCTGGCTATCTTCTCTAGATTCAGTCAATAACTTGTCCCCGATTTTGAATGGGAGATTGAATAAAGTCAGAATTCTCTGGTCTTGATGAAGAGGCGTTAAGCTTTACTGCTTCTTAGGCAGACCATTATGGAAACTCTGAGATGTGGAAGGGAGTGACGGAGGTAGCAGCAGGCAGGGTCTGAACACTGAATGAAGTCTTATAGAAATGAAACAGAGAAATAACGGCAGAAGAAGACCAAACGGCCTATCCAGTCTGCCCAGCAAGCTTCGCACTTTTTTTTCTTCTCATACTTATCGGTTTCTCTTGGCTCTTAGTAACCTTTTGGTTCTATTTCCTTTCCACCCCCACTATTAATGTAGAGAGCAGTGTTGGAACTGCATCTAAGTGAAATATCAAGCTTGATTAGTTAGGGGTAGTAACCGCCACAATAAGCAAGCTACACCCATGCTTATTTGTTTTACCCAGACTATGTAATTCAGTCCTTGTTGGTTGATGTCTGTATATAGATCCACTTTTCTTCATTCCCCCTGCCACTGAAGCAGAGAGCTATGCTGGATATGCGTGAAGTATCGGTCTTCCTCCCCTGCCATTGAAGCAGAGAGCTATGCTGGATATGTGTGAAGTATCGGTCTTCCTCCCCTGCCGTTGAAGCAGAGAGCTATGCTGATACGCGTGAAGTATAGGTTTTCCTCCCCTGCTGTTGAAGCAGAGAGCTATGCTGAATATGCATTGAAAGTGAAGTATCAGGCTTATTTGGTTTGGGGTAGTAACCGCCGTAACAAGCAAGCTACTCCCCACTTTTTTGTGAATGCAAATCCTTTTTTCCACATTTCCTCTTGCCGTTGAAGCTTAGAGCAATGTTGGAGTTGCATTAACCATGTGCATGTTTATTGAATAAGGGTATTATCTCCAGGTAGTAGCCATCATTCCCGCGAGCCATCCACTCTTCATTCACGTCCTCTAGAGTTTATGGATCCACAGTGTTTATCCCACGCCCCTTTGAAGTCCTTCACAGTTTTGGTCTTCACCACTTCCTCCAGAAGGGCATTCCAGGCATCCACCACTCTCTCCGTGAAGAAATACTTCCTGACATTGGTTCTGAGTCTTCCTCCCTGGAGCTTCAAATCATGACCCCTGGTTCTGCTGATTTTTTTCCGACGGAAAAGGTTTGTCGTCTTTGGATCATTAAAACCTTTCAAATATCTGAAAGTCTGTATCATATCGCCTCTGCTCCTCCTTTCCTCCAGGGTGTACATATTTAGATTCTTCAATCTCTCCTCCACCTCACTCCTTTTTGGTTGCCCTTCTCTGGACCGCCTCCATCTTGTCTCTGTCTCTTTGGAGATACGATCTCCAGAACTGAACACAGTACTCCAGGTGAGGCCTCACCAAGGACCTGTACAAGGGGATAATCACTTCCCTTTTCTTACTTGATATTCCTCTCTCTATGCAGCCCAGCATTCTTCTGGCTTTAGCTATCGCCTTGTCACATTGGTTCGCCGACTTCTGATCATTAGACACTATCACCCCAAGGGCTCTCTTCTGCTCCGTGCACATCAGCCTCTCTCCCCCCATCGAATACAGTTCATTCGGATTTCCACTCCCCATATGCATGACTGCACTTCTTGGCATTGAATCTCAGCTACCATATCTTCGACCACTCTTCCAGCTTCCTTAAATCCCATCTCATTCTCTCCTCTCCTTCCGGCGTGTCCAATCTGTTGCATATCTTAGTGTCATCCGCAAAAAAGACAAACCTTACTTTCTATCCCGTCCGCAATGTCGCTCACAAAGATATTGAACAGGACCGGTCCCAACACCGATCCTTGCGGTACACCACTTAAAACCACTCTCTCTTCAGAGAGAGTTCCATTTACCATCACACATTGTCTTCTGTCTGTCAACCAGTTTGCAATCCAGGCCACCACCTCGGCACTCACTCCTAAGCTTCTCATTTTATTCACCAGTCTCCTATGCGGGACCGTATCAAAAGCTTTGCTGAAATCCAAGTAGAGGACATCGAGTGCTCTTCCTCGATCCAATTCCTTGGTTACCCAGTCAAAAAAGTCAATCAGATTTGTCTGACAGGATCTTCCCCTGGTGAATCCATGCTGCCTCTGGTCCAGCAATTCTCCTGACTGTAGATAGTTCACTATTCTCTCTTTCAACAGTGACTCCATTACTTTTCCCACCACCGAGGTGAGGCTAACTGGTCTGTAGTTACCAGCCTCCTCTCTGTTCCCACTCTTGTGAAGCGGGACCACCACCGCTCTCCTCCAATCACTCGGCACCACTCCCGTTTCTAGGGATCTATTGAACAGGTCACACAGCGGACCCGCCAGCACATCTCTGAGCTCCCTCAGTATCCTGGGATGAACCTCATCAGGCCCCATGGCTTTGTCCACTTTCAGTTTCCCCAGCTCTTCCCATACATTCTCTACTGTAAATGGAGTTACATCTACTCCACTCCCCTCCAGTTTCTTGTTAACTAGCTACTGTCGTTCTCCAGGGTCCTCTTTAGTGAACACAGAATTGAAGTATTCGTTTAATATTTCTGCCATTTCTTCATCTCTCTCCACACATTGATCCTTTCCATCTTTCAATTTCACTATACCACTTTGGACTTTTCTCTTTTCACTGATGTATCTGAAAAATGTTTTGTTACCTCTCTTCACGTCCTTGGCAATCCTCTCTTCCGCTTGACTTTTTGCCGTCTTGATTAATTTCTTCATCTCCCTCAGTTCCACCGGATATTCTTCTTTGTGCTCCTCCCTTTGGGATCCTTTATATTCTTGAACGCTGTTCTTTTGGCCTTTATTTTGTCAGCCAAAAGTCTTGGCACAGAGATGTGCAAGCAGGGAGACTGCAGCTGAATCTGTCTGCCTTCCCAAGGGGCCACATCAGGACGAAAGCTCAACTTTCCTTCAAGAGACTCAGCCACATCAGTGGAAGTGTTTTTTTGTGAGCTCCAATGCTTCCTTGACTATATTTCTCAGTTCCCGCCCCTCTATTACTCAGCAGTATGGGGAGGGATCTCTCAGTCTGGCCCCCCTCCCCCGATGTTACTCAGCCTGCAGTGTGAGGGATGTCTCAGTCTGGCCCCCCTCCCCCGATGTTACTCAGCCTGCAGTGTGAGGGATGTCTTAGTCTGGCTCCTCCTCCCCCGATGTTACTCAGCCTGCAGTGTGAGGGATGTCTCAGTCTGGCTCCTCCTCCCCCGATGTTACTCAGCCTGCAGTGTGAGGGATCTCTCAGTCTGGCCCCCCTCCCCCGATGTTACTCAGCGTGCAGTGTGAGGGATCTCTCAGTCTGGCCCCCCTCCCCCGATGTTACTCAGCCTGCATTGTGAGGGATCTCTCAGTCTGGCCCCCCTCCCCCGATGTTACTCAGCCTGCATTGTGAGGGATCTCTCAGTCTGGCCCCCCTCCCCCGATGTTACTCAGCCTGCAGTGTGAGGGATCTCTCAGTCTGGTCCCCTCCCCCAATGTTACTCAGTGTGCATTGTGAGGGATCTCTCAGTCTGGCCCCCCATCCCCCGATGTTACTCAGCGTGCAGTGTGAGGGATCTCTCAGTCTGGCCCCCCTCCCCCAATGTTACTCAGCCTGCAGTGTGAGGGGTCTCTCAGTTTCCCACCTGCATTCCCCCTTACCTGGAAGACGAGGTTATCAATATGCATCTCCTTCTCCTTCTTCATGATCTGAATGAGCAGGCAGCAAATGATGTTCCTCTTCCTCTCCAGAGTGTTGCCTTCATCCTCCTCCACATTCAAATACGTCTGATTTGGGAGCAGCCACATCTGGCTCTGCTGTGCTGCTTCCCCTGAGAGCCACCCTTCATTCAACCGCAGGACCCCTGCATCCAAAACCAAGACAACAGGGTTCAGAGGCACCTCTGTGACACAAAGAAACACGAGTCACAGGCAGCTCTGCAACTCACACAACCATACACAGAAACCTGGATCACAGGCAGCAATGAAATACACACACAGACCCAGAAACCTGGATCACAGGCATTTCTTTCTCTCTCTCTCTCTCTCTCTCTCTCTATATATATATAACCAGGTCACAAGACAGCTTTCCAAGACACACAAAGAAACATGAGTCACAGGCAGCTCTGCAACTCTCACAAGCATACACAGCAACCTGGATCACAGGCAGCAATGACATACACACACAGAGCCAGAAACATGTTTCACAGGCATTTCTCTCTCTCTCTCTATATATATATATAACCAGGTCACAAGGCAGCTTTCCAAGACACACAAAGAAACATGAGTCACAGGCAGCTCTGCAACTCTCACAACCATACACAGAAACCTGGATCACAGGCAGCAATGACATACACACACAGAGCCAGAAACCTGTTTCACAGGCATTTCTCTCTCTCTCTCTCTCTCTCTCTCTCTATATATATATATATATATATATATATATATATAACCAGGTCACAAGGCAGCTTTCCAAGACACACAAAGAAACACGAGTCACAGGCAGCTCTGCAACTCACACAAGCATACACAGCAACCTGGATCACAGGCAGCAATGACATACACACACAGAGCCAGAAACCTGGATCACAGACAGCAATGAAATACACACACAGAGTCAGAAACCTGGATCACAGACAGCAATGAAATACACACACAGAGTCAGAAACCTGGATCACAGGCTTTTCTCTCACACAGAAAAAGAAATGCAGGTGACAGGTAGCTCTCCAAATCACACAGCCCTCTCTGATTCCCAGAAACACACACAGAGCTCTCAGTCACAGACACCTTTCCAAGACACACACACATATCTAACACACATACATACACACACACACACACATCTAACACACATACACACATGCACACACACACACACATGCACACACACACACACACACACATCTAACACACATACATACACACACATGCACACACACACACACACACACACATGCACACATACACACACACACACATCTAACACACATACATACACACACATGCACACACACACACACATGCACACACACACACACATCTACACACACACACACATGCACACACACACACACATCTAAGTTACAAGCATTTCTATGAAACTCACACCCACAAACCCAGGTCACAGAGATAATGGTAAGGCAGGCTGCCTGTACGTCCCCAGAGGTTGCTCGTGGGCAAGGTGTTAGCCTGTAAGGGAGGGCTGTAGAGTACTCACCCCTGGGACAGAGATAATGGTAAGGCAGGCTGCCTGCACGTCCCCAGAGGTTGCTCGTGGGCAAGGTGTTAGCCTGTAAGGGAGGGCTGTAGAGTACTCACCCCTGGGACAGAGATAATGGTAAGGCAGGCTGCCTGCACGTCCCCAGAGGTTGCTCGTGGGCAAGGTGTTAGCCTGTAAGTGAGGGCTGTAGAGTACTCACCCCTGGGACAGAGATAATGGTAAGGCAGGCTGCCTGCACGTCCCCAGAGGTTGCTCGTGGGCAAGGTGTTAGCCTGTAAGGGAGGGCTGTAGAGTACTCACCCCTGGGACAGAGATAATGGTAAGGCAGGCTGCCTGCACGTCCCCAGAGGTTGCTGGTGGGCAAGGTGTTAGCCTGTAAGTGAGGGCTGTAGAGTACTCACCCCTGTCCTCATCACTCTGGGTCAGGATTCCCCCCTGTACAGTAAGAGGCTTTAGTGCGTGGCCCAGCAGAACTGGAGAGAGGCCCGTAGATAGTAGAAGAGTCTCCACACTTACTTCCTACAAGGCAAACAAATCAGTAAAGGGCAAGGCAGGGGCTTGAAGGGATGAGAGACAGACAGAGGGCAGAGGGCTGCTGAATGCAGGAGGGGTGAGTTGTGACTGAGGCTGAGACAGGATGGGAAAGATCTGACACAAAGAGAGGTGATGAGGATAGCAGCTGGAAATGTTCTCTGACCTACTCATAAGTAATAATGGCCCCTGAGACTTTCTGCAACCAAGATGCAAATCCATTGTATGCAAGAAAAAAAGCTAAAGATTATAGTTGCTGTTTTAGTCCACTTGGATCTGCAGAATTAAGGATCAGCACACAAGTTGTAGGTAAGAGCATTTTATTGGCCTGTGCTGCTTCCTTCATCAGGTGAGTGAAGAGACAGTACAAGAGTGCAGTATATTACAGGGTCAGCAAGTTATAGTTACAGCTTTTGCAGGTAATTTTAGAAAGATTTTACATGCATAAATGGTTTTGGGAATGGCCTCCACTAGCTCTGGAAAGGTTATTAGTGAATGCTCACTCTGCTAATGCAACGGGAATCTTTACAGGACCTCCTGCTGCATCAGAAACTTGAATTGCTTGTGTCTAACAGAATATTTTGAGCTGATTGTTTCCACGTTTATTTACATTTTTTCTACACTGCTTTTGCCAACAAGAAGAAAGTTCAAACGATGTAGAAAATGAGAACAAATACAATAATACAAAATAAAATGATAAACAAATAAAAACAAAATCAAGTATACCAAGATCACAGAATTAAAAGAGCTACACAAAACAATCCAAATCAGAAGAAAAGCCAAAATAATTAGCATCAGGAATAGAAATATCCAGTCCATTTAATCTCATAGCAGGACAAAGCCATGATTCCACCTTCTCACAGAAGACAAGATGGTTTAATTCTTGCCTAATCTCCACCGGCAGTTTATCCCATACAGACGGCCCTTCTGTCTAATCAGTGACACCTCAGACAAGGCCCTAAAAACTATCTGTTCAATTTTCAAATATATTCATAGAAACATAGAAACATAGAAATGACGGCAGAAGAAGACCAATCGGTCCATCCAGTCTGCCCAGCAAACTTCACACTTCTTTTTTCTCATACTTAACTGTTTCTCTTGGCTCTTAGTAACCTTACGTTCTAATTCCTTTTTCACCCCCACTATTAATGTAGAGAACAGTGATGGAGCTGCTTCCAAGTGAAATGTTAAGTTTGATTAGTTGGGTAAGCGGCAGCATAGCTCTCTGCTGTTGAAGCAGAGGGCAATGCTGGATATGCGTGAAGTATCAGTTTTTCTTTCCCCTGTCATTGAAGCAGGGAGTCATGCCCCGAAAGTGAAGCATGCCTTGAAAGTCACATTAACTATCATCAAATATTGAAAAGCCTAATAATTGGTAATACCTATAGCCCATGAACCCATCCCTGTTTTTTTCTTTTTTTTTTTTTAATTGGGAGATGGATGCCCTTCGTCCTTCTACTCTGTGAAGGTGGACACCTACCACTGGCATCCCGCTCCGTTAATGCCTCTGTGGCTACTGCCGCTCCATGCAGTGTTTTACTACCTGCTCTTTATATGCGTCCTCTAGAACTGATGGATCCCATCCCTGTTTTTTTTTTTATTATTTATTTAATTGGGAGATGACAGCCCTCCATCCTTCCGCTCCGTGAAGGTGGACACCTATCACTGGCCACTGGCATCCCGCTCCGTGAATGCCTCTGTGGCTACTGCCGCTCTGTGCAGTATTTTACTACCTGCTCTTTATATGGACACCTACCACTGGCCACTGGCATCCCGCTCCGTGAATGCCTCTGTGGCTACTGCCGCTCCGTGCAGTATTTTACTACCTGCTCTTTATATGTGTCCTCTAGACCTGATGGATCCCATCCCTGTTTTGTTTTCTGTTTTTTTTTATTTAATTGGGAGATGACAGCCCTCCATCCTTCCGCTCCGTGAAGGTGGACACCTATCACTGGCCACTGGCATCCCGCTCCGTGAATGCCTCTGTGGCTACTGCCGCTCCGTGCAGTGTTTTACTACCTGCTCTTTATATGCGTCCTCTAGAACTGATGGATCCCATCCCTGTTTTTTTTTTTATTATTTATTTAATTGGGAGATGACAGCCCTCCATCCTTCCGCTCCATGAAGGTGGACACCTATCACTGGCCACTGGCATCCCGCTCCGTGAATGCCTCTGTGGCTACTGCCGCTCTGTGCAGTATTTTACTACCTGCTCTTTATATGGACACCTACCACTGGCCACTGGCATCCCGCTCCGTGAATGCCTCTGTGGCTACTGCCGCTCCGTGCAGTATTTTACTACCTGCTCTTTATATGTGTCCTCTAGACCTGATGGATCCCATCCCTGTTTTGTTTTCTGTTTTTTTTTATTTAATTGGGAGATGACAGCCCTACATCCTTCCGCTCCATGAAGGTGGACACCTACCACTGGCCACTGGCATCCCGCTCCGTGAATGCCTCTGTGGCTACTGCCGCTCCGTGCAGTGTTTTGCTACCTGCTCTTTTATACGTGTCCTCTGGACCTGATGGATCCACAATGTTTATCCCATGCCCCTTTGAAGTGCATGGGATAAACAGACTACTCAACAGACTATTTCCTGGCATGACCTTGAAGACCAGAGACAAAGTCTTAAACTGAATGCGAGTGGAGTAGAAAAGTAAGTCTATGATTTATTTTAAATCTGCTGGCTGTCACGTTCATGGAGGGTCTCTAGTTTTAGTATAACCGTCGTCGTGATTTTGTCCCCTCCCGGCCGTCTCTGTTCCAGGCTAAGAAACCTGAGTACTCTGCCATCGTAAGGGATCTCTTCTAGTTCCGCTAGGTCTTCCTTGAGATGCGGTGGCCAGAGCTGCAGTCGTACCATGGCTCAGTACAGAGGCAAGATGATATTTTCCATTTATTCTTCATTCCTAACACTTTATCTGTTTTGACCACTGCCAGGCACTGAGCTGAGGATTTCAATGTGTTGTCTGCAAGGACTGAGAGATCCTTTTCCTGGGGGGAAGGTGGTGAGTGACTCCAATACACATCCCAGCACTGTGTGCTTCCAGTTGGGATTTTTTTTCTCTGTGTGCATCACTTTTCCACATTAAATTTCATCTGCCAGTCAGATGCCCAGTTTCCTAAACTCCAAGGTCCTTCTGCATAAGAACATAAGACTTTTCATGCTGGTTCACACCAAAGGTCCAGCAAGCCCAGTATCCTGTTTCCAACAGTGAACAAGCCCAGTCACAAGTACCTGGCAGGATCCCAAGGGGTAGAATCATTCCAAGCTGCTTATCTCAAGAATAAGCAGTGGATTTCTGCAGCTCTAACTTAATAATGATTTATGGACTTTTCCCCCAGGAACTTATACAGTTTCTCACATTTTAGTGCTATTTTAACAACTTTGAATAATTTTGTGACATCTACAAATCTGAGTCACTTCTTTCTCTCTTCCAGATCACTTATGAATAGGTTAAACAGCGCAGGTCTGAGTACTGATTCCTGTGGCATGTACTGACGCTAGCCTTACAGGTATTCCTCAACGTGCTCTGCAATTATTATAGGAGATAAGATACACTGCTCACTGCACTCAGATGCACACATGCATGTACTGACGCTAGCCTTACAGGTATTCCACAACGTGCTCTGCAATTATTATAGGAGATAAGATACACTGCTCACTGCACTCAGATGCACACATGCATGTACTGATGCTAGCCTTACAGGTATTCCACAACGCGCTCTGCAATTATTATAGGAGATAAGATACACTGACTGCATTCAATCAGAAGCACACATGCATGTACTGACGCTAGCCTTACAGTTATTCCGCAAAGTGCTCTGCAATTATTATAGGAGATAAGATACACTGCTCAGTGCACTCAGATGCACACATGCATGTACTGATGCTAGCCTTACAGGTATTCCACAACGCGCTCTGCAATTATTATAGGAGATAAGATACACTGACTGCATTCAATCAGAAGCACACATGCATGTACTGACGCTAGCCTTACAGTTATTCCACAAAGTGCTCTGCAATTATTATAGGAGATAAGATACACTGCTCAGTGCACTCAGATGCACACATGCATGTACTGACGCTAGCCTTACAGGTATTCCAAAACGCGCTCTGCAATTATTATAGGAGATAAGATACACTCACTGCACTCAATCAGATGCACACATGCATGTACTGACGTTAGCTTTACAGGTATTCCGCAATGCGCTCTGCAATTATTATAGGAGATACGATACACTGCTCACTGCACTCAATCAGATGCACACATGCATGTCCTGATGCTAGCCTTACAGGTATTTATTTATTTATTTATTTATTTAAAGCTTTTCTATACTGGCATTCATGATACAATCATATCATGCCGGTTTACAGGCAACAGGTGGTGTGTAATAACTCTAAGCAAATAACAAGTGGAAAGGAAACAAAAAAGTTACAATAAAACAGGATTGCTGGAACTGGGGGAGGAATGAAACGTGAGTAGAAGTAGCTTATAGTAATTTTATAGTAAAAAACTATTTACATAGTGCTGAAAGGTCTCTTAATAGTTTTCTTGATAGTTGTTGTTGTTGTGGAGAGTCAGTTAGAATCGGGAAAGGTTTGTTTAAATAGCCAAGTCTTAAGCCTTTTTCTAAAAGTTAGTAAACATGGTTCTAGTCTGAGATCAGGGGGTAAGGTAGTCCATAAATATGGTCCCACTGTGGAAAAGGCCCGATCTCTGAAGGCAAGATGGTGAATGGATTTAGATGGGGGAACCAGCAAGGAACCTCTGTAATCTTCTCTGATAGGTCTGGATGAAGTGTGAAATCTGAGGGGGATTTGGAGGTCAAGAGGGGCCTGGGAATAGATGGTTTTATGGATGATGGTGATGGTGATGGACTTGTGTAGAATTCTGAAGTGCATTGGTAGCCAATGTAAATTTCTGAGAATAGGGGAGATGTGGTCTCTTCTTCTGGAGTTTGTCAGGCTTCTGGCTGCGCCGCATTCTGTAGCATCTGAAGAGGTTTGATGGATGAGGAAGGGAGACCTAGCAAGACAGAATTGTAATAATCTATCTTGGAGAATATTACAGCTTGGAGGACTATTCTGAAGTCTTGAAAGTGGAGGAGAGGTTTGATTCTTTTTAGAACCTGCAGCTTATAGAAGCAGTTCTTGGTTGTGTTGTTAATGAATGTTTTTAAATTCAGGCGGTTGTCTATTATTACTCCTAGGTCTCTTGCTTGGGTAACAATGGTGTTAGCTGGTGCACTTTGTAGGGTACTACTGTTTTCCGGGGAGATGAGAAGGAGTTCAGACATAGCTGAGTTTAGTATCAGGTTTAAGTTTGCGAGAAGTCAGATGATCTCTTGGAAGCAGTTTTCCCAGTGTTTTAGTGATAGATTCTTTGATGGGGATCAAGATTTGTACATTGTCGGCGTATAGGAAATGTTTTAGTTGAAGGTTAGTTAAGAGCTGGCATAGAGGAAGGAGGTAAATGTTGAAGAGAGTTGGGGACAGGGAGGAGCCTTGAGGAACTCCTAGTGAGGAACTGAAGCGAGGGGATTCTTTATTATTGATTTTGACTTTGTAATGTATATAGGCCTTAAGCCTGAGCTGTGTATTTCCTGACTTTGCTGGCAACATATTTCACAACCATGTGCTTTAGCAAGCTCAGTACCGGAAGAAGCCAACACCCCAGAGACGATACCTGATTGGACTATAAAGTAACGTTCATAATTGGATATTAGAAGAAGATAATACACCCAGGATGCGCATCAATGTATTTCTATTGGACAATGAAAAAAGTTTAAAAACTCCAGCCCGAGGGCTCCGCATTTGAGAAGCAAGTTGAATGCCAATTGTCACTGACCTGCGTCTCCAGAGAAACGACTTCTTCCTCTTTTTCCTTGTTCCTCTTAACTGTATTGTCTTTGTATTGCTATCAATAAATTTGCCTTTTAGATCATAAAGCTGTCTGAAGGTGCTTTCCGAATACCCGCCAAAAACAGTAACCTCTGTTACAGAGGAATGTTTTGAACCAAGTGAAGGCCGTGCCCATTATTCCAATGTCCGATAGACAGTTGAGGAGGTTGGAGTGATTAACAGTGTCGAAGGCCGCTGACAGGTCAAGGAGAATTAGTAAAAAAGATTGTCCTTTGTCCAAGCCCATGATGAGGTGGTCTGTTCGTGAAAGGAGTAGGGATTCAGTACTTAATGCCTTGCAGAATCCATATTGGATGGGGTACAGTATATTGTGATCTTCGAGGTAATCAGAGAGTTGTGAATTGACTAGTTTTTCCATAATATTGGTTACAAATGGAAGGTTGGAAATGGGGCGAAAGTTGTTTGGATTGTAAGGATCCAAATCCGGTTTCTTTAGGAGGGGTTTGAGAGAAGCAAGTTTTAGGGCGTCTGGGAAAATTCCCTGTGTTAAAGAACAGTTTATGATATCCGCCAGTGGTTTGGCGATGGTTTCAGAAGTTTTGATGGGATTTGATCGAGGATTTGGGAGGAAGGTTTCATCTTCTTTAGAAGAGATTGAATCTCTAGGGCGGTGGTAGGTTCGAACGATTCCAGAGAAATTATTTTATTTAGGAGGTGGTAGGAGCTAATAGGAGAGGTGGGGGTAGGGGGCAAGAGGGTTAAGAGATTGGAGATTTTGCTTTGGAAGAACATAGCCAGTTCATCAGCTTTGGATTGAGCTTGGTCGAGAGGGATAGAGAGTGTGTTAGGTAGTGTAAGTTCAGATACATAGGAGAAAAGGGCTTTTGCGTCGTAGACGAGGTTATGAATCTTGTGGGCATAGAAATCCCTTTTTGACCTTAAAGTAGAGTTCCTGTAATGGTGGAGGGCGGATTTGTACGCGGATAGTGTGCTGGGGCAAGGTGTTTTGCGCCATTTGTTTTCTTTTTTTCTGAGGTTTTGTTTGAGTTTTTGAAGGTCATTGCTGAACCAAGGTTGTCTCTTTGGGGCTTTTGGGTTGAGTTTTTTGTTGACAGAGGACATAATTTATTTGCTATTTTCTCTGTGATATTGCTCCATGAAGATAAGGCTGAGTCGGGATCTGAAAGATTTGTGTGGAAGTTCATTAGCCAAGTGGTTGCTGAGGTCGTCGGTGGAGCAAGCTCTTCTGTAGAGAAAGGAAGATTGCAGGGGGTGTGTTTTATAAAGTTTCTGTTATTGAGAAGGTAGCGGAGATTACTGAGTGGTCCGACCAAGGGACCAGTGTGCATACAGGGGGGAATAAGTGCGTGATGCCTGAGTTTATGAAAATGAGGTCCAGCGTGTGGCCAGCTTTATGGGTGGGCTTATTGATGATCTGCTGGAAGCCCATGGCTGTAAGTGTGGAGAGCAAGGCCTCACAGTTGGTTGAGAGTGTGGTGTTGTCGACATGGAGGTTGAAGTCTCCTAGGATCAGGGCAGGGGAGTCCAGATTCATGTATTTTGCAATTATTTCTACGATGGGAGATGCATCTGCGTCAAGAAGTCCTGGTGGAGCGTAAACTAAGAGGATTTGGAGTTGGACAGTTTTGAAGAGGCCAACTTCTAGTTTTGAGTTAGATTTTACTGGGAGTTGGGAGACTCTCAACTCTTTTTTGGCTGCTAAAAGGATGCCCCCCCCACCCCTTTTCTTTAGTCGGGGGAGGGAAAAGAAGTGATAGAGTTGCGTGGGGAGTTGGTTTATTAGTGCTATATCTGTTGGTTTAAGCCATGTTTCTGTTATGGCGCATATGTCCGGTTTTGTGTCTAGGAGATAGTCATTGAGGATCAGGGATTTCTTTGTGATTGATTGTGCATTGAATAGTGTCAGGGAGAATAGTGCGAGACTTAAGAGTTGAGAAAGGGGTGAAAGCATGATTGGAATGAGAGTTTTAGTGGTGCTGGTTGATATTGCATTGTTGCTTTTCCTGTGTTGAGGAGACTGTGCTGAAGAATGGGGATTGGGAATCCAGGTAGCATTATGATCTAGTTGTGCAGGAAAGGATGGGTCGATTGCTGGATGAATGCTGGATGAGTGCTTGAGGAAGCTAGGTGAATGGAGGAAGAGGCTGGATGAATGCTGGAAGAGGCTGGATGAAGGCTGGAAGAGGGTCGCGAGTGGCAGTGCTGGGAGAGGCTGCCTTCTGAGGGGGGGCCTCTGACCTGAGTTCTGGGGCTCACAAAGGGGCGCACTAAGGGGCAGGCCCCTTAGGTTGCGCTCCTTCGGGCGCGCGGCGCCGTAGAAGGGAGCCCAAATTTAAAGGGCTGAATGGGCCGGCCTCCCAGGCGTCTGCGTGGAGGCAGCTCCTACCCCTTGATTGGAGGTTAGGGAGCTCAGGGAGGGTTCGTGGGCGGCCCTGCACGTCGGCGCGTTCTTCTATTAGTTTTCTTTTGTTTTAGTTTCTTACTTTTGGAGGAGGACGACCCCTCCCCTCGCGGTCTGCCGGCGTCTCTCTCTTTTGTTTAATTTACTTTTTCTGTCCCGGCGTCTCTCTCTCCCAGTCGCTTCCTGTGGGAGCCGCTCCCTCCGGTGGGTCCAGGGTGGTACAGGTTCGGGACCGGAGCAGGACCGTTACGGAACGGTAGTTGCAGGAGGTAGGCCTCTGATTCGGGGGAGGCGGTCGGGTCCGATGCTGGGGAGGGTTCAGGTCGGCGCGCTAAAAAGACTGAGCCGTTGAAGGGAGCCTGATGCGCGAACAAAAGTACGCGTGTGCGCAGATTTATAAAATCTGCCCCTGAGTGCTTGGAATAGACTTCCTGAGCTGCTCCCCAGGAAGGGAGACACTAGGAGGCAGAGAGATGGGAAACGGGAGCTTCCCCCTGGCATGGAGAGCTAAGCATGGATGCAGGCCCAGAAGAGAACCAGGAAGTCCCTGTGCACCTAAACCTCCCCAGGAAGGGAGACACTAGGAGGCAGAGAGACTTGGGAAACGTGAGCGTCCCCTTGGCATGGAGAGCTAAGCATGGATGCAGGCCCAGAAGAGAACCAGGAAGTCCCTGTGCACCTAAACCTCTCCAGGCAGGGAGACACTAGGAGGCAGAGAGACTTGGGAAACAGGAGCGTCCCCCTGGCATGGAGAGCTAAGCATGGATGCAGGCCCAGAAGAGAACCAGGAAGTCCCTGTGCACCTAAACCACCACAGGAAGGGAGACACTAGGAGGCAAGAGACGAGAAACGGGAGCGTCCCCCTGGCATGGAGAGCTAAGCATGGATGCAGGCCCAGAAGAGAACCAGGAAGTCCCTGTGCACCTAAACCTCCCCAGGAAGGGAGACACTAGGAGGGAGAGAGACTTGGGAAACGGGAGCTTCCTCCTGGCATGGAGAGCTAAGCATGGATGCAGGCCCAGAAGAGAACCAAAAGTCCCTGTGCACCTAAACCTCCCCAGGAAGGGAGACACTAGGAGGCAGAGAGATGGGAAACGGGAGTGTCCCCCTGGCATGGAGAGCTAAGCATGGATGCAGGCCCAGAAGAGAACCAGGAAGTCCCTGTGCACCTAAACCACCCCAGGAAGGGAGACACTAGGAGGCAGAGAGACTTGGGAAACGGGAGCTTCCCCCTGGCATGGAGAGCTAAGCATGGATGCAGGCCCAGAAGAGAACCAGGAAGTCCCTGTGCACCTAAACCTCCCCAGGAAGGGAGACACTAGGAGGCAGAGAGATGGGAAACGGGAGCGTCCCCCTGGCATGGAGAGCTAAGCATGGATGAAGGCCCAGAAGAGAACCAGGAAGTCCCTGTGCACCTAAACCACCCCAGGAAGGGAGACACTAGGAGGCAGAGAGACTTGGGAAACGGGAGCGTCCCCCTGGCATGGAGAGCTAAGCATGGATGCAGGCCCAGAAGAGAACCAGGAAGTCCCTGTGCACCTAAACCTCCCCAGGAAGGGAGACACTAGGAGGGAGAGAGACTTGGGAAACGGGAGCGTCCCCCTGGCATGGAGAGCTAAGCATGGATGCAGGCCCAGAAGAGAACCAGGAAGTCCCTGTGCACCTAAACCTCCCCAGGAAGGGAGACACTAGGAGGCAGAGAGATGGGAAACGGGAGCGTCCCCCTGGCATGGAGAGCTAAGCATGGATGCAGGCCCAGAAGAGAACCAGGAAGTCCCTGTGCACCTAAACCTCCCCAGGAAGGGAGACAATAGGAGGCAGAGAGATGGGAAACGGGAGCGTCCCCCTGGCATGGAGAGCTAAGCATGGATGCAGGCCCAGAAGAGAACCAGGAAGTCCCTGTGCACCTAAACCTCCCCAGGAAGGGAGACACTAGGAGGCAGAGAGACTTGGGAAACGGGAGCGTCCCCCTGGCATGGAAAGCTAAGCATGGATGCAGGCCCAGAAGAGAACCAGGAAGTCCCTGTGCACCTAAACCTCCCCAGGAAGGGAGACACTAGGAAGCAGAGAGACTTGGGAAACGGGAGCGTCCCCCTGGCATGGAGAGCTAAGCATGGATGCAGGCCCAGAAGAGAACCAGGAAGTCCCTGTGCACCTAAACCTCCCCAGGAAGGGAGACACTAGGAGGCAGAGAGACTTGGGAAACGGGAGCGTCCCCCTGGCATGGAGAGCTAAGCATGGATGCAGGCCCAGAAGAGAACCAGGAAGGCCCTGTGCACCTAAACCTCCCCAGGAAGGGAGACACTAGGAGGCAGAGAGATGGGAAACGGGAGCGTCCCCCTGGCATGGAGAGCTAAGCATGGATGCAGGCCCAGAAGAGAACCAGGAAGTCCCTGTGCACCTAAACCTCCCCAGGAAGGGAGACACTAGGAGGCAGAGAGACTTGGGAAACGGGAGCGTCCCCCTGGCATGGAGAGCTAAGCATGGATGCAGGCCCAGAAGAGAACCAGGAAGTCCCTGTGCACCTAAACCTCCCCAGGAAGGGAGACACTAGGAGGCAGAGAGATGGGAAACGGGAGCGTCCCCCTGGCATGGAGAGCTAAGCATGGATGCAGGCCCAGAAGAGAACCAGGAAGTCCCTGTGCACCTAAACCTCCCCAGGAAGGGAGACACTAGGAGGCAGAGAGACTTGGGAAACGGGAGCTTCCTCCTGGCATGGAGAGCTAAGCATGGATGCAGGCCCAGAAGAGAACCAGGAAGTCCCTGTGCACCTAAACCACCCCAGGAAGGGAGACACTAGGAGGCAGAGAGATGGGAAATGGGAGCGTCCCCCTGGCATGGAGAGCTAAGCATGGATGCAGGCCCAGAAGAGAACCAGGAAGTCCCTGTGCACCTAAACCTCCCCAGGAAGGGAGACACTAGGAGGCAGAGAGACTTGGGAAACGGGAGCTTCCTCCTGGCATGGAGAGCTAAGCATGGATGCAGGCCCAGAAGAGAACCAGGAAGTCCCTGTGCACCTAAACCA
This sequence comes from Rhinatrema bivittatum, assembly GCF_901001135.1. Taxonomy (NCBI): domain Eukaryota; kingdom Metazoa; phylum Chordata; class Amphibia; order Gymnophiona; family Rhinatrematidae; genus Rhinatrema; species Rhinatrema bivittatum. Next base: position 1,894,881 of record NC_042617.1, read on the forward strand.
CCCCAGGAAGGGAGACACTAGGAGGCAGAGAGATGGGAAACGGGAGCGTCCCCCCGGCATGGAGAGCTAAGCATGGATGCAGGCCCAGAAGAGAACCAGGAAGTCCCTGTGCACCTAAACCACCCCAGGAAGGGAGACACTAGGAGGCAGAGAGATGGGAAACGGGAGCGTCCCCCTGGCATGGAGAGCTAAGCATGGATGCAGGCCCAGAAGAGAACCAGGAAGTCCCTGTGCACCTAAACCACCCCAGGAAGGGAGACACTAGGAGGCAGATAGATGGGAAACGTGAGCGTCCCCCTGGCATGGAGAGCTAAGCATGGATGCAGGCCCAGAAGAGAACCAGGAAGTCCCTGTGCACCTAAACCTCCCCAGGAAGGGAGACACTAGGAGGCAGAGAGACTTGGGAAACGGGAGCTTCCTCCTGGCATGGAGAGCTAAGCATGGATGCAGGCCCAGAAGAGAACCAGGAAGTCCCTGTGCACCTAAACCACCCCAGGAAGGGAGACACTAGGAGGCAGAGAGATGGGAAACGGGAGCGTCCCCCCGGCATGGTGAGCTAAGCATGGATGCAGGCCCAGAAGAGAACCAGGAAGTCCCTGTGCACCTAAACCACCCCAGGAAGGGAGACACTAGGAGGCAGAGAGATGGGAAACGGGAGCGTCCCCCTGGCATGGAGAGCTAAGCATGGATGCAGGCCCAGAAGAGAACCAGGAAGTCCCTGTGCACCTAAACCTCCCCAGGAAGGGAGACACTAGGAGGCAGAGAGACTTGGGAAACGGGAGCGTCCCCCTGGCATGGAGAGCTAAGCATGGATGCAGGCCCAGAAGAGAACCAGGAAGTCCCTGTGCACCTAAACCTCCCCAGGAAGGGAGACACTAGGAGGCAGAGAGACTTGGGAAACGGGAGCTTCCTCCTGGCATGGAGAGCTAAGCATGGATGCAGGCCCAGAAGAGAACCAGGAAGTCCCTGTGCACCTAAACCTCCCCAGGAAGGGAGACACTAGGAGGCAGAGAGACTTGGGAAACGGGAGCTTCCTCCTGGCATGGAGAGCTAAGCATGGATGCAGGCCCAGAAGAGAACCAGGAAGTCCCTGTGCACCTAAACCTCCCCAGGAAGGGAGACACTAGGAGGCAGAGAGATGGGAAACGGGAGCGTCCCCCTGGCATGGAGAGCTAAGCATGGATGCAGGCCCAGAAGAGAACCAGGAAGTCCCTGTGCACCTAAACCTCCCCAGGAAGGGAGACACTAGGAGGCAGAGAGACTTGGGAAACGGGAGCGTCCCCCTGGCATGGAGAGCTAAACATGGATGCAGGCCCAGAAGAGAACCAGGAAGTCCCTGTGCACCTAAACCTCCCCAGGAAGGGAGACACTAGGAGGCAGAGAGACTTGGGAAACGGGAGCGTCCCCCTGGCATGGACAGCTAAGCATGGATGCAGGCCCAGAAGAGAACCAGGAAGTCCCTGTGCACCTAAACCTCCCCAGGAAGGGAGACACTAGGAGGCAGAGAGATGGGAAACGGGAGCGTCCCCCTGGCATGGAGAGCTAAGCATGGATGCAGGCCCAGAAGAGAACCAGGAAGTCCCTGTGCACCTAAACCTCCCCAGGAAGGGAGACACTAGGAGGCAGAGAGACTTGGGAAACGGGAGCGTCCCCCTGGCATGGAGAGCTAAGCATGGATGCAGGCCCAGAAGAGAACCAGGAAGTCCCTGTGCACCTAAACCTCCCCAGGAAGGGAGACACTAGGAGGCAGAGAGATGGGAAACGGGAGCGTCCCCCTGGCATGGAGAGCTAAGCATGGATGGAGGCCCAGAAGAGAACCAGGAAGTCCCTGTGCACCTAAACCTCCCCAGGAAGGGAGACACTAGGAGGCAGAGAGACTTGGGAAACGGGAGCGTCCCCCTGGCATGGAGAGCTAAGCATGGATGCAGGCCCAGAAGAGAACCAGGAAGTCCCTGTGCACCTAAACCTCCCCAGGAAGGGAGACACTAGGAAGCAGAGAGACTTGGGAAACGGGAGCGTCCCCCTGGCATGGAGAGCTAAGCATGGATGCAGGCCCAGAAGAGAACCAGGAAGTCCCTGTGCACCTAAACCTCCCCAGGAAGGGAGACACTAGGAGGCAGAGAGACTTGGGAAACAGGAGCAATGTAATAACCTTCATAAAACGCCTTTAATACACCCCAGTATAACATCATGTAATGTAATATCCCCTCCCCTTACATTAATAATCTACTGCACTGCAATCTGTCTGGAAGCAGCTGATCAGCTGTGAAAGGAGGAACAGATATTTGAATTCTGTCTTTGTCTGCATTTCTTTTTTTTTTTTTAATATTGACAATTTTTATTTTATAAAAGGTTTGAAGCTGCAGAGCAACACACAAATAAAACATTATAACAACCAATTTCAGCTAACATCCAAGACTTTCTCTAATATGAAATTACATATAATACACGTATCATGAGCTGAAAACAGCCACCCCTACAGCTCTGTCAATCCCTGATATGTTGAACCCCTCCCTCCAGTACCATTGCTCATACCCCCCCACTTCTAGGCTACCCCTCACCCCGTCCTGTAGAGCTCCTTTCGGTGATGAGGGTGAAAGGAGAGAGTGACTATATCTTATCGTTTCCCTGTATATAAGGCTTCATTAAAGTCCAAATCCTATTGAATTTGGGTATGGAGCCTCTTTTTACTGCTGTCAGATTTTCCATAAGGTATATATGGCGTAACTTGGTAAGCAATTGAGTACGATTCGGTATAATCGCTAGACTTCCACTGGGCAGCCATCAGCAATCTGGCTGCTGTCCCCACATATGTAAGCAGTGCCGACTGCTCTTCCCGGAGCAACGCATACGGGAACCCCAGAAGCCAATCTTCTGCCATGAGCGGAACCCGAACTCCCAGGGCGCTATCCATCATCCTCTGGCAATCCCGCCAGAATATTTGTATTCGCAGACAATGCACCACATGTGAATAAAGCAACCTACTTGAGAGCATTGGCCCAACAGAAAGCAGAGCTTCCCGGGAACCACTGCGCTATTCTGGCCAGAGAATAATGCCATCGATACAGGAGTTTATATCTGTTCCCCATCATGGCCGCTGACATCGAACTCTGTGCTAAGTAACGAAAACATTCCTCCCATTTACCCCTGACCCACATGGTTCCCAGATCTGTTTCCCATCTGAGAATCCCCTCCCTCCAGTAACCGATAAACCTTGGAAATGATTTTCCTCAGTTTGCCCGCCAGAATGCAATAGCCCTCAAATATAGAGCGTCCCTGTTGCAGGTCGGAGGCAACTCCCCTGGTGGAGATAAAATGTCGTAACTGGGCATATGCTAAGAAATCTGTATTGGGCAGGCCATATGTATATTGCAGTTGCTCAAATGGTATCAACCCATTAAGCCACACCTGTCCCAGAGAAGTAAGGCCTCTCCCCTCCCAGCGTCGATAGGTGAGAGGGCCAAATATGTAACACCATCCTACTTGGCCTTCCCGCTTCATACACCAAACCGCTTCAGATGGTGCAAAATGCAGCTGCACGAATTCTGACAAATACCAGGAGAAGGGACCACATAACCCCTATTCTAAAGAACCTCCATTGGCTACCGATACACTTTAGAATAATATACAAGGCCATTCTCACCACATATAAAAACATCCACCAACTGGCTCCCATTGACCTACAGATCCCTCTCCGACTACACAATTCGTCAAGACCGACAAGAGATGCATACAAGGGTTCGCTACAGGTTCCACCGCCCAAATCTACCAGACACAGCACACTAAGAGACCGAGCTTTCTCTACAGCCATCCCACCGTTATGGAACTCCATACCCTCAAATCTTAGAATAGAACCATGCATCTCAACCTTCAAAAAAAGACTAAAGACCTGGATATTCATACAAGCCTTCCCAGACGTCAATTGATCTAATACTTACAAGCCACCCCTAATCTCCATCTACACTATGGTCGACCTTATCTCCTATCGTTTACTTGTGTAAATTAATAACCTGTCCTTTCTCTTCCTCTAAGCCAAGTTCTTATCACCTTGTTATATGTAACTGCCTTTTCAGCACTTTGTTATTGTTATGTTTACTTTGCACCCCTGTTTTATGTGAACCAGCATGATGTGACTGCTGTCTCGAATGCCGGTATATAAAAAATCTAAATAAATAAATAAATAAATAAATATGACTTACTGCCCACAAGCTTTTGTCTCCAGCGTTTCCAGATAACATAAGTGCTTTGCAGTGCCGGTGGGAAGTCCAAAGTATCTCGGGGCGGAACCCCTCCACACCCAAACAGTGTATGTATTGGGGGGCCTCCCACAGGGCCTGCTCTCTCTCCAGCCCAGGTCATGACAATCGATCACATGTTTAAGTTGGGACGCAACATAGTAGTGCAGTAAGGATGGCAGTCCCACCCCACCTTCCCTCCGGGTCCTGCAAAGCACCGCCCTAGCAACCCTGGGTGGTCTCCGGCACCAGATAAAGAAGAGCAGCTTCCGCTGAAGCGGCTTTAAATCGTGGGTCGGAAGCAGGCACGGTAGTGCCTGAAAAAGATATCCCAGTCTGGGCAAGATATTCATTTTAGTGGCATGAATCCTCCCGAACCACGAGAGCTGTAATCGCTGCCATCTTTCCAACTCTCCAATCAAACACCGCATCAGGGGTTGATAATTCTGCTGCGCTAACTCATGAAGATTCAGGCCTAAATTAATTCCCAAATACCGAATGGGGCCCTTTGTCCAACGGAAGGGAAATTCCCGTTTCCCTGCCCACTCCAAGTCTTTGGGGAAATTTAACGGTAATATCTCTGACTTGTCAGGGTTTACCCACAAGCCTGAGAGGTGCCCGTATTTTTCTAACTGATGCCATGTCACAATCAAAGAGGTTACAGGGTGAGTGAGTGAGAAGATGTCATCGGCATAGAGTGATATTTAGAGCCTATGGGGATCCTTTGCACCTCTGGGACCTGACTTATTGCCGCTGCCAGAGGCTCCAGACTAAGAGCAAACAAAAGTGGGGACAATGGACAGCCTTGCCGAGTCCCACGTCATATCGGGAAATTTTTTGTATAGCTATTGTTCACTTTTAGGCAGGCTAGAGGATCTCGATATAGCTCCTTAACCCATGCGGAAAAGGACCCCTCCCAGGCCCACCTTTGTCCATTACCACAAACAGAAATGGCCAATATACCCAGTCAAAGGCCTTTTCAGGACCTATAGTCAAAAAGACCGCCGGGCTACCCCCTAGCTTGGAACTGTGGATCAGGTTGATCAATTTTCTAATATTGTCTGCTGTTGTCTGGCCTGGCATAAATCCAGCTTGGTCCATATGGATGAGCCCTTCTATCCTCCCTCACAAGAGAAAGGCCAATATTTTGGCCAAGAGTTTCAAATCAATATTGATTAGCGAAATGGGCCTATATGACGCGCAGTTCATAGAATCTTTCCCCGGCTTAGGGATGATTGTAATGCCCGCCACATTCCCAAAGGAATGCCTTTGTGGCAGGAATGTGGCAGGTTGCCTCCCTCCCGAATTTGATTGAACATTTGTGCCAAGGAACCTCGTAATATGGTCCTATATTTTTTGTAGAAATGTGAGGTGAAACCGTCTAATCCCGGGGATTTCCCAGATTTTAAGTCTTTGATTGCCCAATTGACCTCTAACTCTGAAATTGGTTTCCCCATTAATATCTGATCCTGGTCAGACAATTTAGGTAAATCAATCCCCGCCAGATATGAGGAAATGTCCGCCTTCACTGCCCTAACCTCTGGGGTATATAATTCCTCATAGAAAGTTTGGCCTCTGGGTCTTGTAGCATAGCACCCGGGCCCGCTTTTATCTATCAGCTCCTTAAGCTGCTTGGTTTGCAACCGTCACGCCAGGAGTCTGTTGTTCTTGTCGCCAAAGTCATATTATTGCTGTTTTAGGATATCCAATCTATGAGCGATCACCGCAGTAACTAATGACGCTATTTCCTCTCTTTCCCTGTTCAGGAGCCCTACCCATACTGACCCTGGGTTTTATGTCGGTGTTCCAGTCTGGCCAGCTCTATTAGTAAAGCTGCATGTTTCCTGTTTGTTTTTTTTTTATGATAGTTACCCAGGCCTATCAATTGCCCCCTTAAGACTGCTTTCATACCTTCCCATACAGAAATAGGTGATGTATCAGCTCCCCCATTCAGCCTAAAATAGTCCTCAAGCACGTCCCCCATGATAGGATTTGATTTTTAAGAGGTAATCATTTAATCTCCAAAACTTTCTGCCCTTGTCCCCAGCGGACCCAACTACCATCCACAATATAGGGGCATGATCAGACCAGGTTATACACTCGATGTCAGTTGCCCCCGTCCTAGCAATAAAGTCCTTGGAGATTAAGAAAAATCAATTCGCGTGGAGGTATTGTGGGGATGCGAGTAGAAAGTATAATTTCGACTATGAGGATATTCGAGTTGCCAAATATTCAATTGTCTAGCCTCGATCATTTGTTTTAATGCTTTCCTAATTTTCCCTTTTCCCCCGAGGGACTGCGCCGAGGTGTCGAGCCTGGGATTTGGTGCAATATTGAAATCTCCAGCAATGGGACCCTTACTGTTCAATATATTTATAAATGATTTATTTATTTTATTTATTTAATTTCTTTTCCTATACCGATGCTCAAGACTAGGTCTTATCGTACCGGTTTACAATGTAACTGAGGGGAAACCAATTAACATCAAGGTAGAAAGTAAAGTTACATTAAACAGGGAGCATAAAACCTGGGCAATGGAAGACAGTACAGAGTTTAAACTAAGAAACAATTAGAGAGAGATAAATATATAAATCAACAAAAACTGTAAGATACAAAAACATAGGTTTATCCTAGGCAGTTATTAGCCTGGTATGTCCAGAGGGAGAAGGAAAGGGTGAGGTTGGGTGGGGGGAAGGGATAGGGGAGGGGTGGGGGAGTGAGAGTCAGTGATGGTTGAGGAGATCCTTCAGCGGTAGGCTTCTGCGAAAAGCCAGGTTTTCAATTTCTTTCTGAAAGTTGAATGGCATTGTTCTTGGCGTAAGTCTTGTGGAAGTGAATTCCAATGTAGTGGAAAGAATTCCAATGATCAATGATCCAATGATCAATGATCAATGATCCAATGATCAATGATCCAATGATCAATGATCCAATGAAGTGAATTCCAATGTAGTGTAGTGAATTCCAATGATCTGGAAAGAAATACGACGAGTGAGATAATCAAATTTGCAGATGACACAAAATTGTTCAGAGTAGTTAAATCACAAGCAGATTGTGATAAATTGCAGGAAGACCTTGTGAGACTGGAAAATTGGGCATCCAAATGGCAGATGAAATTTAATGTGGATAAGTGCAAGGTGATGCATATAGGGAAAAATAACCCATGCTATAATTACACGATGTTGGGTTCCATATTAGGTGCTACAACCCAAGAAAGAGATCTAGGTGTCATAGTGGATAACACATTGAAATCGTCGGTTCAGTGTGCTGCGGCAGTCAAAAAAGCAAACAGAATGTTGGGAATTATTAGAAAAGGAATGATGAATAAAACGGAAAATGTCATAATGCCTCTGTATCGCTCCATGGTGAGACCGCACCTTGAATACTGTGTACAATTCTGGTCGCCGCATCTCAAAAAAGATATAATTGCGATGGAGAAGGTACAGAGAAGGGCTACCAAAATGATAAGGGGAATGGAACAACTCCCCTATGAGGAAAGACTAAAGAGGTTAGGACTTTTCAGCTTGGAGAAGAGACGACTGAGGGGGGATATGATAGAGGTGTTTAAAATCATGAGAGGTCTAGAACGGGTAGATGTGAATCGGTTATTTACTCTTTCGGATAGTAGAAAGACTAGGGGGCACTCCATGAAGTTAGCATGGGGCACATTTAAAACTAATCGGAGAAAGTTCTTTTTTACTCAACGCACAATTAAACTCTGGAATTTGTTGCCAGAGAATGTGGTTCGTGCAGTTAGTATAGCTGTGTTTAAAAAAGGATTGGATAAGTTCTTGGAGGAGAAGTCCATTACCTGCTATTAAGTTCACTTAGAGAATAGCCACTGCCATTAGCAATGGTTACATGGAATAGACTTAGTTTTTGGGTACTTGCCAGGTTCTTATGGCCTGGATTGGCCACTGTTGGAAACAGGATGCTGGGCTTGATGGACCCTTGGTCTGACCCAGTATGGCATTTTCTTATGTTCTTATGTTCTTAATGGCCACGCTGGCACCAAGGGAGCCTGTTGACTCACCTCCCTCAGGGTCTCTAACTGCAGGGATGGGGGCACAATAAACACAGACTAACACCAGCTGCAAGTTTTGCAAAGCTACTTTTAGTATCAAAAATCTACCATTGGGGTCCTGATATTGGTCTTGGACTTGCATCGCAAGATGCTGGGAAAAGAGGATCCCCACCCCATGATATCTGTGATGTAGAGTAGCGAAGGCAAAATACTGTAAGGGGTACTTATTTGAATAGAGTAACCGTTCATCGCGGCGCTGCAAGTGCGTTTCCTGGACGAACGCTATTGAGACTTGTAGTCTATTAAGCTCTTTAAAGAGCATTTGATGCTTATATGGCGAATTTAAGCCTTTGACGTTCAAAGAAATAAATTTAAGCTCAGCCATTTGTCCAGGACACCCACCCCCCATTCCCTCTCATATCTTCCTTGTGGTGAACAAACCCATCTTGGAAAATCTCTCCCACCCGCCAGTCCTGCACCAAGCATCTTCGCTCAACAGCCCGAAGGGTCCATTGCCCACCCATCCCTCCTCATGTAAACTCCCCCCCTCCATCCCCTGCCTCCCTCCCACCATAAAGGTAGACCCCTACCTAGAGGAGGACAGCCCGTCAGTCCCTCCTCCACCATTTTCCATTCCGCAGAATCCATATTTCAAATGCGGGTTTCCTGCCGTCCCTCCCTATTGCATCCCCAGCCCTGTATCGAATAAACCTGATTAACAATTAAACTGTACAACTGTATAACAAGAACACAGTCTCATCCTCATACTTGCAAAAATAAACATCTTGCAGGTAACTGTGTCCTTCCAAACTGTAGGACCGCCACCAACACGCAGTCACACCTCAATGAGACCACATACTGCACACCGGCAGCCCTGTTTCTGGTGGTATTGAGTCAAATTTCCTTTTCCTCTTCCCCGCCAGGAGTGGGGAAGTGGAGTCCTGCAAGTTATGAGGGCACGTACATGGCTGCGTTTCCCTTGCTCACAGGGTTCTTGGTAAGGCGGCGTCCTCTTTTCCCGATCTGCTGCCATTGTGGTTCGGCCTGCATACAGGATCGGATCGGCGACTTCTCCCTAGGTGGCACCGCGATGCCTGCTGCCTGTAGTATGGGTATCGCATCAGCCACGTTTTTAACCTGGGAAGCTGCACCGTGGATGATGAAAGCCAGGCCCCATGGGTAGATCCACCGGTACCGGATATTCTCCCGCCGGAGCACCGTTGTTAAACGTTGCAGCTCTTCTCCTGCGCAAAGCAGCTGGCGCCAGGTCATTATAGATCTGTAATTCATGACCTTCCCAGCTAAATGGACTCAAGCGTCTGGTGCAGCGCATAAGATCTTCCTTAGTTAAAAAACTGTGCAGGCACGCTATAATGACCTTCGGGGTGTTTCGCAGGGTGTTCCCCAAGGCCCGGTGGACTCTCTCAATTACAATGTCAGGTCACTGCGACTCCTCCAAATCTGATCCCGGTTCAGAGGCCAAGAGTGCCGAGCATACTTTTCTCACCACCTCCATCGTGTTTGCAAATTCTGGGGTCTCAGGCAGACTGCAGATTCGAATATTGGAACGCCGGGATCTGTTTTCGAGATACTCCATTTTTAACGTTGCTTCCTCCTGCTATTTCTGGAGCTCAGCGATTTCCTCCATGAGTGTGGTGAGTTGCGTACCATGCGCCTCGATGACCCCTTCGGACTCCTCTACCCGCCGGCCGAGGTCGCGCATGTCAGTCCGGAGGCTATGTTAGCATTCACATTACCTCTGAAAGAGCGTATATCTTGCCGGATTTCATCGAACCAGTTATTGAAATCTTTTTTTGTTAGCGTTGCTAAGGCCGCGTCCTGATTGTGGATTTCCCCATTGCTCACCGCTGGCGGTGCCGCATGGCCCAAGGCCGCCGGTTCAGCCGACAAGGCCGCAAAGCGGGATCCCCCCCGCATCATAGGAAAACTGGGCCAAATCGACCGTTTCTTTCTTGCTGGCCATGAAACTCACCCTATTATTTACCAGTTTCCACTATTTCAATGTGGATATCGTGGACATAAGCTAAAAAAAAATAAAATTGCTAAATGATCGTGGAGGGGACAGAGAGTCGGGCTTAGACGTCCATGTCAGATCGTGATGTCACTTCTTCCCCTGTCTGCATTTCTAAGGCCCATCCCCTGATAAATGGGTGAGGAAATCTGAAAATAAGTTTAGTATGTATTTTCTTCCTGCCTTTCTATTATTTATAATGTTTAAGAACAAGAAGTTTGAAATTAAAGACCATGTGTCGCACGTCTTTCTTCTCTCTTCCCCAAGCTCGCTGCTCTTACCTGCTGGCTGTTGAAGTTCAGCAGGATAAACATCTGCAAGGTGGAGACATGGAGAGTGACAGCTCCATACAAAACTTCTGCATGCCCAAGCCAGGTCCAATGCAATCTCCGAGGCTTTGCGTGTTCCAGCCCACACATGCTCTGACCTACAAGAGGAATCAGCCCATATCCTGTAATTTCTATACACCCATCACAACAATCCATAGACCCTTCTGCGCCACAATACAGACTCTTCTCATCCAGCATCACCCTCAACACACTCCTTCCCCTGTCACCATCATCCATACTCTTCTCATCCAACCTCACCCTCAACACTCTTTCCTCTGTCACTGTCATCCATAGACTCTTCTCATCCAACCTCACTCACATCACACTCCTTCCCCTGTCACTGTCATCCATAGACTCTTCTCATCCAGCTTCACCCTCAACACACTCCTTCCCCCATCACTATCATCCACAGAATCTTCTCATCCAGCTTCACCCTCAAACACACTCCTTCCCCCATCACTGTCATCCATAGACTCTTCTTATCCAGCATCACCCACATCACTCCTTCCCCTTTCACTGTCATCCACAGACTCTTCTCATCCAGCATCACCCTCAACACACTCCTTCCCCCATCACTGTCATCCATAGACTCTTCTTATCCAGCATCACCCACATCACTCCTTCCCCTGTCACTATCATCCACAGAATCTTCTCATCCAGCTTCACCCTCAAACACACTCCTTCCCCCATCACTGTCATCCATAGACTCTTCTTATCCAGCATCACCCACATCACTCCTTCCCCTTTCACTGTCATCCACAGACTCTTCTCATCCAGCATCACCCTCAACACACTCCTTCCCCCATCACTGTCATCCATAGACTCTTCTTATCCAGCTTCACCCACATCACTCCTTCCCCTGTCACTATCATCCACAGAATCTTCTCATCCAGCTTCACCCTCAAACACACTCCTTCCCCCATCACTGTCATCCATAGACTCTTCTTATCCAGCATCACCCACATCACTCCTTCCCCTTTCACTGTCATCCACAGACTCTTCTCATCCAGCATCACCCTCAACACACTCCTTCCCCCATCACTGTCATCCATAGACTCTTCTTATCCAGCATCACCCACATCACTCCTTCCCCTGTCACTATCATCCACAGAATCTTCTCATCCAGCTTCACCCTCAAACACACTCCTTCCCCCATCACTGTCATCCATAGACTCTTCTTATCCAGCATCACCCACATCACTCCTTCCCCTTTCACTGTCATCCACAGACTCTTCTCATCCAGCATCACCCTCAACACACTCCTTCCCCCATCACTGTCATCCATAGACTCTTCTTATCCAGCATCACCCACATCACTCCTTCCCCCATCACTATCATCCACAGAATCTTCTCATCCAGCATCACCCTCAACACACTCCTTCCCCCATCACTGTCATCCATAGACTCTTCTTATCCAGCATCACCCACATCACTCCTTCCCCCATCACTATCATCCACAGAATCTTCTCATCCAGCATCACCCTCAACACACTCCTTCCCCCATCACTGTCATCCATAGACTCTTCTTATCCAGCATCACCCACATCACTCCTTCCCCCATCACTATCATCCACAGAATCTTCTCATCCAGCATCACCCTCAACACACTCCTTCCCCCATCACTGTCATCCATAGACTCTTCTTATCCAGCATCACCCACATCACTCCTTCCCCCATCACTATCATCCACAGAAACTTCTCATCCAGCTTCACCCTCAAACACACTCCTTCCCCCATCACTGTCATCCATAGACTCTTCTTATCGAGCATCACCCACATCACTCCTTCCCCTTTCACTGTCATCCACAGACTCTTCTCATCCAGCATCACCCTCAACACACTCCTTCCCCCATCACTGTCATCCATAGACTCTTCTTATCCAGCATCACCCACATCACTCCTTCCCCCATCACTATCATCCACAGAATCTTCTCATCCAGCATCACCCTCAACACACTCCTTCCCCCATCACTGTCATCCATAGACTCTTCTTATCCAGCATCACCCACATCACTCCTTCCCCCATCACTATCATCCACAGAATCTTCTCATCCAGCATCACCCTCAATACACTCCTTCCCCCATCACTGTCATCCATAGACTCTTCTTTATCCAGCATCACCCTCATCACTCCTTCCCCTTTCACTGTCATCCACAGACTCTTCTCATCCAGTGTCATCTACATAACACTCCTTCTCCCAAAATCTGCTGTCTCTCATGTTCTATAAAACCATTTACCCATCACCTGCAATCTATAAACCTGGGAAGGGCGATTTTCAGAGCTCCATATTCAAAGAGGTTTGTCCAGCTAAGATCAGACAAAGATACAGAAGTCACAGGATTTTAATGTCTCCTTGTGCCAATCAATGCTGATTTAGCTGCCTAAAAGGGTGATGCATCAAGCTGCGGTAGCACTCTAAAAGCCGTGAAACAGTATATAATGTGTGTTAGCACACAGTATACCTGATAATATGTATGACTGTCAAAGTTGCCTCCCCTATTACAATGACCTTCTTTGCACGTTATTTGCATGCATGAATAATGCAAGAAATACATCAATAGGGAATTTGATGTTAATTTTTTATTGCAGCTGACTGCGAAAGTGGTCAGCCATGATAAAATTAAGTATTTTTTTTCAGAAAGCAGTGAATGTAATGCAGGAGCCCCAGTATCCTACTGAGGGTCCTGAGGCTTCTGCGTTATATTTAATGTGTCCAGAACTAAAATAAATCCAATACCACATCTAAAGAAAAGGTTGAGCCAGAGGTCAGGGCTGACTCCACGCTCAACCCAAGGCTGCTACATGATGCAGCCCCGACTCCTCCATGAAAAAAAAACCATGTGTTAAAATCTACCCCCACCCCTCCAATGTTTTAAATAGAGTAACCCAGCCAGGAGTCAGGGCTGCCACAAGTATCCGCCCTGAACCCTGAGGATTTGGGTTTCTGTTTAGATTGTGGCCCTTCAGGTTGTGGCCATCATCGCATCTAAAAGGACGTTCGCCACATTCTTTTGATGTGTGATGTTTGGCCATGAGACAAAAGAACGTGCCAGAGCCTCGATCTTTTTTCGGGAAAGATGCTCTACTATTGCAGCGACTCCCTCCTCCCACCCCCTCCTGTCAAAAAAAAAAATCATGGCTTGATGGCTGTAGATAAGATAAGCTGCTGAATATCCTGGGCCTCTTCCGGTGCCCTAAAGTGATCCAGCTATGTTATCTGGAGAATATCCTGCCTGCAATGCCTCCATCCCACCCCACCCAAGTCTTGGGTAGTCACACCAGTGGGATTTTAAATCCTGCAGTTTGTCCAGCTAAGTCTGAGACTTATCCGGATTAAGCACTTTCAATACTGACAAATGAGGGTGTTCCAGGGCGAGGCCAATATTCAGTGTTATCTGGATAAGTCTGATCATGCTGCAAGGCAGTCCTACAGTTATCCAGATAACCTTATCTGGATAGCTTTCATTTATTTGGGTCCATTCAGCTGCACTACTAAATATCCCATCTAAGTTATCCGGTAAAGTTTGTCAGGATAACTTAACCAGACTGCCCGTAGCTGAACAGGGACCTCTCAATGTCTACAGCGCAAAGTCCCCTGCCCTTTATCGATCTCGTCGGAATGAAGATTATTTACCTAAATCCCTCAGAGACTGCACCACACCCTCTCCCCCCCAGCACACACATGCAGCCTGCAGCAACCTGATCTCAGTCCCCAAAGAAAGAGTCTCAGACCTGCGTGCTACCAATTTCTACCACTTCCTTACCTGCTGCTCTCACATACAACGCTGTGCAAGGAGGCTGCTTGCAGAAATAACCCCACCACCACCACCACATCCAGCGCACACTCACTCTCAGCGTAGAAGTCTGCAAACTCTCCCAAGTAACCGGAGAGGCAGGCTGGCAAATACTTCCTGGGCTCATCCATGTGGCAGAGATGGGAGATGGTCCAGCAGCCAGGAGACAGAACCAGCACCTTCACTTCCCATTCCTTGTGCAGCCTCAAGGCCGGATCTTCCATTATCTAAAGGAGATAGAAAGGACTCATTCATGCATCTGCCCTTAAGTCTGAGAAACAACAATAAATGTTATGGAGAAAACTATTCCCAAATCCTCCAAGAGAAGCTAAAAGCAGAGCCCAAGATATTTACTGTTAACATAACATAAGAAAATGCCATACTGGGTCAGACCAAGGGTCCATCAAGCCCAGCATCCTGTTTCCAGCAGTGGCCAATCCAGGCCATAAGAACCTGGCAATTACCCAAAAACTAAGTCTATTCCATGTTACCATTGCTAATGGCAGTGGCTATTCTCTAAGTGAACTTAATAGCAGGTAATGGACTTCTCCTCCAAGAACTTATCCAATCCTTTTTTAAACACAGCTATACTAACTGCACTAACCACATCCTCTGGCAACAAATTCCAGAGTTTAATTGTGCGTTGAGTAAAAAAGAATTTTCTCTGATTAATCTTAAATGTGCTACTTGCTAACTTCATGGAATGCCCCCTGGTCCTTCTATTATTCGAAAGTGTAAATAACCGATTCACAACTACTCGTTCAAGACCTCTCATGATCTTAAACACCTCTATCATATCCCCCCTCAGCCGTCTCTTCTCCAAGCTTAACAGCCCTAACCTCTTTAGTATTTCCTCATAGGGGAGCTGTTCCATCCCCTTTATCATTTTGGTCGCCCTTCTCTGTACCTTCTCCATCGCAATTATATCTTTTTTGAGATGCGGCAACCAAAATTGTGCACATTATTCAAGGTGTGGTCTCACCGTGGAGTGATACAGAGGCATTATGACATTTTCCGTTTTATTCACCATTCCCTTCCTAATAATTCCTAACATTCTGTTTGCTTTTTTGACTGCTGCAGCACACTGAGCCGACGATTTCAATGTGTTATCCACTATGACACCTAGATCTCTTTCTTGGGTGGTAGCTCCTAATATGGAACCTAATCTAACATTGTGTAGCTATAGCATGGATTATTTTTCCCTATATGCATCATCTTGCATTTATCCAAACGGCCCATCAGTCTGCCCAGAAAGCGTTTGCACTTTTTTTTCTCTCTCATACTTATCTGTTACTCTTGGCTCTTAGTAACCTTTTTTATTCTATTTCCCTTCCACCCCCGCCATTAATGTAGAGAGCAGTGTTGGAACTGCATCTAAGTGAAATAGCTTAATTAATTAGGGGTATTAACCACCGCAATAAGCAAGCTACACCCATGCTTATCTGTTTACCCAGACTATATAATTCAGTCCTTGTTGGTTGTTGCCTGAATATAGATCCACATTTCTTCATTCCCCCCTGCTGTTGAAGCAGAGAGCTATGCTGGATATGCGTGAAGTGTCAGACTTTCTCCCCAGGTCTTCCTGCAATTTATCACAATCTGTTTGTGATTTAACTACTCTGAACAATTTTGTAGCATCTGCAAATTTAATTATCTCACTCCTCGTATTTCTTTCCAGATCATTTATAAATATAATGAAAAGTAAAAGAAAGGGTCCCAATACACATCCCTGAGGCACTCCACTGCCCACTCCCTTCCACTGAGAAAATTGTCCATTTAATCCTACTCTCTGTTTCCTGACTTTTAGCCAGTTTGTAATCCACGCAGGTTTTTATTTTATTTGAGGTTTTTTTCTATACCAGCATTCACGGAGTTCGTATCATGTCGGTTTACATAAAAAAAGGGGTGATCAATAAATTATAAACGTACATAACTATAACATGAGAGTATACATTTGCAAAATATAACAAATTATAACAAGTGCGCAGAAAAAAGCAGTTACAATAAAACAAGGATGGTTCTAACTGGGAGTTGAAGAAGAGGATGATAGAAGTTTAACAAGAAGTAGAACGTGCAGTGGTTGGTAAGTCTGTATCAGTTTAGTGGGTGATAATCAGTCTTGCTGTGTTTGGTGGGAGAGCATCAGTCAGGGTCCGGAAAGGCTTTCTTGAACAGCCATGTCTTAAGTCTCTTTCTGAAGGTTGGAAGACATGGTTCCTGTCGTAATTCTAAGGGGATTGAGTTCCATAGTGGGGGACCTACTGTAGAGAAGGCCCTGTCTCTCAGTGTTATATGTTGGGTGGTATTGGCGTGTGGTACCTGTAGATATTCTCTGTACGCTTCTCTGATGGGTCTGTTGGAGGAGTGTTTTTTGAGAGCTATTTGTAGATTGAGAGGAGCTAGTCCATGAATATTTTTGAAGATTTTGGTTGTAAGCTTCCAAGTTCTTGACTCCCGTTGATTGTAACTTTGACTTATTCCTATCTATGGTTATTTATTGTTTACCTGAATTGTTCCTTCAGTTATACCCTCTGTTAAATGTAAACCGATCCGATATGGTTATTTACTATGAAGGTCGGTATAAAAAAACTGTTAAATAAATAAATAAATAAGATTGTGGTGAGGGACTTATGGATTATTCTGTAGTGGATTGGCAGCCAGTGAAGGTCTTTAAGTACTGGCGTAATGTGATCTCTTCTCCTCTTGTTCGTTAGGATTCTTGCTGCCGTGTTCTGAATCATTTGGAGAGGTTTAGTATGGGATGATGGGAGGCCTAGTAGAATAGCGTTGCAGTAATCTATTTTCGCAAAGATTATTGCTTGGAGCACTGTTCTGTAATCATGGAAATGAAATAGGGGTTTTATTCTTTTTAATGTGTGTAGTTTGTGGAAGCAGTCTTTAGTTGTTTGATTAATAAATGATTTTAGGTTTAGTCGGTTGTCTATCGAAACTCCTAGATCTCTTACTTTTGAGATTTGTAAGTTGGCTGGCGGGTTCATGGAGATTTTGCAGTTATCTGGAGAGATTAGCAGGAATTCACTTTTTGATTGGTTAAGAATTAGGTTTAAGCTGGATAGAAGGTCATTAATTTCTTGAAAACAGTTTTCCCACAATTCTAGTTTTGTTGATGGATTCTTTAAGGGGGATTACAATCTGGACGTCGTCGGCATAAATAAAGTGTATTAGGTTCAATTTGTTTAGAAGTTGGCAAAGCGGGAGAAGATATAAGTTGAAGAGTGTTGGTGAGAGAGAGGAACCCTGAGGAACTCCTTGTGAAGATGGGTATCTATGGGATTCTTTGTTGTGGATTTTAACTTTGAAACCTCTGTTCTCTAAGAAAGGTTGCGTGAGTTGGGGGCGGTAATCCCAGTTCCTCCACTACTTTGTGGTGCCGAAGAAAGAGTGCACGTTTCGCCCCATTCTGGATCTCAAGCTGAATCCTGTGGTTTCGCATGGAGACTTTACGTTCAGTGATTGCGGCGGTGCGCTGTAGGGAGTTTCTGGCTTCCCTGGATCTGACGGAGGCGTATCTCCATGTCTCCGTTCGTCAGGATCATCAGCGCTTCCTGAGGTTCACAGCGCTGGGTCAGCATTTTCAGTTCCAGGCTCTCCCTGTTGGGCTGGCCACGACTCCTTGCACATTCACCAAGGTGATGGTGGCGGCAGCTCTTCGGCGTGAGGGAGTGCTGGTGCACCCTTATCTTGATGATTGGCTGATTCAGGAAAAATCGTTAGACGGCTGCCGTTCATCGGTACAGAAAGTTATTCAGCTGCTAGAGTCTCTCGGCTGGGTGGTCAATCTGGCGAAGAGTCACTTGGAGCCATCTCAGACACGCGACTATCTTGGGGCTCGTTTTGACACAAGGCAAGGCAGAGTGTTTCTCACGGAGGAGACAATGATTAAGTTACAGTCACAAGTTCGCTGCTTATTGACGTTGAGGGTACCCCAAGCCTGGGATTTTTTGCAGGTTCTGGGGTCAATGGCCTCAACACTGGAATTGGTGCCGTGGGCCTTTGCGCATATGCATTCACTTCAGAGGGCTCTGTTGGAGAGGTGGAATCCTCTGTCACAGGCTTTTTATTTACCAGTCTTGCTGGATGCGTCAGCACGAAGCAGCCTCTTGTGGTGGCTACAGTCGTCCAATCTGAAGCATGGTGTCCATCTCAAAGTTCCGGATTGGGTGGTTCTCACTACCGATGCCAGTCTCTCTGGTTGGGGAACGGTCTGCGAGCGGCAGTCAGCCCAGGACACTTAGTCGACAGTATAAGCCTCGTGGCCTATCAATCGGTTGGAGACTAGGGCAGAGCAGCTGGCACTTCAGGCCATCCTCCCTCTCATTCAGGGTCGATCGGTCAGGGTACTGTCGGACAATGCGATGATGGTAGCTTACATCAAACGTCAAGGCGGCACCAAGAGTCAGGGGGTGGCCCTGGAAGCTCAGGAGCCTTTTCTCTGGGCTATTAATCAAGTTTACTTAGGGAAGAGCCACTACTATTAATTGCATCAGTAGCATGGGATCTTCTTAGTGTTTGGGTAATTGCCAGGTTCTTGTGGCCTGGTTTGGCCTCTGTTGGAAACAGGATGCTGGGCTTGATGGACCCTTGGTCTGATCCAGCATGGCAATTTCTTATGTTCTTATGGTTCAGTTAGCTGTGTCTCATATCGCAGGCATCAATAACGTCCAGGCTGATTTTCTCAGTCGCAAGAGCTTAGATCCAGGCGAGTGGGAATTGGCGGAGTCAGCATTGCAGCTCATCCAAAAGCGGTGGGGTTGTCCTCATGTCGATTTTATAGCAACTCGGCTCAATGCGAAAGCTTCTCGGATTTTCAGTCGCAGGAGGGAGAACGGGACTGAGAGGGGGGGGGGCTCGATGCTCTGGTAGTGCCCTGGCCTCAGGGTATCCTGCTCTATGTTTCCCCCCCGTGGCCTCTAGTGGGCAAGGTATTGTGCATCCGGGGAATGTGGTGTTGGTAGCCCCGGAGTGTCTGCGTTGACTGTGGTTCACAGATCTAGTCAATCTAGCTGTGGACAGTCCACTGTGCCTCAGTCATCTTCCGGGTCTTCTCCATCAGGAACCCATATTTTCTGACCAGGCAGATCGCTTTTGTCTAGCAGCTTGGCTTTTGAGAGGCGTCGCTTAAGGCGGAGAGGATATCCAGAGCTGGTGATCGCTACGCTTTTGCAGGCTAGGCAGCAGTCTCCTTCCCTCTCGTATGTTCGGGTTTGGAAGGTTTTTAAGGCTTGGTGTACAGACAGAGGGATACAGGCGGTTCATGCCTCAATATCCCATGTATTGTCTTTCCTACAAGAGGGTTTAGCTAAAGGCCTTGCTTTTAATTCTTTTCGGGTATAGGTAGCGGCTCTAGCCTGCTTGCAAGGGAAGGTTGAGGGTTACAACTTATCTTCCCATCCTGATGTGCGGAGGTTCCTTCGGGGAGTTAAGAATTTGCGTCCTCCGGTGCGGAAGGGTCTGTCCCCCCTGGAACCTTAATCTAGTTCTGCGAGTGTTGTGCGACACTCCATTTGAGCCAATTCGGAAAGCGACTCTTAAAGACTTGACTCAATGTCATTTTCTTAGTGGCCATCCGGAGAGGCTGGCATCCATGGTAACCACTGTCCAGTCGGTCACCTCCAGAGGAACTCCACGAGTCAGATTGTCCATTACCAGCCACCAATCGAGACTGGAGCGCGCTGCATCTGTCAGTGGGAGAGGAAGAAGAAACAGTTTGAAGACGGGATTCCAGCGGGAAAGCAACGCAGACTGTAAAGGCCACATATGAGCAAAGGCCCAGGGAACCAGTTCCAAGGTTGAGGTCGTCAAGCTGAGAACTTGCAAGTAATCCCGGACCCTGGGAGGATGCTTGAGTAACAAGGCTCTTACTTGAGCCTGCAATTTGGAAATGCGTTCTGTGGAAAGAAATACTCTGCCCTGCTGTGTGTCAAATAGAGCCCCCAAATACTCCAAGGACTGAGAGCGCACAAGCCTGCTCTTGGATAAATTGACCACCCAGCCCAGCGACTAAAGTAGCTGGAGTACCTTGTGAACCGCCAACTGGGCCCAGTGGTTTCGACTTCGCTCGAATCAGCCAGTCGTCCAGGTAGGGATGAACCAGCAGCCCTTCCTTCTGGAGATGAGCTGCCACGACTACAAGTACCTTGGTGAACGTCCTGGGTGCAGTGGCCAGTGCAAAGGGCAGCGCTTGAAACTGAAAACGCTGACCCAGTATTGCAAAATGAAGGAACTTCTGGTGATCCAACCGGATGCCTATATGAAGGTACGCCTCCGTGAGATCCAGGGACGCAAGAAACTCTCCCTTTCACGCCGAGGCAATGACTGACTGGAGCGTTTCCATGCGAAAACGTGGCATCCTGAGGCATCTGTTCACTTGTTTAAGAAACAGAATGAGCCAAAAGGATCCCTCTTTTTTTAGCACCACGAAGTAAATGGAATAATGGCCCTTCCTTCTTGCCTCAGGAGGTACTGGGATGATGGCTCCTAACTGCCGCAGGCGTTGCAAAGTTTCCTGGACCGTTCTTCGCTTGGTTGCGTAACCGCAAGGAGAGATGAGAAACCTGTCCTGAGGACGCCATGCAAAATCACCCACTGGTCCATTGTTACCTTGGTTCATTCCTCGAAAAATAGGGATAGTCTGCCCCCTACCGCAGGCACCAAGGAATGGGCCGGCACCCCTTCATTGTGAAGACTTAGTCCCCGAAGTAGACTGGGAATTCCCAGCTCTGTCAAATCTTCTGCTCCGAAAGGGCTGGGACCAGGACTGTTGCCTAGTTGGTGTCTGACAAAAAGAAGAACTAGGGACTCTAGCTGGTTGGAATCGCCGATTCCCTCTGAATCTGGCCCGGGACGAGAAAGTCCCTCCTGACTTAGGCCTGTCCTCCGGCAGGCAGTGAACCTTATTCTCTCCCAGAGATTGAATCAAATCTTCCAAGTCCTTTCCAAAAAGCAATTTACCCTTAAAAGGTAAAGAACCCAGCTGTGCCTTGGAGGAGACGTCCGCCAACCAGTTTCTTAACCACAGGAGTCTCCGAGCAGAGACCGCAGATACCATGGATCTCGCTGATGTCCTCAATAGGTCGTGAAGTGCATCAGCATTGTAAGCTATTGAAGCTTCTAGACGGCCTGCTTCAGCAGCCTCCTCATCCGAGAAATCCGTGATGATCTGCAACTGCTGAACCCAGCGGAGGCCTGCTCTCAAGGCAAAATTACTGCACATGCCCGCCCGCACTCCCAGTGCGGATACCTCAAAAATCTTTTTAAGCTGCAACTCCAACTTCCTGTCTTGGAGGTCTTTGAGTGCTGTGGCCCTTGTGACTGGGATCGTGGCCTTCTTGGTGACCGCGGATACCGCCGCATCCACCTTGGGCACTCGAAGCAGCTCTAAAGCATCCTCCAGCAGAGGATATAGCTTATCCATGGCTTTACTCACCTTCAATCCAAGGTCTGGAGTATCCCACTCCTGGAACAGCAAGTCCGTAGCCGAGAAACGGAAAGGGAAGGAGGTAACAGGGCCTCTCAGACCCAGTAATACCGGATCCATCGCTCCCAGTTTGGACTCCTTGGGCGGACCCTCAATGCCCAGCTCAGCAAGAATGGAAGGAATAAGAGGTCCGAACTCCTCTCTCCTAAAGAGACGGACCACCTTTGGGTTGTCACGTTCTGTGACATGCGAACCCCTCGCTGAGCCTTGATGATGTTCATCAACGTCCCCATCTACCCCCTGCAGGGGCTGGGACTGAGGGTCTGGGTCTCTAGGATCAGTAACTTGATCAGAGGTAACTGAGTCAGTCTGAGGGACCTCTGTTCAGAAAGGGTGCTTAGGTCTCGATGGGTCAGCAGCCCCCTGAGACCCAGAACGTTTCTTGGAAATAGGCTTGGACCCCAGAGAGACGGATTTTAAGCCAGACTGCTGCTTCCCTGATTTTTTTGCTTTATAAGCTTTATGGAGCAGTAAAACAAAGTCCAACAAGAAAGAATAAGAGGAGGAGTCAGAAACCCCCTCGGGGCTCTCCTCCGTTGCTGGCAAATCATGATGCAAAAGGGTCCCTTTCACCTGGGAACCTCTACTGAGGAGAAAGAGAAGGCGGTAAAAACCCCTCCCCCATCGCAGCACAAGTGGCAGCTCTGAAAGACTGCAAAATGGTATCAGACTCCATGCTGAGCGGGAACGGGTCAGCACCAGCTTGACCTGCAGTATCTGAGCCCGCAGTCACTCGGGTAGATTTAGTTTCTACTATTTTGACAGCATTAACAGCCCCGGAGGACACCCCCCCGTCCCCGGCAAACACGCGGAGCAGAGGCCCTCCCGTGAAAGGCGCACGCAGGACGAGCCACACGCACTGCATGAAGAAGATCGCAGCATCGAGAGAAAACAGAAATTTACACGGACAAGAAAAAATGTGAAAAATACCTCACCCCCGCTCCAGGAAGGAGAGAGCAGCCGCAGGGATACTGCCGGCAGAATGAAAAGTTAAACTTTTTATTTTTTATTTTTTTTTTTAGAAACTTGCCCGGCAGAGGTCCAAGGTGCTGATTCCTGTAGGGTGGAGTGAGCCGGGCTCCCCGGTGTCGCACCCAGAGCTGCCCAAGAAAGAAATTAGAGTCCTCGATCCTCTTCTTATGCAGCTGCCTCACGACCAGTGGGGGATGGGCCTCTCAGGACCTCACAACCCCTGGGAGGCTGAGGACAACACGGCCACGACTAAAGTTTGTTTGTTTTTTTAAAGCCAAATTGACTAAGAAATAAGAAAAGGAACCAAAAAACCCACCTAACTCTGACTAACTCCCAAAACAAACTACCACACAGCCCAGACTGCAGGTTTGGCCCTCCCACATCTGCTGGAGGCACAGGAAACTGCCGGGACTGTAGGGGGGGGCCATTCTATTTATAGGCGGAGCGTTGTTATGGTAACTGCTCTGTCTTCCATCTGCTGGGGGGGGGGGGGGGGCAAACCCAGGCGTCTGGACTGATCCGGGTACGTACAGGGAATTTTCGTTCCTGTAGTACCACGGATCAGTCCAGAATCCACCCGGATTGGAGGGGGAGAGTCTTCCGCTCAGCTATAATCCTTTCAGCAAACTTCTGTTCTTTGTTTCTTCATAACTTACCAAGTTTTTATTACAAGTTTTTTGCAAGTTTTTATCAAGTTTTTGGCACAATGTTTTTGGCTTGAGTACAGATCAATACTGAGCTACTGCAGGTGGCACCAGGGCTTATCAAGCAGTGTCAGCGAGGCTTCCTCTGTCTCCATCTGCTGGCAGGAATGAATAAACCCAGGAGTCTGGACTGATCTGTGGTACTACAGGAATGAAAATTAGCAGGTAAGACCCAATTTTCCTATAATTTAAAAAAGAAAATTGGGTCTTACCTGCTAATTTTCGTTCCTGTAGTACCACGGATCAGTCCAGACAGTGGGTTGAGCTGCTATGAATGAGTAGGGTTGGGGAGAGGAGTGCACAAACATTATCCTCTCATACATGTATATATACATACGTTCATTCTCACTCAAACACGCATGCTCCCATTCTCTCTCTCTCTCACACAAGCCATTTCTCATCCACCCAGGCTCTCTTCTCTTTAACACTCACACATACACTCCCCTCTTTCAAACACACACTCTCTCATCTCATTCAAACACACACACACACTCCCTCATATATACATGCCATTACATGCTCATACAAGCACATATGCTCCTTCTTTCTCTTACACTCATGCTCTGTCACACACACACACAAACTTCCTGTCTCATTTACACACAGACACTCCCTGTCTCTCTCATACACACACACTCCCTCACATATACATGCTCTCTCATGCTATTACATAATCACACAAACACACACCCACACACATACAAGCGCCTCTCTCTAATTCACACAGGCACACATACTCACACACCCTCTCTCTCACCCAGGCTGCTCCCTCTCTTGCACTGGAATCTAAATTGGGAGAGAGTTCCAGTGGCCTTCTTCTCACTCAGGCTGCCAGTGGGGATGGGTGAGTCGGTGGCCCTGCTGCCTCCTACACTCTTTGACCGCTGAGATAGGATGTGCTGGTGGCCCTCTTCAGTGTTCAGACACCAACAGTATGAGGTTTGCCGATGACCTCTTGGGCCTTCTCTTTTTTGGCTGTCATGGAATGGAGTCTGTCAGGCTTCTTCTTGGTGCAGATTTTCACAGACCCCCTGTTATGATCTGGTGGATCCCTGGGGATTCCACGGACCACAGGATGGGAGCCACTAACCTATGCCATGCTCCTTCACTCCCTCCCACCCACCCACCACTACTGTTTGGTACCTACCCCTCAACTCAGCCTCCTCCTGCTATACTTGTATTCTCTCTATGGTCCCACTTGACCTTTTCATGTTCAGTTTCCTCTTCCCCCCATTCCCCTGTTGACGTCCCTCCCACCTACTTTCCTGCCTCTCACGTTCCCCTCAAGGTCTTACCAGTCTGTTCCACAAACATTCCTGTTAGCCTTCCCCCTGCATTTACTCCTCCATCCTGTCACAATTCTGAAACCTTCTCTCCACCATCTTCATTTCCTGACATCTTGCCTTATTTTCACATATCCGCACCTGATGGTCCATCTGATCATCAATCACATCCTCCTTCTCCGCATCAAGCAGCCTCTTATCCAGCTGCTGCAGTTGGAACAAGTGAAATTCCTGCTGCAGCTCTTCCGACTCGCTCACATTTTTCAACATCTGCTGTGGGAATCGGTTAGGAAAGCAAAGGCCAATCTTATCAATAACAGCACTCTCCAGCCAGATCTTTCCCTGGGTCAAGAGACGGTCCCCCAGATAATACCTGAAACACAAAGCATCATGGGAGAAACAAGCACCACACTCTCCACCAGCCTGACCTTTCCCTGGGTCAAGAGACTGTCTTCCCAGATAATACCTGAAACACAAAGCATCATGGGAGAGACAAGCACCACACTCTCCAGCCAGATCTTTCCCTGGGTCAAGAGACGGTCCCCCAGATAATACCTGAAACACAAAGCATCATGGGAGAGACAAGCACCACACTCTCCAGCCAGATCTTTCCCTGGGTCAAGAGACGGTCCCCCAGATAATACCTGAAACACAAAGCATCATGGGAGAGACAAGCACCACACTCTCCAGCCAGATCTTTCCCTGGGTCAAGAGATGGTCTCCCAGATAATACCTGAAACACAAAGCATCATGGGAGAGACAAGCACCACACTCTCCAGCCAGATCTTTCCCTGCATCAAGAGACTGTTTTCCAGATAACACCTAAAACACAAAGCATCATGGGAGAGACAAGCACCACACTCTCCAGCCAGATCTTTCCCTGGGTCAAGAGACGGTCTTCCCAGATAATACCTAAAACACAAAGCATCATGGGAGAGACAAGCACCACACTCTCCAGCCAGATCTTTCCCTGCATCAAGAGACGGTCTCCCAGATACTACCTGAAACACAAAGCATCATGGGAGATTCAAGCACCACACTCTCCAGCCTGACTGTTCCCTGGGTCACAAGATGGTCTCCCAGATAATACCTGAAACACATAGCATCATGAGAGATTCAAGCACCACACTCTCCAGCCTGACCTTTCCCTGGATCAAGAGATGGTCTCCCAGGTAATACCTGAAACACAAAGCATCATGGGAGAGACAAGCACCACACTCTCCAGCCGGATCTTTCCGGTATTCTGGAAAACCATCATGGGACAGATTAGCAGCATACTCAGTAACCAGACAAGTCTCCTAGTCAAGAAGACATTCCACACACTATTATCAGTGCCAGCACTTTATTTGTCTGGAAGAGAATGACCATAGTTGAGATGGAGACAGGGAATAAAGGTCTTACCTGTAAAAATGTTCAAAAGTGTTGGCGAGTTCCAGGCCAGAGAGGAACAGCATGGGCTCAAGAAACTGCTGCAGCTGTCTCAGTGTTTCTCTATTGGAGGAGTCCATCCAGCTTTCCTGGATCCGCTGATCAATGTAACGAGCAAACTGCTCACTGACCTACAGAAAAGCATACACAGTGACCCAGTGAATGAGCTAGAAACCTCTGTGCTATGGAGAAGAGGACACAGTAACCCAAGGTACACAGCTGGAAACCTTTATACCTCCAGAGATCCAGCAAGTCAGTGAAAGAGATGGAAACCTCTGTGCTATGGAGAATAGGACACACTAACTCAGGATACACAGCTGGAAACCTTTATATTTCCAGAGATTCAGCAAGTCAGTGAAAGAGATGGAAACCTCTGTGCTATAGAGAATAGGACACAGTAACTGAGGGAACACAGCTGGAAACCTTTATACCTACAGAGATTCAGTGAAAGAGGTGGAAACCTCTGTGCTATAGAGAATAGGACACAGTAACTGAGGGAACACAGCTGGAAACCTTTACACCTACAGAGATTCAGTGAAAGAAATGGAAACCTCTGTGCTATGGAGAATAGGACACAGTAACTGAGGGAACACAGCTGGAAACCTTTATACCTACAGAGATTCAGTGAATGAGATGGAAACCTCTGTGCTATAAAGAACAGGACACAGTAACCCAAGGAACACAGCTGGAAACCTTTATACCTCCAGAGATCCAGCAAGTCAGTGAAAGAGATGGAAACCTCTGTGCTATGGAGAATACGACACACTAACTCAGGATACACAGCTGGAAACCTTTATACATCCAGAGATTCAGTGAAAGAGATGGAAACCTCTGTGCTATGGAGAACAGGACACAGTAACCCAAGGAACACAGCTGGAAACCTTTATACCTCCAGAGATTCAGTGAGTCAGTGAAAGAGATGGAAACCTCTGTGCTATGGAGAAGAGGACACAGTAACCCAAGGTACACAGCTGGAAACCTTTATACTTCCAGAGATTCAGCAAGTCATTGAAAGAGATGGAAACCTCTGTGCTATGGAGAAGAGGACACAGTAACCCAAGGTACACAGCTGGAAACCTTTATACCTCCAGAGATTCAACGAGTCAGTGAAAGAGATGGAAACCTCTGTGCTATGTAGAACAGGACACAGCAACTGAGGGTACACAGCTGGAAACCTCTGTGCTATGTAGAACAGGACACAGTAACTGAGGGTACACAGCTGGAAACCTCTGTGCTATGTAGAACAGGACACAGCGACTGAGGGTACACAGCTGGAAACCTCTGTGCTTTGTAGAACAGGACACAAACTGAGGGAACATTCATTCGTTAGTTGTTTGTAAACAAGGTTCTTTATCGGATTTATTTAACCCTTGGATTTATTTAACCCTTGATATATGGTCTCTCCCGACGCAGTTGTCCTATGAAACATTGCCCATGTCGGGTGGACTGTGTAATTTATATTGAAACTGGAGTATCCTATGTTACATCTGAAAGAAGTTAAATAAACCTTTTTGAAAAAGGACAACTGAGTTTTCTGCCCTACCTTTATATTACTTTGTGTACAAAAGAAACCCATTTGAAGACATTATCCCAAGGAAAACACAAAACCTGCGCTCTACCTAAACCCACTGAACAACACACATACATGTACACCTTCAACTGCCATTCTTACCCTTCCCAAAGATCAGAGAAACAAAAGAACATAAGAACATGCCATACTGGGTCAGACCGAGGGTCCATCAAGCCCAGCATCCTGTTTCCAACAGTGGCCAATCCAGGCTATAAGTATGTCCCTATGTCAACTTGATTAATAGCTGTTAATGGACTTCTCTTCCAGGAACTTATTCATACCTTTTTTAAAACACAACTACACTAACTACCCTAAGCACATCTGCCAGTAATGAATTCCAGAGCTTAATTCTGCATTGGGGAAATAGAATTTTCTCTGATTAGTTTTAAATGTGCTACTTGCCAACTTCATGGAGCGACCTCTAGATCTTCTGTTATCTGAAAGAGTATGTAATGGACTCTATGGTCATGCTACAAGTAAATACTGGGTGGTAAGGTTAGCTAGTTAGTATAGGATGCTTAGTGGGGAGGATCCAGTCAAATTCAACCCCTCCTTCTGTGGGGTCTGGAATGGCCATCCCCCTGGGTAGGATATATAGCAGCTTCCTAGCTTGGGCGAGGGGGCGGGGGGTAACTCTCTTTTGGTTTGCACAAATTAAGGAGGTAGATATGAGCTTATCATTTGTTGTTTTGTAAGCCCAGTCAGAGGAGCCAAGCAAGCCCTATTTGGTGGTCCTGACCAGGTTTGGGGGGTGTTCCTTTCCAGTCCACTTACTGCCAGATCTGGATTTTGCCCTCTGGGCACATTTTTTGGAATTTACTATTTTAAGTGGTCGGAGGTTTACTGAGCCTGAGAGCTCCTGGGCCCAGGGAATGGGGAACCCTGGGTCTGGGGCTGTGCAGGTTAGGGAAGACCTTCCCTCCATACCCTTCATGAGGAAGGGGGTGCCAGTGACCCACTGCAAGGATACACTCTGGCATTATCTTCAGTTTTTGGTAAGATTTGATTTCAAGATCCAGGAGGAAGTTCTAGCTGCCTTCCTTCCTGTCTGAAGCACAGAGCATCCTGCTTCAGGGGACCCCTCCCATCAAAACAAAGAGATCATAAAATAAACGACTGGGGGTTCACGAGATGCGGTGAGCCAGGTAAGATGCGCTTCACCGGACTCCAGGTGTCACGCTCTCAATATCATCTTTTCTTAGCTGCTCCAGAGCTGTTTCTCACCTAATATTGCTTGGCTCCATTTGTGTATGTGTCAATTGTGCCGTTTATGTAGCGCTCTCTGTCTGGCTTGCCCATAAAAAGCGGCAAGAAAGAAAGAGAAACCTTGAGGGACAGAGTCTAAGATGGTGGCAAACTAGACCTGCAGATGGAAAAGTGGCCGACGCGATAGTGGAGGTGATCAAAGCAGTCGTTTTGACGGATCTGGATGATAAGCTCTCAGGAATCTTGGTGCAGCTCACGGAGGTGCGAGCTGCACTGACTGAGCTAAATCCCCATCTTGAACAAATTGAGGGAGGAGTCTCCCTCTTAGAAGATGACTCCCTTGCAGCTTCTGCTAAAATGGTGACCCTGGAGAAAACAGTAGCAGAGCAGGCCGCCAAACTCAATGATCTAGAAAATAGATCCACGCTCTGACCTATGATTTCTTGGCCTCCCAAAAACTATTGCAGATAGAAATCTTGGGACCTTTTTGGAGTCCTGGCTGCCAGAGTTCTTGAACATTCCAGAGCTGGACTCAGTTCTTCGGATCGAAAGGGCCCACTGTTTGGGACTGTGGAAGGAATAGGACTCCTGTCCGAGAATAGTTATTGCGAAAATTCTGAACTTTGCCCATAAACAGACTGTTCTTCAAGCTTATCAAAAAACAGATAAAATTCTCCCTTCAGTTTCCAGCTAGTTTGAAGCTCAGGCACACGGATCGGGTCAGGTTTTTTGACTCTGTGGAAGATGCCCGGAAGTTTCTGAACTCTGTGCTATTGCTGACACAACTGAGGATGAATTTTTCTTCTTCCTGGCCTCAGGTGTTACTTCAATTCAGTTAATGGCAGCCGCCACATGGTCTTCTTCGGATCTGTCTTTTTCCGGAAACTTGATCAAGTTTGAGAGCTTCTGAAATCTTCAATTCTGTTGGACTCTTAATTTCTTGCAGACTTTTCAATTGTGAGTTTGGTGTTTTATAAAACCTTTTTTTATTTCTACTGTAGAATGTTCCCACGAGGCGCCAGGACCCTGTTGAGGAGTGGAGGCTTCGCTTCATTAAGGCAGCAACATGTTTTTGTACTATTGGACTGAGATGCCATGGGGCTCTACTCTGTTTCTCCACATTTTCACTTATTTAATTTAATTTATTTTATCGTATTCTCTCTCATTTTTTCTTAACTCCCCATATTTTTGCATCTTATTTTTATAATTCATTTTTATCCTATTTTCATTCTATTATTATTTTTTCTTTATTCTTTGTTTACTCATATTCTGTTTGGATCGCCCATGGGCTATCACCCCTCTGCTCATTCTTGTTTTCATTTTTGTCTGCTTCTTTGCTTTTATTTTTCATTTTCCTTTCTCTTTCTCAGTATCATTTATCTTTTTTTTTTTTGTCATCTCTAATTTACTACCTAGTAGGCGCCGTGATTCTTCTCTGTTCTAGTTCATATTTTATTTTTATTGTGATTCTGATTTCTTCCGTGGCTTCTGAGTTTCAAGATTTTCCCTTATTTTAATCTTTACTTTTTCTTGGGGGCGCGACACCTGCTCACATCTAAACATGACCTCTCTCCCCTATTTGCTTCAGGGATTGTTGTTTTTTTTGGAAGGTTTGTAGGGTATGGGAAGGGATTTGGGGAAGGGTAGGGGGGAGGGTACTTTTAGGTTTTAGTTCTCGGGGTCAATTATGGCTGAGGAAGATGCTTAAGATATTTTTCGATAAGGGGGGAAGGGCTTGGGAGTGGGTATGGATTGTACACCTGGGAATGTTGCAGTGTGACCTTTGTGTTAGGTTGCTAATGGAATGTCTAGGATCTCTGGGGCATTCTTTTCTGCTAGAAACATGTCTGCGGGCCTTGGCAGAGTAATATAGCATTCTTCCCAATTTATTTCTCTTTATACCTCCTTTACACTAATTGGCATGTCTGGTGACCTTACCCGGGTGATTTCTTAAAATGTCAACAGTCTGGGTTCCCCCATAAAAAGAAAAAAAAGTTCTGCTTCATTTATGGAGATGTAATGCCACCATTGCTTGTCTGCAAGAAACCCATCTCACAGCGACAAAGTAAAAAGCTGACATGGGGATGGGTAAGTGCCTGCTATGTTACTGCTGCCAAGGACAAAAAAGCAGGGGTTGTATACTCATTAACAAATCGGCTAACTTTCAGGTGCACAAAGGTTGTCATGATATGGATGGTAAAGTTTTGCAAGTTGCAGGATCTCTACATGGAAAAGAGGTCTCTAGATGTAGTTTATATGCTCCTAACAATTATTCTCATGATTTTTTTGTCTATGTTCTCACCCAACTAACATTGCATACTCAAGGTTTCCTGATGGTGGTAAGGAACTATAATTTTGTTCATGATTCACACTTGGATAAATATCCTTCAGGTCCTTCTAAATCTTGCAGGAGTGACAAGGGGGTGGCCTTTTTATGTGCTGAACTGGGTCTTTTAGATTCTAGGTGGGTTCTTCATCCTGAAGAGAAAGACTACACCCATGTTTCCAGAGCCCATGCCTCCCTCTCCTGGAGTAACTCAAGCAGTAATAGGCCCCCAAGGCATCTCTGATCATGCCGTGATCTGGATCGATCTATAGTTTTCTGTTGTAGAACCTGGGGAATGTTTTTGGAAATTCCCAAGTTTTTTACATAATGACCTGGAATTTCAGTCATTTCTCCAGAAACATTGGGAGGATTTTACCCTTCATAATCAAGAGCACTTGGGCAACCCCCTGGCTTTTCTGAGAAATGGGGAAAGCAGTAATTCGAGGGGGAAATCATAAGAACATAAGAAATTGCCATGCTGGGTCAGACCAAGGGTCCATCAAGCCCAGCATCCTGTTTCCAACAGAAGCCAAACCAGGTCACAAGAACCTGGCAAGTACCCAAAACCAAGAAGATCCCATGCTACTGATGCAATTAATAGCAGTGGCTATTCCCTAAGAAAACTTGATTAATAGCCGTTAATGGACGTCTCCTCCAAGAACTTATCCAAACTGTTGCGTCCGCTGATCGTAGATGACTGCGACCGCTCTGCCTCACCTCTTTTTTACCTTTCTCCTCCTCCATGGGTAAGATGGCTGCCTCCGGTGCCGAGTGCCAAAACCCTCGACATCTCCAACACAGCATGGGCAACCCCATCCGCCATGCTCATTCCTGTGGCCTCCTAGGGCACGTTGCCTATGCTTATCTACACGTCATGGTGGGAACCTCGGGGGCGTCCCCACCGCATGATGTCAATACCTCCGTGAATTTAAGCCTCCGCTATGCTCCTAACAAACGAGTAAGCAAGGACTTCGGTTTAGCTACTCTGACCGCTTCTAAGCTTCACGCTTGGATTCCTCGCTACCTTCCGGGGTATCTCGCTCCTGAAGAAGCTCTGGGCACCCGCTCCTCGGGGGCCTCTCGCTTCCAACTACCCTTCAGGGTTTCTATCTTCTATTTATTTATTTATTTATGTATGTATTTATTTATTTAATATCTCTTAATATACCGATACTCAAGATAAAAATCTTATCGTACCGGTTTACATCAAACATGGGAAAACCAACGATATAGGATCAGAAAGTTACATGAAATAGGGTAATGAGTTCAGGATAACTATGAGAGGAAGAAAATAGCTTAACATAGCGCAACTATAGAGTAGATAACAAGTAGAGTTAAATAGTAACTAGGTGAACGATTTCTTAGGTTAACAGTAAACAAACAACAATTTTTAAATCTCTTCATAGGTGATCATATAACCAATAGTTTTTAAGGTGGGTAGACCTGAATGTGTAGGGCGACGGATTGATGGAGAGAGGATGAGGCTAAGGGGAAGGGGGGGGGGGGGTCGGAGGTACCGGAAGGGGGAAAAGACCCAAAGGGTGGGAGGAAGGGAAAAATGGGATGAGAATCTAGCAGGGAGGCTAGCATTATTACTGGTTGGGAAGGCTTGTTTGAAAAGCCAGGTTTTCAGTTTCTTTCTGAAGGAGACAGGGCATTGTTCCTGGCGAAGCTCTGGAGGTAAAGAGTTCCATAGAGAGGGTCCGGCAGTAGACAAGGCACGTTTCCGAATGGAGGGGTGAAGTGAGGCTTTAGCAGGGGGTGCGTGAAGAGATCCTTTGTAGGCCGTTCTGATTGGTCTTGTAGATGTGTGAAGGTTGAGTGGAATTATGAGTTGTAGAGTGGGTTGAAGGAAGATGGTTTTGTGGATAATGGTCAGAGCCTTAAACAATATTCTAAAGTTGATGGGGAGCCAGTGTAAATTTTTGAGTATAGGTGTGATATGGTCTCTTCTCCTTGAAATGGTTAGGATCCTAGCTGCCGCATTTTGGAGCATCTGTAAAGGTTTTGTTGTGGAGGCCAGAAGGCCTAGGAGTAATGCATTGCAATAATCAATTTTTGAAAACAGAATGGCCTGAAGGACTGATCGGTAATCATGAAGGTATAGGAGGGGGGTCTGAGATGTTTTAAAACATGTAACTTGTGGAAGCCTTCTTTGGTGGTGTTGTTTATGAACTTTTTGAAGTTCATGCGGGTGTCTAGAGTTGCTTCAAGGTCTCTCACATGGTTTACTGATGGTATGACAGTATTGCTGACGAGTGGGTTGGAGTCATTTGGGGTGATGACGAGGATCTCTGTTTTTGAAGTGTTGAGGACAAGCTTGAGGCTGGAAAGGAGAAGATTAATGGATTGAAGGCAGCTATTCCAGAAATTTAAGGTTTTGGAGATCGGATCTGTGAAGGGGATCAAGATCTGTACGTCGTCGGCGTAAATGAAGTGTGTCAGGTTAAGACTTTGTAAGAGCTGGCATAGTGGTAGGAGATAAATATTAAACAGTGTAGGGGAGAGAGACGAACCCTGGGGTACTCCGTGAGTGGAAGATACGGGGTGGGATTCGTTATTATTTATTCTGACCTTGTAGATCCTATTATTGAGGAAGGATTTAAACCAGTTGAGGGCGGTCCAGCGATGCCGATGTTGGAAAGTTGGTTGATGAGGATTGAATGGTTCACTGTGTCGAATGCTGCTGAGATGTCAAGTAGAGCCAGTAGAAAGGATCTTCTAACTAATACAACTGCTCCTTGGGGGTCTCTTCTCTTTCAGGATCATCTGTGCTCCCAGGTACTCACTCCGAGGGCCTAACAGCTCAGCGTATCCTGCACCATGGACCTCTGGTCCCACCTTCAACACCTACTAGGAGGATTCCTGCACTACTCTTCAGTGAGTACCTCTATGCTCCAGTTCTCCATTTCCACCCTCCAGGTTCGGCTTATCCCACTCCGCGGAACACTACCAACCTAGTACATCCGGGTGAGACTTCACTTCTGAGACTGTCTGAGCTTATTGGCACCTTGCTGGACTTCTGTGCCATCCATTCCTGCGCAAGTACCATCTATCTACAGCAGTACAATAAAGCTTTTCCTCTCAAGTGTCTGCTCTCTGAGTCTAGCCTATCGCTGTGGTTCCTCACGGGGCCCCTCCCCATGGGAGGAGTCATCACCACTGCGACTAAGAATCCACTCTATGCCACAAACTAAACACAAACCTTTTTTGAACCCAACTACACTAACTGCACTAACCACATCCTCTGGCAACAAATTCCAGAGCTTTATTGTGCGCTGAGTGAAAAAGAATTTTCTCAGATTAGTCTTAAATGTGCTACCTGCTAACTTCATGGAATGCCCCAGGTCCTTCTATTATTCGAAAGTGTAAATAACTGATTCATATCTACTCGTTCAAGACCTCTCATGATCTTAAAGACCTCTATCATATCTCCCCTCAGCCGTCTCTTCTCCAAGCTGAACAGCCCTAACCTCTTCAGCCTTTCCTCATAGGGGAGCTGTTCCATCCCCTTTATCATTTTAGCTGCCCTTCTCTGTACCTTCTCCATCGCTACTATATCTTTTTTGAGATGCAGCGACCAGATTTGTACACAGTATTCAAGGTGCGGTCTCACCATGGAGCGATATAGAGGCATTATAACATTTTCCGTTTTATTAACCATTCCCTTCCTAATAATTTCTAACATTCTGTTTGCTTTTTTAACTGCTGCAGCACACTGAGCTGACGATTTTAAAGTATTATCCACTATGATGCTTAGATCTTTTTCCTGGGTGGTAGCTCCTAATATGGAACTTAACATCGTGTAATTACAGCAAGGGTTATTTTTCCCTATATGCAACACCTTGCACTTGTCCACATTACATTTCATCTGGCATTTGGATGCCCACTCTTCCAGTCTTGCAAGGTCCTCCTGTAATGCATCACAATCCGCTTGTGATTTAACTACTCTGAATAATTTTGTATCATCCACAAATTTGATAACCTCACTCGTCGTATTCCTTTCCAGATCATTTATATATATATTGAAAAGCACCGGTCCAAGTACAGATCCCTGAGGCACTCCACTGTTTACCCTTTTCCACTGAGAAAATTGACCATTTAATCCTACTCTCTGTTTCCTGTCTTTTAACCAGTTTGTAATCCACAAAAGGACTTTTTAGTTTTCTTAGGAACTTTGTCAAACGCCTTCTGAAAATCCAAATATACTACATATACTGATTCACCTTTATCCACATGTTTATTAACCCCTTCAATAAAATGAAGCAGATTTGTTAGGCAAGACTTCCCTTGGGTAAATCCATGTTGACTGTGTTCCATTAAACCATGTCTTTCTATATGCTCTACGATTTTGATCTTGAGAATATTTTTCCCGGCACTGAAGTCAGGCTCACTGGTCTATAGTTACCCAGATCCTTTGTGTCTTCTCGCAGATGTAGGATAAATAATACCATTCTATAGTTAAAAATTGCTAAACAAAAATTTATTACCCACCCATCTCCAGAACATTTCCTTAAAAAGCGTTTTCTTAATCTAATTCCTTCTACTCTCAATGGTCCTGAATTATTCTCCCTGTTCATTGTAACTTTCATTTTCATAATTTATGGTTTTTCCCCTGGTTGTGATGTAAACTGGTACGATAAGACGTGGTCTTGAGCATCGGTATATTAAAAAGAATTAAATAAATAACATAACCTCGCCTACCATTCCATTTTAAGAGATTTAAATTCACAACTACAGCAGAGAGCACAAAAGTCTTTGCAGGTCTCTGAGCATAATGTCCTCCGCTTCGGAAACAAGGCAGCAAGATATCTCGCTAATTTGGTCAAGTCTTATAAGGGGAGAATCTTCATTAATCGCATGAAATCCACTCAAGAATTGGTAATTTCCAAAAAGGCCAACATCTACAAAGTCTTCAGGGCTTTTTATGAAACTCTCTACACTGATGATACTCCAGGGGGCCCACAAGATGAAGAGGGGTTTTTCAAGAACCTTCCTTTGCCAAAATTATCAGAGACCCACTTAACCTTTCTTAATAGACCCATCCAACCCTTTGAAATACTGAATGTGATTAGCATGAGCAAAGTAGGGAAGGCTCCAGGCCCAGATGGCTTTTCCTATGACTTCTATAAATTACTTAACACACAAGTGATAGGCCCTCTAACATCCTTCTATGGGGATGCGTTACAATGGGGATCCTTCCCACATTATTTCAACAAGGCATATATTACAGTGTTGCCTAAACCGGGGAAGGACCCCTATCTCTTGTGTCCTATAGGCTCATCTCACTTCTTAACTGTGATCTGAAAATCTTGGCAAAGGTCCTAGCAGACAGGGTGGGAGTCATTCTCCCCCACCTTATTTCGGAACACTAAGTAGGTTTTGTAAAGGGGAGGTGGCTTGCTCACATATTATCAAACTACTGTTTGTTTCATATAAGGAGCTACCACCCAAAAAATAGATCTAGGCGTCATAGTGGATAACACATTGAAATAGTCTATTCAGTGTGCTATGGCAGTCAAAAAAGCAAACAGAATGTTGGGAATTATTAGAAAGGGAATGGTGAATAAAACAGAAAATGTCATAATGCCTCTGTATCGCTCCATGGAGAGACCGCACCTTGAATACTGTGTACAATTCTGGTAGCCACATCTCAAAAAAGATATAGTTGCGATGGAGAAGGTACAGAAAAGGGCAACCAAAATGATAAAGGGGATGGAACAGCTCTCCTATGAGGAAAGACTAAAGAGGTTAGGACTTTTCAGCTTGGAGAAGAGACAGCTGAGGGGGGATATGATAGAGGTGTTTAAAATCATGAGAGGTCTAGAATGGGTAAATGTGAATCAGTTATTTACTCTTTCGGATAATAGAAGGACTAGAGGGCACTCTATGAAGTTAGCATGTGGCATATTTAAAACTAATCGGAAAAAGTTCTTTTTCACGCAACACACAATTAAACTCTAGAATTTGTTGCCAGGGGATGTGGTTAGTGCAGTTAGTGTAGCTGGGTTTAAAAAAGGATTGGATAAGTTCTTGGAGGAGAAGTCCATTACCTGCTATTAATTAAGTTGACTTAGAAAATAGCCACTGCTATTACTAGCAACAGTAACATGGGATAGTCTTAGTTTTTGGGAACTTGCCAGTTTCTTATGGCCTGGATTGGCCACTGTTGGAGATAGGATGCTGGGCTTGATGGACCCTTGGTCTGACCCAGTATGGCATGTTCTTATGTTCTTACTCATGGCAATTTCTACATGCACCTATCATCATATCCCTGCTTTAGCCATTGGATTTGATTCAGAGAATGCGTTCGACTGGGTATCGTGGCCTTACCTATTCTCGGTTTTGAGATTTGGGTTTTAGGGGGTTATTATATCCTATATTTCTAGCCCACTATCTAATATTATCGCAAATAGGTATAAATCAACAGATATTCAGATTTAGTGGGGGGTTTGACAGGAATGCCCACTCTCAGCGTTGCTCTATATCCTAGCTATTGACCCTTTCCTAAGAAAAACTGAGTTAGCGCAGGACATTATGGGCTTTCAAAAGGGCCAACGTCTTTAAAGTAGCTGCATTTTTTGACAATGTCCTGATCTTTCTTACTAAGCCTGAGACCTCGCTGGGTCCTTTAATAAAGCTACAGGTGGCCTACGGTAAGTTTGCGGGCCTGCAGATCAATCAGGATAAATTGGAGGCTCTTGATGTGGGAGGTACAGTCCGACCTTTATGGGCAGATTGTTTTCCCCTATAATGGGCAGATAAAGAAATGAAATATCTTCGCATTAAGATCCCGAAGGATCCTCACGTTCTATATTCAGTTAATGTTCGCCCGCATTTTTGTGGTATGTTTCAATCTCTAAAAAAGAAAAAATGGCAGGGTTTACCACTATCCCTTTTAGGCAAAATCCATCTCTTTAAAATGATCTTGTCTAAATGGCTATATCTCCTTCAGATGTTACTGATCTGGCTTAATAAAACAGATTGCAAAGAAGTAGAAAAATTGCTCCACAAGTTCCTCTGGAATGGGAAAAAGGCTAGGATATCTTTGGAAGTTCTTATGAAACCTCTGACACGGGGAGTTGGGATGCCTCAATTTAAGATTATATAACTTAGCATGTATGTTACATTTCTTAGGGGACTGGATCCTGGGTACTTCATATTTTGTCCCCTAGCAGCAGTTAGTTAGCTGGTACAATCTACCCTCTCTAAATCACATCCTGCAAGTAGCAAGTTCCTTAATCTCACCTGAGCTTCACATTCATACATTGGGAGTCTCTGGCCGGAGGGCTTCGGCCTATCTTTGCAAGTATATTAATCTTCCATTTCGGTTAACCTCTGTATTAAGTATATGTGATAACTGATTATTCACCCTGGGAATGGGTCATTCTGCCTACCATCATTGGAGGGAGAGGAGTCTCATTTATATTTCAATTATTCTCCATGAGAACTGAATTACTGCTCAGTTTCCAGGAGCTGCAAATGCAATTTTCTCTACCACTCCAAGATTTTTATGCTCATTTACAGCTACGACATTTTGCTAAGGCATATGAAGGATTGTTTAGAGATGCCCTTCCTCCTAGACTCCTACATGATATTATCCTGGGCGACAAGAAACATAAACCTTCAATAGCTCGCTTTAACAAGTCATTGGTGAAGTGCCCTACCCAGTGGGTTTACAAACCTCATATGAAAGATGGTAGAAATGGCCAGAATTCAATCTCTCTTTTCAAGAATTATTCAATGTTTTAGTGACATTCCGACCTTAACAGAAAATGTCCTTTTCCGTGAGTTACAGTTTAAGTTTTTATGGCAATTTTATTGGTCCTCAGACCAGGCTTTTTTAGCTAAACAATCTACCTCTAACTTATGTCCTAAATGTGAAGTCGCCCCAGGTACTTACTGCCATAGTTTCTGGTCTTGCCCTGGCATTCAGGCTTTCTGGGCCAAGGTGAGATAAAATTGCAGCAATATTCTTAGATTGCATATCCCAGTCGACCTTAACCTCTGGCTGTTTGGGATTACCCCACACACTATCAGCGGGAGACCCACATTCCTTAATATTCCTACGGAAAGTTAGTCTAGTGGGAAAGAAAGTTATCCTTTCTTCTTGGGTGGGTTCGTCACTTCCCCAACAAGCACATTGGTTTCGCTTTTTAATGAAGCTATTTGCCTTTGAATTCCTCTCTGCTAAGATGTCCTCACCCAAACGATTTCATGATATGATATCTGTATGGAATAAATTCAATCAGTTTCTCTCCCCTAAGTTTTTCAATCCAATTATCTGCCCTGAATGTTTGTTCTATCTTATTGCTCTAAATCACTGGCATGTTTAATTGGGAGGTCGCCTTCCAAGAGATTGGCTTTTTTCAATATTGGAGTCCCTAGCAGATTTTTTTCTCCCTGCTTCTCTCTCATGTTTTTTTCTATTTTTATCTTGTTGTTGATCTCCAATTGTATTTTCTTCACTGAGCACCGCCCGAGGGTTGAGGATTTCTATATAACCTAATATGTCTACATGTACACTATGTATATTGTTCAGAAATTGTGATGTTCTTTCTATATCATGTATTGTTTTGGTTGAAAAACCCAATAAACATCATTGAAGACACCCATCCAGTGCTTCCAACCCTGGGAAGAAAGAGAGTAACTTTGTTTCTTTGCCAGTTGGAGGGGTGTTCTGTCTTTCTATATGTTCTCACATGACCTCTATCATGTGTTAGTTATCACATGGTTATTTCTACATCTGGATGTACAAGCCTGGGCATGCTCATGCAAACTAAGTTGCATACAGCCATCATATCAACCCAACCTTTTGTCCTAGCAGGTCTGTGTAAAGAATAAGTATCTTGATCTGTAAGCCATTCAGTTACTTGTTTTCTGGTCACTGTTTCATTACATGTTTTAGCAGCCTGAAAAAGAGGATTTATTCCATCAAGACTTCCTATAGCGCCTGGGTCATAATAAATTTTATTTAATAGCTGCTCATGCATGGCTGCAG
Organism: Rhinatrema bivittatum; assembly: GCF_901001135.1. NCBI lineage: Eukaryota > Metazoa > Chordata > Amphibia > Gymnophiona > Rhinatrematidae > Rhinatrema > Rhinatrema bivittatum. Next base: position 1,935,281 of record NC_042617.1, read on the forward strand.
TGGTCTGTATTTAAAACAAAAACTCAAGCCTTGTTTTATTCACTTTTACATGCCCACACCCTATTAATCATTCTTTTGTTGTGCTGGTAGTGGACCCTTGGCCCAAGGTGGGGTGGATGCTACCCGTAGGGCAAGCCCCATGGGTCCCCACCATTGGGAGGCGGAGCTGACTCGTTCCCCACAGGTTAAGCCCTTGGGTGCCGGGGCCGGCTGGCCTTAGGCGGGTCTCCATGTGATGACTCCCAGTAGATGAGAAGCAAGGGTTGCAGAGGACCAACAGAGGTATCAAGGGACCAGTGTAGGTCTAGAAGAGGCAGGGATCCAGAGACCCGGATGCCAAAAGGAACTGGGTGGAGAGAGGTGGTGCCCAGATAATAGAAGGCCGAAGCTTGAAAGGCCAAGTCCAGGGAGATACAGTAGGCGTAGTCAAAGGCAGGCTGGTGTGAGGGCAGGCAGCTGACCAAGACAAGGTACAGAGTCTAACGGAGCAAGGGTCAAAGCCAGAAGGTCAGTCCAGAGCATGGTCCAGTGTAGTAAGGGTCAAAGCCAAAGGTCAATCCTGAGCATGGTCCAACGTAGCAAGGGTCAAAGCCAGAGGGTCAATCCTGAGCGTGGTCCAACGTAGCAAGGGTCAAAGCCAGAGGGTCGATCCTGAGCGTGGTCCAATGTAGCAAGGTTCAAAACCAAAGGTCAGTCCGGCAAGAAAAGGAAGGGACCAAGTTACGGGTCAGGAACAGGAACCAGGAACCAGGAACAAAGTCAGGATCAGGAACCAGGAGTGATGGACAATGAGCACATGAACAAACGTGGAGACCTGTTGCCAAGGCAAGGAACTAGTGGCGGGCCCTGCAATATGTCATCATCCGGGGTCGCAGCCTAGTTTCCCGCCGAGGCCCCTTTAAAGGTGTGAGAGGCGCGCACACGAGCGCCTAAGCCAAGGTCCATAGGAGACTGGACGACGGCATCTCCCTGCGGCCCACGCGGGGAGACCTGTCGGGAGCTGGAGAGGTATGCGGAGGAGCCAGGAACAGCAGAGGAGGCAGCAGGTGCTCGGAGGCGTAGACGGCTGCCCACAGCCGCGAGGATGGTCTGGGAGCACAGCTGCAAGGGTGAGCAGGCCCGGTCGTGGACCTACCGCGGACGGGACACGAATACCATTTGTATACTACAAAAGGATCTGCTCACATTTCACTCTCCATGCCTGCATGGCAGGATCATGGGCATGCGTATTTACTTATGTTAGATTTTTTTATATTGTCCTTTTTAACACTTCAAAGTGGATTACATTCAGGTACTGTAGGTATTTCCCTATCCCCAGAGGGCTTACAATCTAATTTTGTACCTGAGGCAACGAAGGGTAAAGGATTGCCCAAGGTCACAAGAAGCAACAGTGGGATTTAAACCCAGGTTTCCCTGGTTTGTAGCCCGCTGTTCTAACCACTAGGCTACTCCTCCACTCCTGCACATCCCTAGTATGTGAATGGGTGTTTGTCACGTTTATGTATCTCTGTATGAATGTGTGTTTGTCACGTTTATGTATCTCTGTATGAATGTGTGTGTGAATGGGTGTTTGTCCCGTTTGAGTGTCTCTGGATGAATGATGTATATGATAGGTATGTGCATTCTCTGGTCGATTCATTTCGGTGCTACGCACATATCTCACAAATGGAGAGTACTTACACACATTGGATACTGTATGCATTTATAGGTCAGCAACAGATGTACGTGCATACTCTTTATTCATAAGATACACTTGTACCCCGGAAACAAATCAACCAATGAATGCACAACCCTATAATGTGAATGGGCATCGGTCCTGATTCTGTGTCTCTGGATGAATGGTGTATGTGTGTGTAAATGGGTGTCTGTATGTCTCTCTGAATGAATGATTGTGTGTGAATGGGTTTCTTGTTTTTGTGTCTCTGGATGAATAATGATTGTAAGTAAATTGGTGTCTGTCTTGTTTGTGTTGCTAACCAGGCAGTTTCTTTCAGGGAAAGTCATGTGACAGGCAGTTTTGTGTATATTGATTTTATTATATTGATAATGCTGAGTTACTGTACTGTTGCAAACATTAAATAAATGCTTAAAGAACAGATACAATGAGATTCTGTAAGGGGTTTATAGATGTTTATTTGGTGCTGATGGCTGAGAAAGTTAAACAGATGATGTTAGCAGGATAGGAACATTAAAATGTTTAAGTGCTGTAGGAAGATGTTTTGTCAAGGTATATTCTTGTTAATGCTAACTGATTTTTATGTTACAATTGTAATCCTCATGGTACAACGTTTGTTGAGAAAATGTGTAATATAATTTTTTAAATAAATAAATAAATACCGTATTTGCTGGAGTATAGGACGCAGTGCCTCTTGCCCCTAAGGCACCCCAAGGCAGCCAGCTGGACCCTTAATGAGTTGAAAGCCAAACCTTTTACCAACCCTTGCTGCAAAAAGGACAAAATGTAGGCCACTAATGCTCAAAATGGATTCACACAATGCTCCTTACACCAAACTTCAAACACCTTCCACACCCGCACGTATGCCAAGGAGGTGGACTTCTTCCTTGCTTGTAACAAAGTGGTAACAACATCCTCTGGATACCTCTTTTCTCTCAGGCGCTTCCTCTCAAAAGCCAAGCCATGAGAGAGAAGCGACCTGCCTGAACCAAAAATATAGGACCTTGGTGCAGCAGGTTGGGAAGATGAGTCAGACGTAGTGGGCCATCCACTGCGAGATTGACTAAATCCATGAATCACGGCCGATGAGGCCATTCCTATGCCATCAGAACTTCCTGCCCCGAATGAAGCTCTATCCTTCACAAGACTTTGCCCACCAGCAGCCACGACGGGAACACTTACAGCCATGGGAGGACTGAGACATCAACTCCTTCTGCCCCTTGCTCTCTTCTTCGACTGAAGAACCTCAGAGCCTTAGCATTCTTGCATGTTGCTATGAGATCCATGCATGATACTCCCCACCTGCGATGAATCAGGAGCATGGCTTCCTCTGACAACCCCCACTCCTCGGGATCCAACTGCTGGTGACTGAGGAAATCCATCTGGAGATTTCCAACCCCACTATGTGGGAAGCTGCCAGCATTAACAGGTGGTGCCTGCCCAGTGAACTAATTTTTGGGCCTTCTGCGCCACTGCCTGACTCTTAGTACCGTCCTGCCGGTTGATGTAAGCCACTGCCGTCACATTGCCCGACAAAACTCTCACTGGCCTACTCTGAACAAGTGGCAAGAAAGCCTGCAATGCTAGATGCATTGCTTTCATCTCTAGACGGTTGATGGACTACAAGTCTTCTCCAGAGACCAGTCTCCCTGCACCACTTGAGCCTGACATACAGCCCCCCCAACCGGATAGGCCGGGATTGGTTGTGACCACTATCCAATTTGGAACCTCAAGGCGCTTTCCTTAAGAGGCAGCAGTAGATGAAATTGTTCCGATACCAGGCTCCACCTGGAGAACAAGACCAACTGAAGAGGCCACATATGAGCGAATGCCCAAGGGACCAATTCCAAAGTGGAAGCCATAGACCCAAGAACCTGCAGATAATCCCAGACCCTGGAAATCGCACTGTTTAGCAATCTGCCAATCTGTCCCTGGATCTTGACAATCTGCTCCTCGGTAAGAAAAGCTCTCCTGAGTTGGGTGTCAAAGCGTACTCCCAGGAATTCCAGAACTTTCCCGGAGAACTAAGAGCAGGATGAGCTAATACTATATCAGTTTAGCCTTTGACCAGACCCACTTGTTGTCCATAAGTTCTTGAAGAGCTCATCATTGAATCTTAATCAACCCCGATTGTTTACTGTAACCTCCTCTAATCTTTATGTTATCTGTTAAAATGTTAAATGTATTTATAATGTTATTTAAAATGTCATATATAATGTTATTTAAAATGTTATTTGTTATAATGTAAGCTGCCCACGTGGCGACAGTTTTATTTCACTGTATACCGATGTGATATGTATTTTATACAGGAACGTCGGTTTATAAAAACTAAAACTAAAAATAAATAAATAAATAAACTTGAGATGGCACCATCTGGCTCCTGGGAAAATTCACAACTCAGCCTAGGGACTGTAAGTGCTGCAGCACTACTGTCATGAACCTGAGAAACCTTTGATGGTCTGGACAAATTGGAACGTGGAGATATGCCTCGGTCAAATCTAGAGAAGCCAAAAACTCCCCTTTGCGCATTGCAGCAATCACCGACCTCAATGTTTCCATCCGAAAATGAGGTACCTTGAGCGCCAGATTCACCTTCTTTAAATTCAGAATCGGATGAAAAGCAACATCTTTCTTCGGGGCCGGTACAGGTACGATGGCCCCCAACAGAAGTAGACAATTGACAGTTTCCCAAACTACCCTCCTTTTCTGCTTGTAAGTGTAGAGGGACCTTATGAACAAATCTTTTAACGGTCGAACAAATTGTAAAGCGTAACCGTGTTCTATCACACTTAGGACCCACTGATCCAACGTGATCTTGGCCCAGTCCTCGAGAAAGGATGTTAACCAATCTCCAATTCTTAGAACAGAGGAGTGGGCCGGCCTCGTTTAATTGGGAGGACTTGAAATTGGAGGCTCCCTGACTGGAACCATTTCTGACTGGTCTACAGCCTCGAAAGGACTGATTCTAAGACTGCTGCCTCCTGGCCCCTTGTCTCTGACCTCCACCTGAAGGACAAGACTGACGGGGTTGCTGGCTCGACCAGGAAAGAACCCATGTCAAAGAGAAGCCTCTGACAATCTTTGGCTTGTCCTCTGGCAGCTTGTGCTCTTTGGTCTCTCTGAGAAGCTTCACAAGCTGCTCCAAGTCCTCTCCAAAAAGCAGCTTCCCCTTAAACAGAAGCGATCTCAGCTGAGACTTAGACCAAACATCCGCAGACCAGTTCCTTAACCACAGAAGACTTCTAGCAGAAACCACAGACATCACTGAATGAGAGGAAGTACATATGAGATCTTAAAAGGCATCTGCCCCGAGGGCCACAATGGCCTCCCGCCTCTCAGCCTGCTGCACCTCCTCCGGAGATAATGACTTGTCGGACTGCAATTGCTGCACCCAGCGCAATCTGGCCCAGAGCATAAAACTGCTACACACTGCAGCACGAATGCCCAGCGCCAATACCTCAAAAATCTTCTTGAGATGCACCTCCAACTTCCTATCCTGTATAACCTTAAGTGTGGCTGAACCTGCTACTGGAATCGTTGTCTTCTTTGTCACGGCCGAAACTGAAGCATCCACCTTTGGAATCTGCAAAAGGCATCAGGCAACGGAAACTTCTCCATGGCTCTGCCAACCTTCAAGCCTGTATCTAGAGTCTCCCACTCCGGAAGCACTAACTCCTTCACTGACTTGTGGAAAGGAAATGTTTTGGACCCACTCCCTCATGGTCCGAATTTACTTGGGGCTCTTTAATAACTAGTTCATTAAGATCACATGGTATTAAGGGCCACAGTTCCTCCCAGTGAAAAATATGGACCACTTTCGGATCATCTCCCTCCACCGAGGGTGCTTAATCCCGTGCCTCATCAGAGTCCGTGCCGTCCAAATGAGGACGGATCTGCCACCAGGGAATCATCAGCCTCTGAGCTTTCCAAGCTATCAGCCTTCCCTGGGGCAACTGATGTGCCAGCACTCTCCGAATTCTGGTCGCCCCCACCAGATTGAGACAAATGCAGCCTCTTGGCCACAACTGGCTCCTGCAGGTCCAGTGGCTTGGGATGGCAATATCCAGCCACCCTTTCTGCCAAAAAAAGCTTTATGCATAAGCAAATCAAAATCTGGGGAAAAATCCCCAGATTCTTCTGGATCCTGCTCCAGGAGCTCTTCCTCCTCCTCCTCCTCCCCCAACAGAGGATCCCAGGATCCCCGGGGCTCTGAGAGCCTTCAATTAGTTGGTGACAGCAGTAGGGGCAGGGCAGCGTCCCTGTAGGCCCTGTCAGTCACGGTAGCAAAGGTAGACAAAATGGCTGTAGTTCCTGCCAAAATCGAATGATGTACAGTATTTTCAAAAGACACTGGATGATCCGGGTAGCAAGTTACAGATATTTATTAAAAGGTTTTTGGAATTGGCTTTATTAGAAAAATCTATTTCTGTAAAGGAATTTAGATATCTGGCTCCTTCTTGTCCATTAGTACCATATATATATATTTTGTGCCTAAAATCCATAAGTCTATGGAGAATCCTCCAGGAAGGCCGATTGTCTCTGGAATTGGGTCCATTTTTTAACCTTTAGCGAAATTGTAGTCACGGGACACTGTTGTGGAAAAGTTTGATGAGGGGATATTTTTGTAGTAGATTGAGGGATTTTAATTGGGGGAATATTTTATGATGTATATAAGCATTGGGTATGAGTGATGGATGTATGGTATTTTGTGTGATTAAATTAAGAGAAAGAGTTAGAACTGTGTACCTCAGGAATATATAGGTGTATAAGATTACTTTATAGAGATTGTAATTGAAGACATGCACATTATGTATATTCTGATTGGTTTAAGTTTTTTAAATTTGTACACAGCTAAAATAATCTTTTGTATAAAAACATTTTTGTGTAATAAAAATTATTTTTAATGATGCACCATGTAAGTTTATTTACCCCTGTTTTTGGTATATATGTTGACATTATATTCAGTGGGTTAGTTTTGCTTTCCTTGTCTACACAAGGTTAAGTGACAGTGTCAGTAAAACATTCTCTGTCTCCATCTGCTGGAAGGGAGACAAAACCCAGGAGTCTGGACTGATCTGGGTGTGTACAGGGAAAGAAGAGATATTACTCACATGAATGTCTGTCTGGAAGGAGGAGGGATATTATGGGATAAAGAAGAGATATTACTCACATGAATGTCGTCAGGGAGGAGAAGGAGTGATATTATGGTATTAAGGGTGGGAAAGCATTAACATGCATAGCTGTCATGGAGATGGAGGGATTTTATGGTTTGGGAACGGTTATTACTCACATGTATGGCTGTCAGGAATGAGGAGGGTATTATGGGCTAGGGAAGGATTATTATTCACATGCATAGCTGTCAAAGAGGTGTAGGGTTATTATGGGGTATGGAAAGGTAATTATTCACAAGAATGCTTGTCAAGGAGTTAGTGGAATATTGTGGATTGTAGAAGGATTATTACTCACATGTTTGACTGTAAAGGAAGGAGGAGGTGTATTATGGGATGAGGGGGGGGGGTATTACTCACGTGCATGGTTGTCAGGAAGGAAAGCTGAAGGAAGGCCCCAGAAAAGCCATGACGGAGTGCCATGACAAATGCCATCTGCTGTCCGAAGAGTTCCTCCATGGCATTCTTCAGGCGCAGATAAATATTCCGATAATGCTCCACAAAGTCCAAAGTATTCCAAGCTGATTCCAAGAATTTCTTCATCTAGGCCAAAGAATACAGGATGTGTCAAAAAGACGAGGCAGGAAAAGTGCTGTCTACTGTCACAAACACACACATGGTCATTTTGACCCTCCACAGACTGACAGGACTCCTTACAACCAACCAGGAAGAGCCTGAGTTACTGCTTTACCTTTATTTATTTTTATCTAACATAAAATGCCCGCTCCAGCCAAGGCCCCTTTAGGGTGTGAAGAGACTATGGCCTGCCCAGAATCTGCAGCAATTTAGACCCGGAACAGCAGGAGGTAAGAAGGAGAGATCCATCACACTCCCTAGGGCCCCTCCCCCTCCCATCGTGATCATCGAGGGGAACGCCTGATCCAGGCAGCTCCTCCTTGGGACCGCCTTCTACTTTTCTCCCGCTTGAGCCAAGCCTCTTAAGAGGCTGACTTAGGCAGACCCAATGTCAAAGGGCATACCCCTTTGTGCACCCAGAAAAGCTTTTTTTCATTGTTTTTATTTATCCACAAGGCCTTGGGGAGCCATCCAATAGTAAGTAACCATTTAAAACACCATCATTATCATTTCTGTCATATGCTATATTTTTTTCCATTCAATATATGTTAATATTTATTTATTTATTTAAATAATTTATATACCGGAGGTTCCTGTATAATATACATATCACCCCGGTTTACATAGAACAGTAACAATCGCTACATTTTGCGGTTTACATAGAACAGGATTAAACAACGAAGTTTTACATTGAGCAAAAAGAAGTAAACAAGTTTTAACATTGAAACAAACGAAGTAAACAAGTTTTTACTTTGAAACAAATTAATAGAAGTAGGCAAATAGTAAGTACTATTAAACCATTAATAGACATGCGGTTAATAAATCAAAAAATAACATGGAGATATGTAAGTCCACATGAATATATGTATGTAGACTGTATGTAGACAGCATGAATATGTGAATCTCTAATTGAATAATGAAGATTAAAAAAGATCTGAAAAATATCATTGTGGGAGTGAAAAGACTTTTTTCTTGTTCTTGGTTCTAGGGGAAGGCTAGTTTGAATAACCAAGTCTTAAGTTTCTTTTTAAATGTAGTGTGGCATGGTTCCAGACGCAGGTCTGGAGGGAGCGAGTTCCAAAGTGAAGGGCCCGCTGTCGACAGTGCACGTTTCCTTAGAGCGGATTTCGCCGGTTGTGTGATTAGTCTGTTCTGATAAGCGCTTCTGGTAGGTTTTACGGATGTGTGTAGTTGAATTTGAAATGTTAAGTTGAGATATCATTGAAAAATTAATAAACATTAAATTAATTAAATTAAATTAATTTAATAAAAATTAAAAATTAATAAATAAATAATATCATTGAAAAATTAATAAACAGCATATTGGAAAAAAAACACCCACTAATCTATGGAGGAGTTCCACTCTTGGGTTTCACTGTCCAACCATATTCAATGACATCGCAATCAGGATCACCCACCCATATACACTAGGTACCCTACCTAGTCCAACATCCTTCACACAATTCAAATTCCCCTCTTGACCTAGCAAGATAAGAATGAAGAAACTTTAATTTTTACAAAAGCCTCCCCAAAATCACTGTAGTGCATTCCCCCATGAAGGCTAAGATTACAAAGAAGAATCAAAATACTCTCCTTCAAGACCACTACATGTCATCAGAATATGCTTCAACAAGACCTTGATCCCTATTCAGTGACATGGGATAGGAGAACCCCTCAGCCATCCACCCAATCCAGTCACTATACAGCACCATAACTACACCAAGGATACGCATAACCCCCTCACTCCACGATGACTTGGGTTCCTAAATACCCACTCAGCAAACAGTAAATCTCACCACATCTTCAACTTCATCGAAGTATACAACCTTCACAGAGACCTGGATTGGAGAGAGTGACGATATCACACTAACTCAACTCTGCCCATCTGGTTATTCTATAAGCCACACACCTCATCTCATGGGCTGTGGAGGAGGTGTTGCTAGCATTTTAACCACTCACTGACACTAGATCTAATCACTTCCCAACAAATAGGGAAATCTGACTGCCTAGTCTTACATTTCCAAAGCCACAAAGAACCCAAACTATTCCTGATCTTCCACTCTCCTGACACCTAGCCTGACTCCTTTCTCAAATCCTCAGAATTCCTCTGTGACATGACCACTGTGCCACAAAAACTCAATTCTTGGAGCTTTCAACTACCATGCAGAGAACCCCCCAGTAGCTTCTCTGTTAACTTCCAACGTAACATAGAGGATCCTTGATTCACTCAGTTAATCAAGATCTCTACTCACAAGCGCGGTCACTCCCTTGACCTTACCTTCCATTCTTCAAACTTTAATCTTGACTCCAACAAGATAACAGTAGACCCAATTTCATGGTCGGATCACTAACTAGTCCAAGCCACCCTTCCTATCCAAAAGCAAACCCACCTGCCCCTCCCTTCAAATTGCCATCTAAGAATCTCTCCTCCATCACAACAGTCCGGAAACTCCTCTTGAAACAGCAATCCCATCAATTTGAATGAGCTTGGCAGAAACATAAGACAGACTCAAACCTCCACAACTGCAAGGAGCATGTGAAGAAATATAAAGCAGCTATTTGCCAGGCTCCAAACAACTAGAACTCTCTAGAACCATCTGAATAAACTGTTTAAACTAGGACAGAAACTTTCCAAAACTTGTTTCCCACCACAGGGACCATATAGCTGAGGACTTTGCAAAATTATTCACTAATAAGATCCTGCAATCCATTTCTCCTTAGACAACTCTCCCCCCTCCTTCACACCTTCCATAATGCTCCCATCTTCTCCATATACAGGAACAATCCAACACCCTCCAAGCAACACCACACTGTCAGACTTCAGAACCATCACCCCCTGAGAGGGGAAATATCCTCCAGAGAATTAGCCAATCTCTTAGCTCACTGGACCCTATTCTCCCAAGATTCTTTTGCAATCTAAAACAAGATCTAGCCCCTTGGCTTTCCAACATAGTCAATGGCATCTTAACTCAAGGCTTCCTTCCTGCCTCACATAAAGAAGTGGTAATCAAACCTATCCTCAGAAACCAGGTTCAGACTCCAAAATTGATAATTATCAGCCAGTTTTAAACCTTCTCTTCTTTTCAAACTTGTTAAAAAGGTGATCTATTTTCAATTCCTCAACTTCCTTGAAGAGAGTAACACCCTGCATCCACCAATCCAGTTTCAGGAAAGATCACCGCACTATAATCTGACCTATTGGACATCACCAAAGGTATTCATCTAAATGCAGATCACAGAGGCAGCTCCATGCTAATACTACTTAATCTTTCTGCAGCCTTTGACATGGTTGATCACTCTGATTTAGCGGCTAGGGAATATCGGCATCGAAGGGACAGCCCTTAGATGGTTTGTATCTTTCATACACAATAGAACTTAATCAGTCATTTGGGCCAACAAACAATTCACCCCAAAAAACCTAGTTTGTGCAGGACCTCAAGGCTATGTTCTTTCCCAGATTCTCTTCAACATCTACATCCATCCTATTTGTGATATGATTCTATTTTTCAACATTGAATTCACCTGTTTGCTGATGTCTAACTTTGTCTTAAACTAGAATCTGACCAATCCTCTCCCATTGCCAATCTCAACAACTGTCTGACAGCAGTAGCCCAACAGATCAACAAACTAAAACTTAGCCCCTCCAAATCTGAACTCCTCTGGTTAAGCCATTAAAGTCATCCCCTACAGTTCATATCCTACCTATCAGGAACTCCCTTCCAGCCCAAGACTCTTTACGAATCCTAGGGGTTCAACTCGATTCTAATCTCACCATGGAGCCTCATATCACTAAAGCAATGACAGCCTCATTTATATATCTCTGCCAGGTTAACCAACTATGCAACTATCTTGATCAGGACAACCTTGCATCAGTTATCTATGCATTAATCAACAGCCAGTTAGATTACTGTAACTCTTTACTAAATTGTATCTCCTTGACCTGCTTGAAATGACCTCGACTCATACAAAACACAACAGCGAGAATCTTAGTAAGGGCCAAATAATTGGACCACATTAGGCCCATCCTTTACAAATTGCACTGGCTACTAATTGAAAACAGGATTAAATTCAAAACACTCTGTCTTCAAATATGTGAAATAAGAGACCCCGGAGTACCTCACCTGTCTGCTTGCTTCTACACCTCTGCTAGAGAATGCCAATCCTCTGCGAAATTGAACCACACAAGATTGAGGGCTTTCAGCTGCTTTGTTCCCAAGATCTGGAGCAAGATTCCACTACCTATGTGCTACCTCGCTTTCCAGAAAAAGGCAACGCACGGTTTTTCAACCAGGCCTTCCACAAATTAACTCATTAGAAAAACAAAGTTCCCTCCCTGGACTCTATTTTATTAAAATGACTTACATTACTAATTGTTATTTTCAATAATATATCTGTTAATCCTCAAATTCATTGTAATCCACTTTGAGCCCATTCCTGGCAAAAAGTGGAATATCAAATGTTTGTACGCAAGTAAACAAACAACTCAAATGGAGAACACAGTCAATAATTCATCAGCAACAAAAATAAACTCAAAATAAAAATATTGCAACAAAGAACACCCAGTGTATTGCATGGAACAAAACTTATAGGACGATCAAAAGAAGCCCTTTATTTCAATGCCCTACATGCGGTGGGTACTTCTTAACAATCCAAACTGGACATTCTTAGACAAGTTAGATGAAACCTGAAGGGAACAATTTTTTCATTCACCAGGGCATTGAAATAAAGGGCTTCTTTTGATCGTCCGATTCTCATTGTCTTTACTGTAACACAGCCAACTGGATCGGCTTCCGATTTGTTTTTTGGGTACAAAACTTATAGGGTCAGAAAGACAAGTTTTCAAGGCTCATTGAAAAGAGATAAGTTTTGTCAGCAGAAACTGACCAGATCTTGGCAAAAAAATACGGATGTTTCTTGATACAGTTAGAACTATCCAAGAGCAAAGTAAAAAATGTCTTGGGATGGACCAGAAAGTGATTTCCCCTGCAGCAAATGTCTGCTCACTTTGGTTAATATGTGGGGTGTGTTGGAGTATTCTGACAACTCCCTCATTCTACCTTAAAGAGCCCATTCAGGTTTTTAACCCAGGCCTCCTTAAGGCAGACGGCTGCAAAGGATTCTGGGAGAAGGGAGGTTCCCTTTACCTTGCCATACGAGCCCAGGCCTAGAGAGCTTGGCAGGGCCTCACAGGATATCCGTATGCTGATGCAAGGTGAGCTATTTCTTTGATTTATGCACGTTTGAGGCACTGTAAATAAATAATTGCACCTGAACCAAGCTAGTCAAGTCTTGTGGTATTCCTGAAACTGTTCCTGTAGCCACAGCTGGCCCAAATATGCTAGACATGGTGTCAGGTGTGGGATTTTGCTTGCTGAAGTGGGAAGCAGAAGTAAAAACCCACAGCCTCCAAGAAGAAGAAAAAAAATTGCTTGCAGAGTTTTTTTTCCCTGGGGCCTCCTGACTTCAATTTCTATTACTGCAAGCCAGGTGGGCTATCCCTGCCTGAGCAGTCAGGGGTCAAGTAGCAGGGCCAGACAGGCCAGCAGGTGTTTTTTGTTTTCTCTGTCACATGTGAGTTATCTGTTTAGGAGCTGGGCCCAAAGGGGGTTAAAATGGAGCAGGTAATCCAGGTCCTGGCCACAGCTGCAAAAGACAAAGAAACAGCAATGGCTACAAGAAGGCACTGCACAAAGACAAAGAAACAGCAATGGCTACAAGAAGGCACAGTCTTAGCTCCGCTAGCTGAGGCTTTGCAAGCGACTCTGTCCAGAATACTTCAGGCAAATTCTGCTTAAGATGAAGGGAGAAGAGGACCTGGAGGTCTTTCTAAAGAACTTTGAATGGGCTGCCCACCTGTCAGCCTGGCCAGAGACCAGCTGGACAACCTACTTGGCTAATTTGCTCACAGGTAAAGGTCAAGAGGTGTTTCAGGCCACCAATCCAGATGGGAGGGCTTCCTGTGAGGACGTCAAGGCTGCTCTACTACAGAAAGGGGGGAGTACTCCCCAGAATACTATCAGCAGCAGTTCCCATGGGTGGAAGTGGCTCCAGCTAGAGGCAAGGTCAAGTCTGACAGTGGCTCATCAAATACTCCTGGAGCAGTTCCTAGATGGTCTGGACCGACCCATGTGGAATTGGTCTCTTGACCTATCAGACTCACCCTGGAGAGAGCCCTGGAAGTGGCAGAAGCCTTTCACCATGTACAGTCAATGCCTGCAGGCACAAGGGGCTTGGAGAGACAACAGATAACAGTGCCTGGCATGGTACAAAGGATAGAGGACCTCAGCAACAAACCTCTAAGATAGGGGGGTGGGGAGGAGGGCTCAGCCTTTGTACCTGGATGCCAGACACCAATCTCACCCACATCTTTTATTTATTTATTTATTTATTTTACAAATTTATTTATTTTATTTATTTAAAGCTTTTCTATACCGGCATTCATGATACAATCATATCATGCCGGTTTACAAATAACAGGGGGTGCAATAACTTTGTTCTTTTAACCAATGCCTAGGAAGTAAAAAAGTTACAATATAACAGGGTTGTTGAAACTGGGGGAGGAAGGAGACAGGAATAGACAAGAATTATATAATCTTTACAGAGGTAGATTATTTACATTGTGCTGTAATGTCTCTTTATGGATATTATTTACATTGTGCAGTAAGTTCTCTCAATGGGTATTGCCGTAGGATCTCTCCCTGGCTATTAAACTCGGGAAAGGCTTGTTTAAATAGCCAGGTCTTAAGCCTTTTTCTGAAAGCTAATAGGCAGGGGTCAAGTCTAAGATCCGGTGGTAAGGTATTCCAAAGAGCGGGTCCCGCTGTAGAAAAGGCCCGGTCTCTGAGTGTAATATGGTGTGTGGATTTAGTTGGGGGAACAGTCAGCAAACCTTTGTAGGCTTCTCTGATGGGTCTGGATGATGTGTGTAGTCTGAGGGGGATTTGGAGGTTGAGAGGGGCTTGGGAGTGGATGGATTTATGGATGATGGTGAAGGACTTGTGTAGGATTCTGTAGTGTATTGGCAGCCAGTGCAGATTTATTAGAATGGGAGAGATGTGGTCTCTTCTTCTGGAATTAGTTATGTTTGACAGTAATTATACATGTCAATATTAAGGCATTCAATAACAAATAACAGGAATTCAATCCTACAACATAGTAACAGATATCAACGTGTTTGCCCTTTATAAGGAATCTAAAGATCCTAGATACAATCAAGATAGGAGCATATTAAGAAATATTTAACAGGAAAACCGGTGAGTTTAAATGTCACTTCCTATCTGCCTATGACCAACCTGGAAATAAAAAGATCATGTTAGTTTAACAATCGGTATATAAACACTTTTAAATAAATAAATCTTACATCCAAGAATTTTCTGAGCTCAGATGGTTCTAAAAATACATATCGTTCATTTAGATGTTTTATAATACATTTACAAGGAAAATAAACAGTCATCTGGGCCCCTAGTTGTTTTACCTCTGGGCCCATCTGAATAAAATTTCTCCTCCATATTTGGGTGTTTTTTGTAATATCTGGATACATCCAGATCTTTTCAGCAAGATATAACTTTTCTCTATTTCTTAAAAATAATTTTAAAATATCTCTATCTTCCATTTTTTGAAACCTCATGCACAGGGTACCTCTTGACAAAACTTGATCTTACATGGATTCTTCTAAATAATTTGTGAGATTATCTAATTGTTGGGATTGATTTGATACATTACCATTTTCCTTCTTTTTTACAACAATGTAAAAGATTTTTTCTATTAAAGGAATTTTTTCTCATCCACATGTTTTAACTGTGGACAGAAAGAGCACTTAGCAAGGGACTGGCAGTATGGATGAAACAAACCTATTTACGTTAGCCTTGTGACCCAGCCAATGCCCGAGAAAGAAGTACACATACTTAAAAATAACACTCCTAAGCAGCGATGACTCGCAACCCAAAAGAAAAAGGGGAATCCGGAGAGATGGTAACAACCCATAAATAGGGCCTTGCAGACCCTCTCTTTATATGCCCTTTGTGAGGAGATTGGGCATGAAGAAGACCTCTGTCCATATAGGCAGTCGGAAACTGAAGAGTCTTTAAATAAAGCTGGTAGGGCAGAAACCCGGTTGGCCCTATGGGAGTGTGCTTTCTGTAAAACAGAAGCTCATGCAAAGGAAGAATGTTTTTGGCTTGATGATCTGGAGTGCAAATGCAAGTTAGCAGAGCAACGCGAGAAGGAGCAAAGAATGGGGACAGAGCCCCAGAATGATGATGACGGCATGTGGGAACATGCTTGGGATCAGAAGTTGTCACAACTTCAAAGCTACAATTTTGTGGATGTCCTGCATGCATGACTAAAGGTCTTTATAATCCAGGTAGAACTGGAGGGAGCTTCTACCCAGGCCTTGATGGATTCCGGTTGTAGCAAAAAGCTCATTCGCCAGGACTTACTATGTCAAGGACATATCAACTATAAGAGGAAAGAGACATTAACATGTATACATGGGGATGAACAGAAACATAGAAACATACACAGAAACATAGAAGTGTCAGCAGAAGAAGACCAAACGGCCCATCCAGTCTGCCCAGCAAGCTTTCACACTTAATTGTTTTCATACTTATCTGTTACTCTGACCGCTGAGATCAGGGCCCTTATTGGTAACTTTTTGGTTCCAATTCCCTTCCACCCCCACCATCGATGCAGACAGCAGTGCTGGAGCTGCATCTAAGTGAAGTATCTAGCTAATTGATTTGGGGTAGTAACCGCCGTAATAAGCAATCTACTCCCACGATTGTTTACCCTGCCTGTGCAATTCAGTCCTTGCTAGTTGTCTAAATATAAATCCTCTTTACTTCATTCCCCCCTACCGTTGAAGAAGTGAAGTGTTCAACCTCCCACGTCCTCTTGGTGACTGCCGCAGGAGAAGCCGTGCTAGAAGCGGGTGTCCTCCCAAACTCAGTAATCCTGAGTCCAGATTAGCCCCATTTTGCATCTGTATGGAGACAACTCGTGGCGAGTGGGGAAAGTATGTCTGGAGGGGAGTGTATTTGAAGCTGACCCTGGGCATGTCTGGATGCTGGACCTGACAAGGCTGAGCTGAGGGGGAGAGTATGTGATGGAGTATACGGACAACTCCCTCATTCTACCTTAAGGAGCCTGGTTCAGGCTTTTAACCCAGACCTCCTTAAGGCAGAAGGCCTCAAGGGTATTCTAGGTAAAAAGGAGGTTCCCTTCACCCTGCCATAAGAGCCCAGGCATAGAGAACTTGAGGGGCCTCAGGGGAGCTGGTAGGACCTTACGTGATATCCGTATGCTGATTATGTCTATCTAATGTGTGTTCCTAATCCAAGGTGAGCTATTACTTTATTGATGCACGTATGATGCACTGTAAATAAATAACTGCACCCAAGCCCAGTCTTGTGATATTCCTGAATCTGCTCCTGCAGCCGCTGCTGGCCTGAATACACTACAGGGTTTGTTTGGTTTTTAACCATCACAATTACATTTCTTTTTGGATTCTAAAATTTACAGCACAGGAGGCTGCAAGTTTGTGGGGTTCGGCCTGACTTTAAGGAGGAGGCTCCGTCCCCCCCTTTTACCTGTTCTTGTAAAATAGTGTTTCCTGCTTTTTCTTTTATGGACCAATCCAGTCCATGGATGTACGAGAACTTTGCATACTGCAGGCTATAGAGATTTTAAATTATTATACAAAACGTATTTTTAACTGGGGAATTCTTCCCAGAGGGAAATTTCCACCCATGTGTCTCTATTTCTTTCAAATTGCTTTTGATGTTTCTATGAATTTATTTGAAAGGCAAACTAATAAATTGGCCCCATCTTATGCAAGGTTTTGAACACCTAGGTCAAGGTCTTAAACCTGATATGAGAAATAACCGGCAGCCAATGCAGATCAAACAAGACTGATGAAATCTGCTACTGAAATTCTACCTTTACCAGGAGCCTTGCTGCAGAGTTACCAGGAGCCTTAGCAGGAGCCTTGCCGCAGAGTTTAGCAGGAGCCTTAGCAGGAGCCTTGCTGCAGAGTTTAGCAGGAGCCTTAGCAGGAGCCTTGCCGCAGAGTTTAGCAGGAGCCTTAGCAGGAGCCTTGCCGCAGAGTTAGCAGGAGCCTTGCCGCAGAGTTTAGCAGGAGCCTTGCTGCAGAGTTACCAGGAGCCTTGCCGCAGAGTTACCAGGAGCCTTAGCAGGAGCCTTGCCGCAGAGTTTAGCAGGAGCCTTGCCGCAGAGTTTAGCAGGAGCCTTGCCGCAGAGTTACCAGGAGCCTTGCTGCAGAGTTACCAGGAGCCTTAGCAGGAGCCTTGCCGCAGAGTTTAGCAGGAGCCTTGCCGCAGAGTTAGCAGGAGCCTTGCCGCAGAGTTTAGCAGGAGCCTTAGCAGGAGCCTTGCTGCAGAGTTTAGCAGGAGCCTTGCTGCAGAGTTACCAGGAGCCTTGCTGCAGAGTTACCAGGAGCCTTGCTGCAGAGTTACCAGGAGCCTTAGCAGGAGCCTTGCCGCAGAGTTTAGCAGGAGCCTTGCCGCAGAGTTAGCAGGAGCCTTGCTGCAGAGTTAGCAGGAGCCTTGCCGCAGAGTTTAGCAGGAGCCTTGCCGCAGAGTTAGCAGGAGCCTTGCCGCAGAGTTAGCAGGAGCCTTGCCGCAGAGTTAGCAGGAGCCTTGCCGCAGAGTTTAGCAGGAGCCTTGCCGCAGAGTTACCAGGAGCCTTGCTGCAGAGTTAGCAGGAGCCTTGCCGCAGAGTTAAGCAGGAGCCTTGCCGCAGAGTTTAGCAGGAGCCTTGCCGCAGAGTTAGCAGGAGCCTTGCCGCAGAGTTAGCAGGAGCCTTGCCGCAGAGTTTAGCAGGAGCCTTGCCGCAGAGTTTAGCAGGAGCCTTGCCGCAGAGTTAGCAGGAGCCTTGCTGCAGAGTTACCAGGAGCCTTGCTGCAGAGTTAGCAGGAGCCTTGCCGCAGAGTTTAGCAGGAGCCTTGCCGCAGAGTTTAGCAGGAGCCTTGCCGCAGAGTTAGCAGGAGCCTTGCCGCAGAGTTTAGCAGGAGCCTTGCCGCAGAGTTAGCAGGAGCCTTGCCGCAGAGTTTAGCAGGAGCCTTGCCGCAGAGTTAGCAGGAGCCTTGCCGCAGAGTTAGCAGGAGCCTTGCCGCAGAGTTAGCA
This sequence comes from Rhinatrema bivittatum, assembly GCF_901001135.1. Lineage (NCBI taxonomy): Eukaryota > Metazoa > Chordata > Amphibia > Gymnophiona > Rhinatrematidae > Rhinatrema > Rhinatrema bivittatum. The sequence continues at coordinate 1,953,841 of NC_042617.1, forward strand.
GGAGCCTTGCCGCAGAGTTAGCAGGAGCCTTGCTGCAGAGTTTACCAGGAGCCTTGCTGCAGAGTTTGGTACTGACTGTAGCCGGGCTTAGAGTGTTTTGAGGTAACAAGGTACAAGATGCCGGCATTACAGTAGAGTGTAAGAAAGATGAAAATCAGTGGGTGCAAATCATGGGTGAATGACAGAAGAAGTTTCTCTGAAGAGATGAATGTTGTACTTGCCGTGTGACCCATGGGACCTCCGCCCTCCCAGTCCACCCCAGGGCAAGTGGGCAGATACACTTCCCTGTCTTTTGAGGATTTTTCTTTAATTTGGTCTTGGTCATCAAGCACAGATTTAATTTCTCTAATGATCAGGATATATAACTGAATGTCATCCAAAGATCTGGAACTGCATTCCAAATTTAGTGACAACCTTAGTCAGTACCCCGGATATTTGTTAAATAGAAGCAGGGACACTAGGAGCTCTGCAATGTAATAAATATTGCCTGGAGGAAAGAATCCATGCATTGAACCGAATCCTGCCAGATAAAGAATGAAACCCTTGCCTCACAGCCGGCTCTTCCAGGAAGATACGCCGCACACACGTGCAGGTGTGAAAGCCCCTGAAGCTGTACCTGCTGTTGCACCACCTCCTGCCAGCAGCGCGCGATCTCACTCAAGGTGCTCAGCTTCCCCTGCTCTTTCACAGCTGCAGAGTCCAGGCCTTGTCCCGTCTTCTTCTTTCCAGCTGTACAAGGCAAAAAGCAGAAACCTGAACTCCCAAGATACCAGCAAGAAAAGAGAAGAACAGAGGTGTCTTACCCACGTAGCCCTGAGCTACCAGAAAGTGGCAGGGAAAGGGGAGAATGGGGCAGTCTCAGAGAGAAAGGAGATCAGGGGAGCCCTATGCACCCAGCAGAGGGAACACTACATATACAAACGAACGAACGCACGCCCAGACGCCTCCAAGCAAGAAGGCAACAAAGGAATCTGACCCACTCTGACTTAGGTCAGATAACTTAGCTGTCCTACAGGAGTAGCACAATGGGGGTAGTGCATGTAAATACAGCTCATTCATATTTATTGTGGATATCCTGAAAACCATATCAGTTCCCACCTTCCCCAGAGAGGGAGAGGGGAACTACATCATCCTATGTACCCAGTCCTAAGCTCCCAGACACCTCTAGGGATAGGAGAAAAGGCGAGTCCTACACACCCAGCCCTGATCTGCTCATGTCCACGGTTTTAGGCCTGCTTATGTCCACGTGCACCAGGAGGTGGCTGAGTCTGCGTACACAAGAATTAAAGATTGCGGCTTGGCACTTGGTGCAGCGTGGCAGCTCCAAATTCTCCAGGTACTCGGTGAGGAGCCAACACAGAGGGCTGAGGCTGCTGGCATCTGAAACACAAGCCAAGATTAAATCAGTCACTGAGATGATCATCAGAAAGTGCAAAGCAACAGCATCATGGCCCATTATGGTTTTATTCTACAAAGACATCTGAGGTTTCGGCTTTAGAAAGCAGAGTTGCTTACCTGTAACAGGTGTTCTCACAGGGCAGCAGGATGTTAGTCCCCACACATATATGGGTGACATCATCAGGATGGAGCCCAATCACGGAACACTTTTGTCAAAACTTCTAGAACTTTGACTGCAACTTACTGGGCATGCCCAGCATGGCACTAACCCTGCAACCAGAAGGGGTCTCCCTTCAGTCTCGTAATATAGCAAAAGAACATGCGAAAAATAAAATAAATCGCAATATGGAGAAGGTACAGAGAAGGGCAATCAAAATGATAAAGGGGATGGAACAGCTCCCCTATGAGGAAAGAGTAAAGAGGTTAGGGCTGTTCAGCTTGGAGAAGAGACGGCTGAGGGGGGATATGATAGAGGTCTTTAAGATCATGAGAGGTCTTGAGCGAGTAGATGTGACTCGGTTATTTACACTTTTGAATAATAGAAGGACTAGGGGGCACTCCATGAAGTTAGCAAGTTACACATTTAAGACTAATCGGAGAAATGGGCTGCGAAGGTATGGAGAGAGCGCCAGGTCGCAGCTTGACAAATATCAATAAGTGGCACCCAACGGAGGTGTGCCACTGAGGTTGCCACGGCCCTAACAGAGTGTGCCTTTACACGGTCTTGTAGCTGAATGCCTGCTTGCTGGTAGCAAAAGGAGATACAGTCTGCCAACCAGGAGGAAAGGGTCTGTTTTCCCACTGGATTTCCCAATTTGATGTTATCGAAAGAAACAAATAATTGAGTGGATTTCCTGTGGGCCAACGTGCACTCTAGATAAAAGGCAAGGGCACATTTGCAGTCCAGGGAATGCAGAGCCTGTTCTCCATTCCCTGGATGAGTATGAATGGGGCCTTGGAAAAAAAGTAGGTAGGATGATGGGTTGATTAAGATGAAAATCCGACACTACCTTTGGTAAAAACTTAGGGTGTGTACGGAGGACCACTCTTTCATGAAGAATTTTAGTGTAAGTTGGATAGGTAACTAGTAGGGATGTGAATCGTTTTTTGACGATTTAAAATATCGTCCGATATATTTTAAATCGTCAAAAATCTTTAGGGCCACGATACAATACCACTTCCCCCGATTTATCGTCAAAAAATCGTAAATCGGGGGAAGGGGGAGGGCAGGAAAACCGGCACACTAAAACCCCCTAAAACCCACCCCCGACCCTTTAAATTAAATCCCCCACCCTCCCGAACCCCCCCCCAAATGCCTTAAATTACCTGGGGGTCCAGCGGCGGTCCGGAACGGCCTCCTGCAATTGAATTGTGTTGTCTTCAGCCGGCGCCATTTTTCAAAATGGCGGCGCAAAATGGCGGCGCAAAATGGCGGCGCAAAATGGCGGCGGCCATAGACCAACACGATTCGACTGCAGGAGGTCGTTCCGGACCCCCGCTGGACTTTTGGCAAGTCTTGTGGGGGTCAGGAGGCCCCCCCAAGCTGGCCAAAAGTCCCTGGGGGTCCAGCGGGGGTCCGGAAAACGATCTCCTGCCGCGAATCGTTTTCCGTACGGAAAATGGCGCCGGCAGGAGATCGACTGCAGGAGGTCGTTCAGCGGGGGTTCCGGACCGCGGACTACAGAATCGATAGGGGACCCCTATGGGGTAGAAATTGTTTGAAATTTTTTGAAAAAGTTCCATGAGGAAAATTCCTGTCAGGAATCTCTGGAGAGCTCCTTAACCCACATGGCTACTGCTGCGCAAAAAAAAAAAAGAATGAAGAGGGACCCCTGTTGGTTGCAGGATTAGTTCCATGCTGGGCATGCCCAGTAGGTGCCAGTCAAAGTTCTAGAAACTTTGTCAAAAGTGTTCCGTGATTGGGCTCCATGCTGATGATGTCACCCATGTGCGAGGACTACCATCATGCTTGTCCTGTGAGAAAGTAATAATATAACAATGCTGACCTAGGATTATTACTGAGGACAGCTAATGGTAAATTAGATTCTCTTTAGCCTCTTACTCAACCTTCTTAGCGCAAGCATCTAATTTAAGCATTAACGTTAGCAGCCACCACTTGTTCAATCTGTATTGGCGTTCCTTTGTCGCCAACCCTGTTTCCCATCTTGTACTCCCCATTAACACACCCGTGATCTAAGTAAACACGCTACAACTGTTATTTGGTGTAAACAAAAGGCCGCAGCTTTATTCCTTAATACATTTGAATAAAATTTCCTGGTATACCCGAGCCGATGTTCTTCCTCTAACTGCCCGCCGTACCTAGCCGGGCGTCTTTTAGCCAGGTCCGCTGGTGGTCCCGCCATGTGGTCTTTGCGGCCCCACCGCCTTATCCGCGCCTCCCTGGCGCTGACGACTATCACGCCGTCCAATGATGCCTCCGGCATCCCTTACCATATAGCCAACCGGCCCGGGTAACCGCCTTCACCAAAGCTGCGACAATACCCTCCCTTTTCTTCCTTGCCTTATGAAATTGACTAACCTCAATTATTTATTTAAGCTTCTTGTAGGGTGGGTGGGTGGGCTTTCGCTTGGCTCCCGGCTCTCGTCTGAAAAGGGGTGATCGCCGTTCCGCGATCACCTTTTAAGGGGGCCGTTGCGTCATCATCTGGCGCCGTGGGCGCCCGATGATGACGCCCTATTCTTTCTCCCCTCGTCCCGCCCACCAGCTCCTTCGGACCGCCGCCCGACATGGGGTGGCGCGTCCGTTATTGTTGTGGGCTCGGCGATCCCGCCTGGGCCCACCTATTAACGTTAGCAGCCACCACTTGTTCAATCTGTATTGGCGTTCCTTTGTCGCCAACCCCGTTTCCCATCTTGTACTCCCCATTAACACACCCGTGATCTAAGTAAACACACTACAACTGTTATTTGGTGTAAACAAAAGGCCGCAGCTTTATTCCTTAATACATTTGAATAAAATTTCCTGGTATACCCGAGCCGATGTTCTTCCTCTAACTGCCCGCCGTACCTAGCCGGGCGTCTTTTAGCCAGGTCCGCTGGTGGTCCCGCCATGTGGTCTTTGCGGCCCCACCGCCTTATCCGCGCCTCCCTGGCGCTGACGACTATCACGCCGTCCAATGATGCCTCCGGCATCCCTTACCATATAGCCAACCGGCCCGGGTAACCGCCATAACGTGAGGTAGGTGTAACCTTGCCTCGCGTTCCCCATTTTAATTACTTAGCTGCGGCCTTTTCTAACTGTACGCCCTCTGCTTCTATGGCCTCTTGTAGGCTTCTATGGCCTCCTGTAACATATTGTTAAATATGTCATATCCTATGTCAGATAAGTGTATCCCGTCTTTTCTGTACAAACCCTGGCACCCATCTTCTGTCCATTGGTGCCTAATCTGATGCCACCCTTTTTTGTGCGTCCACGTTTCCATCTGCTTGTTAACCTTCTTTCGGCCTCTGTTCCATAATTTAGAGTCCCTCCATTTTGGCCTCTGAATGATTTCTGACCAGACCAATGCAGTGTTCGGGAATAATTCCGATATTGAGACCAGGTCTCTCTGTACCATTTGTATCAAAGTTTTGCATGTCGTTGAATTCAGGTCATTGCCCCCCAGGTGCATGATTATCACGTCTGGAGCCGCCTTTTCTTCCTTTAGGCGCCATAACCAGGGCAATAGTTGCTTCCACTGCATGCCCGACTTTCCTAACCAGATGATGTTCCACCCGTGTGATGCTAAACCGAGATGTCGCCCGTACGGTCTTCCGCTCGCTCTCTTGGCCGCCCATCTCACATATGAGTGGCCAATGATCCAGGCTGACCGCTGTACCCGCTGTTCTGTAAAATAGAATCAAGAGGTTGATTAGTTCAGTGGGATATAACCTTGTCCAGTCGTACGTAAGTATCGACGGCGTTCGACCTCCATCTTCCGATCCTTTTAATTGTCTCTTTGTCTAAACCTGCCATCGCCGCACTTGTTGCCGCGCCGATTCGGAACGAATGGGAGCTAAACTTCCTGATATCCCACTCCAGTTTGTTAGCCGCTGATTTTAGTACTGCTACCAGCTGGAATCTTGTCAGTGGTGATCCGTCGTGATGTATCAGTAGATGCTTTCCTCCATCTGGGCGGGCGGCTAGATATTCTTGTGAATTAAAGATTGGGCATGTCCTACAACCTGCTATTCTATTGAGATGTAGTATAGCGCCTTTTCCTTGCTGATCGGTCTTTGATCTGTTTATAGTAATGCTGAGGGTTTCCGATGAGCACTGTACGTTCTTCCGCAATAGCCCGCTCCCTCCCTCGTCTTTCTTGTTGCGGGCTACTAATTCGCTTATTCTGAGCGCACCGAAGAATGCCAAGGTGAAGGCAAGCCTAAATAACTTGATCTCGTACTTAGATGAGCAGATGTCCGCTAGTGCTACCCATAGCGCTTTCAGCATGTTGTGTGTAATGGGGTGCCTTCTGTCTTTGTTTGGGCCGATCTTCCTTGCCCAACCTGACAACATTTTTTTTATCAGGAATGATTTCGTGGGGTCACCCCAACCGAATGCTTTGAAAAAGAATGCTGTTCCGGCGAGGTGCTTGATGACTGTGTTCCTGGATACACCGTTGTCTTTTTCGTAGGCGATGAATTTAATGAGAAGCTCGTTTTTTGCCGGTCCCTGTCTCCATCCGTTTTTCTGAAGGAAACTGGATACTACTTCGTAGCTCTTGCAGTACGAGGTCCATGTTGTTGATGCTACTGATCTTCGTAGCAGGTCTTTTGTTGTATCCGACCAATTTGCCATAACCGTTCCGGCATTGCTGTTGGTGATTCGTCTGCTGTAGGGACCTGCTTATGAAATAAATTCCATTTAGCCCGGGATAAAGCGTCGGCGGCGCCGTTTAACGCCCCCGGCACGTGTCTAGCTCTTACGGTTATGTTGCATTTTAGCGCCTGCAAGACTATTTCCCTCAGTAGGTTCACCACTATTGCGCATTTTGCGGATTGCGTGTTCAAGACGTGCACTACCGCCTGGTTGTCACACCAGAAGATGATGTGGCGGTTGCTTAGCTTTTCGCTCCACAGCACCAGCGTTACCCATATTGGGAAAAGTTCTAAGAATGTGATGTTTTTTGTTATGCCCCTCTCTTTCCAATCTTCCGGCCAAGGTTCCACGCACCATTCCCCTTGACATAGGGCACCGAATCCCCAACTGCCCGATGCATCTGTTTGAATGTCCAGGTCCCGATTGGATAAAGGAGCGTCCTGAACGACTGACACCCCGTTGTAGCTATCGAGAAAAGAGCTCCAAACTCTGAAGTCGTCTCTAATTTCTTTTGAAACCCTGAGGAAATGATGCGGCTTCTTTATCCCTATGGTTGCTGCCGCTAGTCTTCTCATAAACGCTCTTCCCATGGGGATCACCCGGCATGCGAAGTTCAGGGTTCCCAATATGGCTTGCGCCTCTCGTAGTGTTATCATCTTTGCGGATCCCGATTGCCGTATCATGTCGCGCAGCTTTACTACCTTTTCTGCGGGTAGCCTCGCTATCATTCTTGTGGAGTCTAATTCTATTCCTAGGAATGATATGGTAGTTGCTGGGCCTTCCGTCTTGTTGTGTGCTAATGGAACGCCTAATTCGGCGGCGATGAACTGAAACTGTGCTAGCAGTCTTCCACAAGCTTTGGAGTCTTGCGGACCGACGAATAGAAAGTCGTCAAGATAATGTATGATATTGCTTGAATCCGTTTTCTTTGCTACGACCCAGTGTAGGAAGGTGCTGAAAAGCTCAAAGTATGCGCATGATATGGAGCACCCCATGGGCATACATTTGTCAAAGTAAAATTGATTATTGAAAGTGAAACCAAGTAGTGGGAAGCTATCAGGGTGCACTGGGAGCAGCCTGAAGGCGGACTCTATGTCCGCCTTCGCCATCATGGCTCCTTTTCCACACGTCCGCAGCAGGGCCAGTGCTGAATCGAAGGATGTGTATTGTACCGAACAGTCCTCTTGCGCAAGGTGGTCGTTTACTGACCTTCCCGGCAGGGATGATAAGTTTAAGATGAGTCGGTACTTTCCTTTTTCCTTCTTCGGGATAACGGCTAAAGGCGATAGGAACATGTGGTGGAATGGTTGCCGCTTGAATGGACCTGCGATTCTTCCTAATGCTAATTCCGTTTGAAGCTTCTCTAATACGATGTCCCTGTGTTTCATTGCCGAAGGAGAGTTGTTGGTGTTTTCTCCTTGTAATTGTCCCTGGAATGGGATCACGAATCCTTCTTTGAATCCTTGCCATATTTTATTTGCCTTGTCCTTGTTTGGGTATAACTGGAGCCAAGGTTTCAATGCTTCCAGTTGTATGGGTGAAGGTGCCTTCTCGTATTGTATCGGTCGTAAGGGTGAAGGTGCCTTGTTGCATTGTATCCTCTTATGAATTGACCTTACTCCCCGGCGAAGCTTTCTTGTTGCACTTTATCATGGGGTGTGGAGCGCCGCAGATTGTGCACACATGCTTGAACTTGCAGTCCTGAAATGTACATACGGCTTTGTTGTACTTCCAACATGTGTTATCGTGGGCGTGTAACGGCTTTGCTGCGAATCTGTACGGGGAAGTTCTTCTTGAGCCCCTGGGTCTCGCTCCTTGCTCCGTGGTCTTGCATGTCATATGTTGTATCCAAAGGCTGACGTCTTGAGTTCCCCAGGTCATATATCTGTTCTCCTCCATCTTATCCCGAAACTGTTCATCGTAATTCAGCCATGACCATCCGCCATGCTGCTGATAGGCTCTGGTGATATTGACTGCGTACGCCAGCATCGGTCCGTATTGTGAAGGATCCTTCCTACCAACTACGCTGGCCATGTAATGGAATGACGTGATCCAGTTAACTATGGTCTTCGGTATTCTCCTCTCCTTTTCTTTGTTGTGTGTTGTCTTCGATTTTTTGCGCCCCTCGGCTTTCCTTCTCCCTAACAGTATGCTAAATATATCGATGTATTTCTTCTTCTGTATCTTCTTTCTTAATCGCCTGGGCACGTCCTCCCATAGCTCAGATAACGTCGTTAGTGCGGGAGGACCTCTTGAGTCTTTGTTGCCTCCTTTCTTATGTTCCTGTTGGTCGTTGCTAGATTCGGAGGATGATGAACTAAGAGAGCTAGAAGAGCTGGAGGAGTTGCTTGAGCTGGTGCTGTCCCTGCGCTTTACTTTATGGCTCTTTTTCCCCGAACTGGAGCTATTCCGTGACCCTGTACACTCTGCCCCGTCCGGCGGAGCATTGAGCCCCATATCCCCGTCTTTACTCAAACACTCACCCTCTCCGCCTTGCCTTGCTCGACTTGTGGATGGTTGTTCGTCCTGGTCGCGTTTGCTGCCATGCGATCCTCCTTGTTCACCTTGCGATGTTGTACCTCCACTTCTGGCGAGAGTCGCAGTCCTCTGTATCCTGTCGAACTCTTCCAGTGCCGTGTTGTACGTATTTGGTCCTGATCGCATGTCGTGGGAAGTAGGGCGTGTGTACTGCCACGATGCGCTTGGGCCCCACTCTGAGTCCTGATGTTGTTGTGCACGTCGGGGGGTTTGTGCCAGATCCCACTCGTCGGGATGACCTTGTTGTTCGTAGGTGTTTTCTGGAATGTGTTGGTAGTGAGGTCTCGTGATGTGGTTCCTACTTGAGTAGGTCATTTGATTTGTCTCAGTTCGCCAACCTCGTCCTTTGTTCCAATTTGACGCTCCTCCATGGATCTCTCTTGCGCTGCCGCGAAACGTCTGGGGATAACCATCCTGATCGCTGTACGCGCATTGGTTGTGGGACTCGCGTTCCCGGTAATAGTTAAACCGTGGCGAGGTATTCTGCCATTCTTCACCAGTCCATCTGTCGTAGTTCGGGGAGCGGGTACTCTGCCAGTGTTCATCTGTCCTACCGTCGTAGTTCGGAGATCGGTTTCCATGACGTGGTTGAGTGATGTCTGGCTGTCTTGCCGCGTCCTGCTCCCTGTCGTTTACGTATTCTTTCTCCGCTGCCTCTACCGCTACTTCTTCGGTATTAACTTCTATATCTGGTTCGCCCGTTGGGGGTGTCTCGATGATTGGATCTCTGCCGTCAATTCTTCCGCTCCTTCCGCGCTCGGCTCTTGTTCTCTTCCTGCCCCGGGTCTTTTGTGTCCTTGGTGGCTGGGGGGTCTTTGCTCTTCCTGCGTTTTCACCCTTATTTGCCGCCTTGGATCTCGTCACTCTTTGAGGCTGCTCTACGTTCTTAGACCTCGATGGCCGACCTGTATTTTTGCGGGGTGGCATTCTTTGTCTACGAATGCTGTAAGAAATTGCGCTGTGTTAGTATTGATTTAGTAACTATTCATACCTGAGCCCGGCTCTCCACAATGTTTTACAAACCCCTTTCCTACAATCTTATATATAGGCTGGCATTGATCCTTGCCCTCTCCCTCCACTGTCCTCTGCTCCCCTGCCAGAGTTATCTGCGCCGTCCTTGTTGCCCCTCCCGTGTTTAAAAGCCCGTACGCGTCACGTCCGCCCCTTTTGCGGAGTCCTTCATAGCACTACTGTCCCGCCCTGGAATCTGTATTCCTGGCATCAGAATTCCGGGAACGCTCCTTGTTACCCCTTGGGGCCTCAATGCTGCCTCTTATGCTCCCTTGAATGCTTTGCCGCACTCTGCCCTACTCTACTCTTACATCGATGGTCCCCTGTGCTCCCGGCCTCCTTCCGTCCCCCTGCTATCGCTTCCCGTCCCCCTCATTGCTTTTTTTTTTTTTTTTGGCGCGTGCATGTGTCACTTACCTTCGCCCCCCCCCCCCCCATCAGCGCTCGTGTCATCCTCTTCCCTCTGGTTGGGGGGGGGGGTGATGGGGCACCACGGAATGCCGTGACAAGCAGGGTCTCGCAACAAATGCAATGCGGGGACCTCGCAAAGTGTTGGCATATTCACACACAATTCACTCACAATTTATCCATTTATTAGCATTACGCCTCTTCTTCCTTCTTCTGCCAATCTGCTCGAGTTTCACAAAAAACCCCCATCATCGTTAAATATCATTATTATTATTATTATTTATTTATTTATTTTTTTAAATGCATGTATCCACCATCACCAAATCTTAATGTTGTATTTTTTTTTTTGCAGGCGTTTGGGGGGGGGGGGGCAATTTTATGGGCACTTCCCACATGGTCCTACTGCCCGGCACCCCTTGGGTGGGGTATCCCGCCGGGGATCCCCAGGTGCTCTGCTGGGGGGTGGGGGGCCAGGCACAGCCCCGGGGCTTGCTGCAACAATAAACTTATTATGTATATATGTATATATATCTATATATATTTTTTTTTTTTTTTTTTTTTTTTGGGGTTTTTACTAGGGGGGTCCGGGGGGGGGGGGGGTGCACCTTCGCTGGGTGCGCTGCGCGAAAGGCGATGCGGCGCGAGCGGGAGCTGTGTGCGCGTGCTGCCCGGCTCCGGCTGGATCCCGGGGGGGGGGGGGGGTTGGGGCCCAGCAGGTCAGCGAAATGCTGCACATCCGGCGAGGGGCGAGCGGGAGCGGCTGCTCAACAACAGCGGCCAGGCCGGCCGGGGCGCGTGCAGGCCGCCGCCATGCTGGGTATACAAATGCGGCGGTACCGGTTCGCCATGCTTGCCAGGTGCTAGCGGGGGTCGGCGGCCGCATGGGCCCGGCGCGTCCTGTCCGAAAGGAGGCTGTCTGGCCGGAGGGGGGGGGGGGGGGGGCAGTACGCTTCGGGAGCGGGTTAGGAGCATGGGGCAAGACGCCTGTGTGGCGCTCGGTCGGGTATCGGCGGCTGGCCTGGGGGGTCTCGGGGGGGGCTAACGACTTCGAAGGGGAAGCGGCGTCCGTCGCGGAGGGTAAGCAGGGATGTGATTTGCGGAGGGGGGATAAGCCAGCGGCCCTTGCAGCCGGATCAGGGCAGGTGGGCCATCTCCGCCGTTTTGGGGCCTTAACGCTACGGGTGGAATCGTTTTTTTTTTTTTTTTTTTTGTATCTGGCTTACCCTTCTGTTGTGTCGCTACCGCCTGCTGCACGCTGTTTGCTGCTCTCAGCTCGCCTTTCGCCTGGCTCCCGGCTCTCGTCTGAAAAGGGGTGATCGCCGTTCCGCGATCACCTTTTAAGGGGGCCATTGCATCATCATCTGGCGCCGTGGGCGCCCGATGATGACGCCCTATTCTTTCTCCCCTCGTCCCGCCCACCAGCTCCTTCGGACCGCCGCCCGACATGGGGTGGCGCGTCCGTTATTGTTGTGGGCTCGGCGATCCCGCCTGGGCCCACCTATTTCTATTCCACTTTCCAAGATCAAAGACCCAATCAAAGCGGTTTACAGCAAATCACGGTGGGGTCCATTTTCAGCTGCTATGCAGCTTTGCTAGTTAACCGGATAAACACATCCAGCTAACTAGCCGGGTATATTCAGCAGTGCAGTCACACCACTGAATATACCCCCTATCTTAAAGTACCTTCCTATCTTAAAGTTAGCCAGTTATATCTGACTGGCCAGCTTTAGGACAGTCCTATGGCCTGGCCAGAATTAGCTTAATTTATGTGGCTAACTCCGCTCCTCCTTGGAACACCCCTTCTTATCCAGCTAAATTCTAGTTATCCAGATAGGGCTAAATATAACTATTATATTATCCATGTAAATGGCTTTTGAATATGATTTATTTAAAATTATTTATTTCTGCACATTCCAAGGATCAAGGTGGTTTACAACTTGAATGCATACATAAAATAGGTTCTTTACAAAATATAGAACATGCATACATAGAAACTATGCAAGATAGTTTGCTTCAATGATATTACACATTTTCTGTTCTCTGGAATAAGAAGTAATTTTAGATGTTATCTGATAACAACCACCCTCACTTCAAATAAACAGACACCCAACACCCAACACCTCTCCTCCATTCACTTTAGGAAATCATGTGCTTCCGAGACACTCAATGAACAGCTCACTAAGGATCTCAAAAATATAGATCTATCCAACCCCAACACAGCAGTGCTCTCCTGGCACAAGATCACAGAAGATGTAGCAAATAAGCTCTGCCCATCTATCTCGAAAAGAATTAACCCCACAAAAAAAGGAAATCAACCTTGGTTCACCCAGGAACTCAAACAGTTAAAACAAGAACTACGTCACAAAGAAAACAAATGGCGTAAAGCCCCTTCCCCCTCCACGCTTTCATCATACAGAGGAACCTTACATTATTACAGGTCATCAATTTTAAAAGCTAAAAAAGTTTTTTACGCAAATAAAATCCATGACTTCCAATATGATGCGAAGGCTCTCTTCTCATATGTGTCTCAAATTACAAAGTCACTACCACCACCGATCCCAGACAAACAAGCTCAATCCAAGGCAAATGAGCTAGCCATATTCTTTCAGCAGAAGATATCAAACACGATCTCCCTCCTCCCACCCAATACCAACACCCTCGTTTCATTTACCAATACCCATATGCTTAAGGAAGCCAAATTAGAAAACTTCGAATTAACTTCATCTAAAGAGATCGAATCCATTCTCAAGAAGCAGAAACCATCCAGCCATCCCACAGACAACCTACCAACCAAGCTACTTCTACTCATACCAAACACTATATCCGGACCACTGGCCAACATCATAAACTGCTGCTTAACCCAAGGACTGTACCCAAACATCCTAAAAAAACGCCTCTCTCAAACCCCTCCTTAAGAAACACAACTTAGACCCTAGTGAACTAGCTAATTTCCGCCCTATATCGAATCTTCCATTCTTAGCCAAACTCACAGAAAAGGTGGTTAACACCCAGCTATCAGAATATTTAGAAGATTACAATATTTTATATCCTTCACAATATGGTTTCCGCAAATCACGCAGCACAGAAACCTTGCTCATCTCCCTAACTGACCATATTATTATGGGACTAGACAAAGGACATTCTTTTCTTCTAATCCTTTTAGACATATCAGCGGCGTTCGATACCGTCAACCACGCCATCCTCCTGAATCGTCTATTAGACATAGGCATCTCAGGACAAGTCTACAACTGGTTCAAGTCTTTCCTTAGCGATAGAAGTTTCAAGGTCAGAATAAATAATAAAGAATCACCACCAACAAATTCATCACTTGGAGTACCTCAAGGATCCTCCCTGTCCCCCACCCTTTTTAATATCTACCTCCTCCCCCTATGCCAACTATTAACAAGCCTCAACCTTATTCACTACATTTACGCGGATGATGTGCAGATCCTGATCCCCATAACGGAATCCATCACCAAATCACTCTCGATCTGGAACAACTGCCTACATTCTATCACTAATCTCCTCAACAGTTTAAATTTGGTCCTCAATGCTAAAAAGACCGAACTCCTCCTCATTTCCGCCTTCCAAGATAACTATCAGTCACAGGCCCAACATAACCACGCCCTCTCTCATACTCAAGTTAGAGACCTTGGGGTTATACTTGATAACCGTCTTAACCTAAAGAGTATGATTAACACTATAACCAAAGATTGCTTCTTCAGACTACAGGTATTAAAAAGACTCAAACCCCTTTTATATTTCCACGACTTTAGGACAGTTCTTCAATCATTGATTTTTGCCAAAATAGACTACTGCAGCGCGCTCTTCACAGGATTACCCAACTCATCCATCAGGCCTCTCCAGATGATACAGAATGCTGCAGCTAGAATCCTGACAAGCACCAACCGGAATGATCATATTACACCCATCCTCCGAAATCTACACTGGTTACCAGTCAATTACAGAGTCCTTCACAAATCTTTAACATTAATACACAAATTCATCTATAATCTCCTTTATCTCGACCTTGAAATTCCATTAAAACTCCATACTTCTAACAGGCCAATGAGAGAAATATCCAAAGGAACGCTACAAGCCCCTCCAACCAAAGCCACACGACTCATCGCATCCAGGGACCGAGCATTTTCGACAGCAGGCCCAGCCATCTGGAACAACCTCCCTGCAGAACTTAGGCTGGAACCTTGCCTGCTAACTTTTAAGAAAAAACTCAAAACGTGGCTGTTCCGCCAAGCCTTCCCAGAACCCTGGGATACACATTAGGCGTTATCTACCCATGATTAATGGATCCTCCCCTCCTCTGAATACCTTGACAGCATGGATACCGACTCTAACATGTGGACTATCTCTAGTCTGGACTACCTCTAGTCCGGAATTTGTTTCTCTCCCTTTAACTTAACTTTATATTTCTCTTCTAGCTTCCTAAGCTTCCAAGTTCACAGTCCTCGTTGTAATGTAACTTTGTTTTTCTTCCTTTATCTAGTTATTTTACCCCTGTTCGATGTAAACCGTCCTGATATGGTATTTAACCATGAAGGTCGGTATAGAAAAATGTTAAATAAAATAAATAAATAAATGTTAATTTACAGCTTCGAAAATTGGTTTAAATAGCCATGTCTTAAGATCTTTTTAAATGTTCATCGTATTTCTTACAATTCCAGATTATGGACCTAGCCATTTCTCATTTCCCCCAGTTGGACTTGGTGGATTGTTTGTATGGTTAATAAATCCTTATTCACAGATCTTAGAGTGCGCGTTATTGTGTGTGCAGATGAAGTGCTGCACCCATCCAATGTGTGTGGGTCTCTGTAATTATCTTACATAGAATTAATATTTTGCACTGTATTCTAAACTGAATCAGGAGCAAATGCAAAGTGGACAATATTGGCATTGTGTGTCATATCTTGAGTGTCCAAGTATGCATGCATGCGGCAGAGTTTTGGAACAGTTGGAGTGCTCTCACTGTGCTTCCAGTTATGCCTAGTAAGAGTGAATTACGGTTGTCTATACTTATGAAAATAAGTGTTTGAAGAGCTATGCAGAATTCTTTGAGCTCTAAGAGGTTTTAATCTTTTTAGTATGCACAGTTTGTAATACCCTGTTTTAATTAGATTTTTAATGTGTTCTCTCATAGTTAAGCAGCTATCCAAGACCACGTACTTTCATGGCAACACTGATTTTTTTGTCCCATGAAAACAAAAGGAGGAAGCTCTTCAGCGTGGTTTCGTCTTGACAGAAAGATTATTTCTGATTTTGAAATGTTCAAAGATAAATAGTTATTGTTGATAGATATATTTCCAGCTGTGTGTAGGTGGTAGATATAGAATCTGTTACTAGGACAAAAAAACTGAATATTGTCCACAAATTCAAAACTTGAGTCCCAAACTGCCTAAAGGTTTCCATAGCAGAGATAGATGCATGTTGAAGAGCGTTACAGAGAGTGCCTATCCTTGGGGTTCCCATAGCAGAGACAGATGCATGTTGAAGAGCGTTACAGAGAGTGCCTATCCTTGGGGTTTCCATAGCAGAGATAAATGCATGTTGAAGAGAGTTACGGAGAGTGCCTATTCCTGGGGTTTCCATAGCAGAAATAGAAGCATGTTGAAGAGAGTTACAGAGAGTGCCGATCCCTGGGGTTTCCATAGTAGAGACAGATGCATGTTGAAGAGAATTACAGAGTGTTTATCCCTGGGGTTTCTATAGCAAAGATAGATGCATGTTGAAGAGCGCTACAGAGAGTGCCTATCCTTGGGGTTTCCAAAGCAGAGATAGATGAGTGCTGAAGAGAGTTACAGAGAGTGCCTATCCCTGGGGTACACCAGCAGCATTTTTCACTCTGTGTCATTTATCAAAGTGCTATATGGCGTTTTCGCATGTATTAAGCACCTTTAACGCATGCGAAAACGCATTAACGCATGCAAAAGCACCATAATGCATGGTATAGGAGGAGTTTGGGGTGAGATATCTGGCCAAATGGGCTGGATTCACAGTTTTGCGAAGCCATAATCGCACAGCTTTAACGTGAATTTTAACTACACATTTTTCATTTGCGTAAAGCCATGCGATAGGACTTTATCACGTGTTGCGAGGTTTTCACACATGCTGTTTTAAGCTTCTGGAGAGCCAGCCTAGGTGGGCCTCCTATAGAGATATAAATACCTACCTAGGATGAGGGCATTATGGCTAGTCTCTGTCTCTCCTCCCCCCCCCCCCCCCCCGTGGTTGTAGAAGGGTCCTGACAGCTAGACTGGCTCTCCAGGAGGAAATACAATTCTGGCACTTATTGCAATTTGCGCTTAGTGCTTTGCACAGGTATTAGCGCAAATTGCGATAAACAGCCTATTACTATAAACACGCCCCTTTTCCTATCGCATGCGATATTTAGTGCATTTTGATAAATCCAGGCCTCAGTTTGATGATTTATTTCCTATTTGACTTTGGTGTGTTTGTCCTTCAATAAATGAGTTAAACTATTTGAGTACTATCCCTGAGAGACCAGATTGTATCAAACCGATACTAGCAATGTTTCTGTGCTCTAGTTTTTCCAAAATCCAAACTGATTCAGATTCAACAGGTTGTTCTCTTCTAAATATTCAATTAGCTGTTTATGTACTATATTTTTTTTTTATTATTTTGGTTATAAATGTCAGTGACGATATAGGTCTATAGTTCACTAGAGCTTTAGGGTCAATACAATTATTTTTCAGAATTGGTTGCGCTGATGCTTTTTTTTACTGGCTTCAGGAAGCTGTCCTATTGGGCATAAATTTACAATTTTTGGTGATATGACCTTGTGGATGCATTTGAAAGAGCCAACTGAGATGGGATTTAGAACGCAAGGAGCGGCGTTCAGTTTGGCTATCACCTGCTGAATTTCATTAGAAGATACATCTGAGAAATTTTCCCAAGATGCATCTGTTTTGTAATGAATAGCCAGAAGAGAGTCATTTAACCTACCAAAAACAGACTACACTGCATCATAAAATGCAATAACGAAAAAAAATTAGAAGAAAATTAACCAAAAATAAAACAAGTTCTTAAAACAAAAGCTAAAAAACTAAAAAAAACCCCAAAACCAAAACCCCAGCAATGCAATGAAAAATTAAAATAAATCTTGTAAAAATACATTATTCACATTTAACAATAGCTAGCATAAAACACATCACAGTAAAAAAAAGTCTACAACACAAGCAAAAAAATTTGAGTATAAACCATAGCAATAATTTCAAAGTGGCAGTATATTACTTATAGAATCCAAAAATTATAATGACAAGGAAACTTACAACACCAGATGGCCAAAAAGCCAGTTTTTCTAGCTTCATGGACCTCAGAAGAGCATTCCAAATGCTGAGCAGCAACTCCCAAAAACATACAAACTCTAGATCTTTCCTTCATAATGGCCTCAGTTGAGGGTAACACTAATCTAACTTCTTGGCATGAGTGCAGATCCCTTGTCAGGATGTATCTCACAATTGTTTCACTTAGGCAGGAGGGGCTAATCTCTGCCAAAACTCTGAATACAAAGCTTAAAATTCTGACTTGAATTCGGGCTACTATAGGGAACCAGTGTAAAGTTAACAAAGGGGCATCTCTCTCCCCCAGTGGGCACTCCCAGGTAAAGTCCTTGCTGGTGCATTTTGAACCAACTGGAATCTGTTTCCAGTTTTTTTTGGGTTTTTTTTTTAGAATTTCAATAATTAGCAAATGTTGCTTACTTGTAACAGGTGCTCTCACAGGACAGCAGGATGGTAGTCCTCACATATGGGTGACATCACAGGATGGAGCCCAATCACAGAACACTTTTGTCAAAGTTTCTAGAACTTTGACTGGCACCTACTGGGCATGCCCAGCATGGCACTAACCCTGCAGCCAGCAGGGGTCCCCTTCAGTTTGGTTTAAAAAGCTACAGGAAGTGCTGAAAAATAAAATAAGAAACGTAACGAACCCAACACTGCGGGGCGGCAGGCAGGTTTCGTAAGGACTAACATCCTGCTGTCCTGTGAGAACACCTGTTACAGGTAAGCAACTCTGCTTTCTCACAGGACAAACAGTATGGTAGTCCTCACATATGGGTGAGTACCGAGCTGAGGATGTCCGGACGATGGCGAGGTCGATGATTTCGCTCCCTCGATGGTCCAAGACTTCCGATGTCTGTGGCGATGTTTCTCTCTACGATCCCCTCGGTCCTGAGGGGGAGTAGAGGTGGTTGAAGGCCGAGAAGTCGTTGATGCTGGACGGTCACCGGTCAGTGGTCGATACTGGCGCAAAGTTGACGGTGCCGGTTCTGATGACGTCAATGCAATAGACGGCATCGGGGTTTGAGCACGGAAGAGAAGCTCCATCTTCTCCATTCTGGCCTTGCGACCTTTTGGTGTCATTAGGGCACATTTGGTGCAGGTCAGGACATCGTGCTCACATCCGAGACACATTACACAGACCTTATGAGGGTCTGTTATGGACATGGTGCGATTGCAGTCCGGGCACCGACGGAACCCCGATGCCATGGCCATGAAAAATTTGAGCCATGGTACGGTCGACGGTCAGTAGGCCGCGAGGACCAAACTCGATGAGAATCGACCGAAAACGGGTAGAAAACTTACCGGAGTACCGCGGCTTGAAAAAATTGAAGGAGGGACCCTGTGGGGTAAGAAAAGTTGTAGTAATTCCGTGAGGAAAATTCCTGTCAGGAATCTTTATGGAGCTCCTTAACCGCGTGGCTACTGCTGCGCGGAAAAAAGAAGATTGAAAGGGGTCCCCTGCTGGCTGCAGGGTTGGTGCTATGCTGGGCATGCCCAGTAGGGGCCAGTCAAAGTTCTAGAAACTTTGACAATAGTGTTCTGTGATTGGGCTCCATCCTGATGATGTCACCCATATGTGAGGACTAACATCCTGCTGTCCTGTCAGAATAAGTGCAACAGACTAGTGCCTGAATCAAGGAAATAGCCAGAAATGCCTAACCAACCGAAAAGGCCAGGAAAGCTCTTTTTGATACTGCTTTAACCTGCGCCTTTTCAGCAAAAGTTGAGTCTCATTTGACTCCCTTATTTTTGGCCTCTGCCACAAATGAATAAGACAGCATTTCAGATCCTAGCCTGTGCACATTCAATAGACCATGGGGAAGTACCAATAACATTTCAATCATATTTCATTGAGTTTTTCAAAAGTACTCCTCATCCAATATTTTAACTTCTCAATCCAAGAACACTGCCACGGGACCAACATTTTATGGTATATTTAAAGAGATAATTATAGTCCCAAATAAGATTAATTCCCTAGCAGCCTCATAAATGGCATATTACTTGCAGCTGACAAGACAGCATTTTTATGAGTATGCCAATAAGAAGAGTAAACTATTACTGTGGAAATCTGAGGGATCAAAATTAAAAGGGGAGACAATATTAAATTGATTGTGAAAATGGTACCTATAAATCCAGTGAGATTGAGAAGAATGTTTTGCGATTTATTACAAATCACTGTATATCTCACAATTACAATCTTCCCTAAGAGGAAATGTCTGACTGGTTGATATTCAAAAACCATTTATTTATTTATAACTTTTATATACCGAGGTTCAATTAACAGAATTAATTATCACTTCGGTTTACATTACAACCAGCGAACGACAACAATGACATAGTCTTGTCTTACATTGAACAAGGTGGAGAAACCTGGATAAACATAACTTGGGATAAAACAGTGAGAGTGTTTTGAATTACATTGAACAGAGTGGAGATAAAACTTGTAAAAAACAACATATGGGAGAAGGTGAAGTGAAAGAGTAGTGAGATGTACTCGAAGGGTGAAAAAACCGGTATGGCGGGGTTGGTTAAAGGGGTGAGAAGGGGATGGAAATGGCAAATTCTGAAAAAACTGAGACCTTTTTTACACATAGGGGATTTCCACACAGTGTTACAGGCACTTATTTCAGCGAAGTTGGATTATTGCAACGCCCTTCTGCTGGGAGTACCAAATTCAACTTTATGCTCTTTACAACTATTACAAAATGCAGCAGTGCGCTTGTTAACCAATAAGAGGAAATATGACCATATTTCACCCGTTTTGAGAGAGCTTCATTGGCTACCAATCCAGTCAAGAATTCAATATAAATGTCTAATATTAATAAATAAAACAGTATATGGTAGCAATACCGAATGGTTAAACGCATCTCTTCGTATCCATACTCCAGCCCATAATTTAAGATCTTTGGGGAAAGCATTGCTTACGATACCTTTACCAAAAATAGCGCATTTGAGCTCAGTCAGAGAGAGGACCCTCTCCCTGGCTGGCTCAAAAATTTGGAATGCACTACCTCTTGACATTAGAACAGAACCAAGCATTCAGAAGTTTAAAAAACTAATAAAGACCTGGCTATTCGAGCAGGCGTTTAATGAAGTAAATGGAGCTAGTAGTTGATTACTTCCATAGCCTATTAAGACATTACATTTTATTAAGTTTGAGTCTATGGTTTCATTAGTAAGAACATAAGAAAGAACATAAGAAAATGCTATACTGGGTCAGACCAAGGGTCCATCAAGCCCAGCATCCTGTTTCCAACAGTGGCCAATCCAGGCCATAAGAACCTGGCAAGTACCCAAAACTAAGAGGATAAATTTCATAATATGGTGGTCAGGAAGGTTAGGGTAGAATCCTTAGAGCTGAGGAATTTTGTTGAAATTCTGAAGTATTAATGATAGAATTAGTTGAAGAAATAATGGGCCGGATTTTAAAAGGGTTACGCGCATAAGGTACGCGCGTAACCCTTTTAAAAAACCCCTGTGCGCGCCAAGCCTATTTTGCATAGGCTCGGCGGCGCGCGCAAGCCCTGGGATGCGCGAATTTCAGGGCGTTCCGGGGAGCATGTCAGGGGCGTGGTGCAGGCCCAGGGGCTTGGTCGAAGCCTCCGGACCAGCCCCCGGGTTGGGTGATGGCGCGCCAGCAGCCTGCTGGCGCGTGCAGAGATATGCCTGCCTCTGGCAGGCGTAAGTTTAACAACAAAGGTAGGGGGAAGGTTTAGATAGGGCCTGGGGGGTGGGTTAGGTAGGGGAAAGGAGGGGAAGGTGCGGGGGGTAGAAGGAAAGTTTCCTTCTACCCCCCGCAGGGCTCGGCGCACGCAAGTTGCACAAATGTGCACCCCCTTGCGTGCGCCGACCCCGGATTTTATAAGATACGCGTGGCTATGCGCATATCTTATAAAATCCGGCATACTTTTGTTCGCGCACCAGGCGTGAACAAAAGTATGCGCGCGCGTAGATTTATAAAATCTACCCCAATGCGCAGAAGTGTGTAGAATTCTGCTAGGAATTAATTTTATGCTCTGTTTTATATTATTTTAATGTATGTATACTTTTAGATCTATTTTATTGTGAGTTAACTGAGATGTATTTGCTGTACTGTTAACCAACTTGATATCTTTTGAGGAAGGTCGGTATATAAAAATGAACAAATAAATAAATAAGCAATTCTCAACATGATCCATATATATTCAATTAATGAATACTAGATTTATTTTGGTTACATCTATTTGAATTTTCTTATAGTATTATGTATATTAGATTAATTTTCAATATATTTATTTATATTAACATATTTCAAACAAATTAATTTAATAATTTTTAGCATTTTTACATATTTATTCATTTTTGTTAATCTATTTTTCATATAAAAATTTATAGTATAGAAAATTTTTACAATACGAGTTTTCAAATATTTTACACCCACTATATAGAAGGGGTGTTTACAAAAAACTTATTGTTATGCCTGTCAGTCGTAGACGGCTGCGACTTCTCATGCTCACCACTTTTTTCCCCGCTCCATCAAGTCTGGGAAGAATGGCGGTCTCTACCAGTCCACGCCAACCTCTCCGGCGTTCCTGGGAACAGCATGGGCGTTGCCGACCGCCATCTTGGACCCGGAGTTATCTAGACGCACATGCGCGCAAGGGCCTCATTTGAACACATCATGGCAGGAACCTCGGGGGCGTCCCCACCTGATGATGTCAACCCGCCGGAGTATTTAATCTGACCTGCCCTTGCCTTCCTCGAGTTAGCAAGGAGTTCCATCTTGCTGAATTCTCCACTTCAAAGACTTCCTGATCCTGACTCAGTCTTGGCAAATGGACGCTCTGAGTACCCACTCCTCGGGGGCTCCCCTGCGTTCCTGGCAATCCACTCCTCAGAGGGCCTTCTTGCCTGACTGCTACTGAACCCGCTTCTCTGGTCTCTATCTCGCTCCAGGAAACTCCTTACTGTGAGTACCTTACTCCTTACTGTGAGTACCTTACTGTGAGTACCTTACTCCTTACTGTGAGTACCTCACAGTACCTCACAGTAAGCCGCGCTGTGAGTACCTCACAGCGCGGCTCATTCAGCAGCAAGGCAGATAAAAAACAGCTGCCCACATTTAAAAAAACGCGCCGAGAACGCCGCGATCGGAAGCCCCGCCCGCCCTCCAATAGGAGCCAGCCCAGAGGGGATTTAAAAAGTCTTCAGCCCGGCGCCATTCCCTCTTTCACGCTGCTACTGCCATCGGGGAAAGCCTGCGCGTTCGGCGCCGAGCCCCGCCGGGGGAAGGTAAGGAAATAAACTCTCTCCCCCCAGGCAGTCCCTGCGCCGTCAGCGCGGCTCATTCAGCAGCAAGGCAGATAAAAAACAGCTGCCCACATTTAAAAAAACGCGCCGAGAACGCCGCGATCGGAAGCCCCGCCCGCCCTCCAATAGGAGCCAGCCCAGAGGGGATTTAAAAAGTCTTCAGCCAGGCGCCGCGCGCCGTGCGTCGCGCGCCGAAGGGGCCTGCCCCTTTGTCTCGCCCCTTCGTAGAGCTCCGAGGAGGCTCGAGCCATACCTGCGGAACAACCTAAACCCCCAAACCTCCAACATAGGCAACAGCCAGCAAAGTTATGGAACAAACCGTTTCAGCAGTATGGAATACAAGTCTACCTCTCCAACAACTCTCCAGCCACCTCTGAGACCCCATGCAAAGGGCATCACCCCCTACCCTCCCGAAGCGCACAACGCTCAGCCCTCCTATCCAGACAGACTCAAACAGCTCGCTCAAACATCCAGCTCTTCAGCAGACAGACCCATGCTTCACTCTCAAGTTGACCTAAGCTCTTATATCATTCCTCCCACTGTCAGACTAGCCTTCCACCACGACCCACTTCCTTCCTAGAGAAGTCAACATGCAAATCTTCCCTATTCCTATCATATACCACCGCCACCTCCATCACACAAAAGCCTTCCAACAACCATCAAGACACACTAACAGATCTCTCATTCCAATCATGACGTCTCCGCTCACGCAGATGCTAGGTCTCACCATGTTCTCACTTACCCTTCTCAACGCACAATCGCTAACAAAGAAAACACACGTCCTCAATGACTTCCTCTCAGACTCAAAGCCAGATATCTGTGCCATCACAGAAACCTGGCTAAAAAGCTCAGACACAGCCCTAATAAACCAGTTACCGACTCACCTCTACGACATCATCTCGATCCCCAGGAAAAAGAAACGAGGAGGTGGTATTCTTCTAGCCTCCAAAAAGGAATTTAAACTTAATTCACTTCCAATCAAAATCATCACACCTACAAAACTCGAATTAGGACTTTTCAAATCTAAACTCCTACAAATTCTTCTAATATATGCTCCGCCAGGACTTCTGGACTCAGATATTTCCCCCCTAATAGAAACAATAGCCAAATACATCAATATGGACTCGCCAGCCATAATAATGGGGGACTTCAACCTCCATGTAGACGCCTCTCCCCTCACCCCTAACTGTGAAGCACTCCTTTCCACCCTGGGTGCAATGGGCTTTAAACAAATCATAGAAAAACCAACCCATAAAGCAGGACACACTCTGGACCTCATCTTCATCAATTCTAATATATCTTATAAAAATGATCCTATCTGTACCACAATTCCCTGGTCAGACCATTCAATAATTACAACTACACTCATGACTCAAGAAAGCCCTAAACCTCCTCAACCACCTTCCACCATCCAATTTAGGAAAACCTGCACTTCTGACACACTCAGTGATCAACTCACCAAAGAACTCCCCAACCTGGACACCACGAGCCCAGATGCAGCCTTCCTCTCTTGGCACAATATCACCGAGGCAATAGCAAATAAATTATGTCCTAAAACGGTGAAAATAATCAACTCAATACAGAAGAAGAAACAACCCTGGTTCTCCCCAGAACTCAAGCAGATGAAACAAATCCTCAGACACAAAGAATACGAATGGCGTAAGATCCCCAACTCCACTAATTTAGCTGATTACAAACGCACCCTCCACAACTACAGGATCACCATCTTAAAGACAAAAAGAGACTTCTATGCCCACAGAATACACGACCTTCAATTTGATGCCAGGACCCTATTCTCTTACGTCTCTCAACTCACAAAATCCCCTACACCCACCATTCCAGACGACCAAGCACAAACCAAAGCAGACGAATTAGCACTCTACTTTCAGAAAAAAACTGCAGACACATTAGCACGCCTACCGAACAATGCAACTCCACCCTCCATAATTTTCAATTCCAGGACTTATATTGGGGCCATCCTTGATTCCTTTGAACCTACAACACCACTGGAAATCGAATCTATACTTAAGAAACTAAAACCATCAAACCACCCAACAGATCACATTCCAACTAAACTACTGCTTCTCATCCCGAATACTATTTCCAGAGCATTGGCCAACATTATAAATTGCTCACTCTCCCAAGGAATCTACCCGGACAGGCTGAAAACCGCATCCCTCAAACCTCTCCTGAAGAAACCTAATCTCGACACAAGTGAACCTTCTAACTTCCGCCCCATATCCAACCTCCCTTTTTTAGCAAAAATCATGGAGAAAGTTGTTAATACACAACTTTCCGTATACCTGGAAGAGCACAATATCTTTCACCCATCCCAATATGGCTTTCGTAAAGCAGCGAGTACAGAAACCCTTCTTATCTCCCTTGCCGACCACATCCTCATGGGCCTAGACAAAGGTCAATCTTTTATCCTAGTCCTTCTGGACATTTCATCCGCATTTGACACCGTGAACCACTCCATCCTACTAAATCACCTAGCAGAAATTGGATTAACAGGATCTGCACACAGCTGGTTTAACTCCTTTCTAAGTAACAGAAGCTTCAAAGTAAAAATCAATAACAACGAATCCCCAGATGTCAAATCAACATTAGGAGTACCACAAGGCTCTTCCTTATCACCCACACTATTCAATATATACCTCCTGCCCCTCTGTCAACTGCTCACGGACCTAAAATTAAAATTCTATCTATATGCAGATGACGTACAGATTCTGATTCCCATTACAGAATCTCTCCCTAAATCTCTCGCCTTTTGGGAAATCTGCCTCAAATCTATAAACAGTCTGCTCACCAACTTGAATCTAGTTCTGAACGCAAATAAGACTGAACTCCTAATCATCTCCTCGGACCACTCGGCCGTAATCAATCCACCAGCAGGCAACACCCAGATCACGCAAGTAAGGGACCTTGGAGTAATCATTGATAACCGTCTGAATCTTAAGAAAGCCATCAATAACACTACCAAGGACTGCTTTTATAAATTACAAGTCATGAAAAGGCTCAAACCCCTCCTCCACTTCCAAGATTTCAGGACAGTGCTCCAAGTCACACTCTTTTCCAAAACAGATTACTGTAACTCTCTTCTCCTCGGGCTCCCTACTTCATCTATCAAACCACTACAGATGCTCCAAAATGCTGCGGCAAGAATCCTGACTAATACCAACAGAGGAACACACATCACCCCCATACTACAGAACCTGCACTGGCTGCCAATCAAATATAGAATATTACACAAGGCTATCACTATAATTCACAAAGTCATTCACAACCAACAACAACTAGACCTCCAGATTCCCCTCAAATTATACACATCAGACAGACCGATTCGAGAAGCATATAAAGGCACCCTGCAACCCCCTACAACGAAATCTACCCGCCTATCATCTACCAAAGAACGAACCTTCTCTACAGCTGGCCCAGCCATCTGGAACAAGATGCCCACAGAACTCAGATTAGAACCATGCCCGTCTACCTTCCGCAAAAAACTTAAGACATGGCTCTTCATCCAGGCCTTCACTTAACCAACAGTTCCAGCAATTCCTCACTAATTCAGACACTGACTCCTAGCTAAACTCTATGACAAGTGTAGCCTATACACTTACGCCTCTTCTCATCATATTATTGTATCATCTAATTATCTAATTTGTTCAGTTATGCCTTCTATCGCTCCGGCTATTCTAGCCATCCAGGTTAATACCCCCTGTTATATGTAACTTTCATTTCTTGTTATATGATTGACTTTGTTATTCCCCTCATGATATTTGTAAACCGATCTGATATGAATTTCTTTCATGAAGGTCGGTATATAAAAATGTTAAATAAATAAATAAATAAATAAATAGACTGCATTGATGATTCCACGTGGCATACCCTGATCCTCGGGCCACTATGGCCTTCCTTTTGTGGGAGTCATTCACCTTCCTGCTCTACAGAATACATACATACCATCTACAGGAGCCATTTCCGGATTCCGGCATCGCTACCAGTTCTTCAACATCAAACTGTACAGACATCCTCGGTATACCCCGGCTCTGCGGGCCACTACCAGATCTGTATTCATGAAGCTGCCTACGCTCAGAGGGGATCCCTGGCATACCCCACTCCGTGGGCCACTACTGGATCTTCTCAGCTGTGTCTCACTCTGGGTAATTTCCATCGCCCAGGACTGTACGAACATTTCCATTTCTGTGGAGACTAATCCTTCCTTCCTTCCTATTTAATAAAGTCTTCATTCCTAGCTGTGGTGCATGTCACTGAGACTGTGCCTGCTGACGGTGAGGCTCACAGGGCTCCTCCCTGTGGGCGGAGACATCGCTCATCTCAGCCCAAGGGTTCACATCCTTCCTTAAACAGAACACTTATTTCTGCCCAAGTCAATATTTAATTTATGGTTCTTATTTTTCCATACATATATTGCGTATAATATTTATTCTCTTACCAAATCATTCACATAAAAGAAGATACTGTAAAAAGTTTATGTATTTCATGCCCAATATTTTTTGATACCAACATAAACGTCTTTATTTTTTATTCGTGTTCACATATAAATACCTAACATTAAAATCTCTCTAGCACATACATCCATCACACACATACCCATACACATAAAAATCACATACCTCGCTGTTTAAACACAAAATTCAGATTCTATAACAATATGAATCAATAAAGTGCAGCAATATAATTGTCAAGACAAATCTGATTCTGTAACAATATGAATCAATAAAGTGAAAAAATATAATTATCAAAGAATATAATTGTCACATTTAAATTCAATGATACTGAAGAAATAATGGTAATGATGTTGGTCCCTATATCCTACAAAGATCTTTGTTTCACCCTCTTTATCTGAAGGGCTTCCTCAGGGATGGACTAAACCGACCTGATTCGATACTTGTATTGAGAATGCCGGTATATAAAAATCCGAAATAAATAAATAAATAAATAAAAAATGCATCCACAATATCTCGATTAAATTAATCATATGACATCTCAACGATATAATTCCATCCTTCATTCATTAATTCTTCATGTACCCCACATCAATCTAAATACAAATAACAAAAATAAAATAAAAATAAATCAAAAATCACATGACAGCTACTGAATTTTTAATTAATGCATTAGCCATCACACACACACGGATGGCTCAATACTTCTTACCACTCGCCAGGCATTCTCAAAATTATCACATGGATCTTTTACTTTCTTTATTTTAAATTTCCTCACAAAACCCCGCTGATTTTCCAAAAAAGAACTTATAATGCAATCGATATGTCACACCACCTGGCATATATCTATAAAACAGACAGATCAATGCATCGTCAAATTCAAAATATGTTGAAAAAGTCCCCAATGGGACATGCTCAATCAAAAAGTGATTCAACATGAGAATACTAACCGGGATAACAGATGTATTCTACATCATTTAACCTCACACCAACCATGGAAATATTCAACAAAATATCAATTTCATCACATCCACAAGGAGATATCTATTTTACCATATCCACATGTACCAAAAAACCGAATGAGAATTCACCATCTGCAAAACATAACCATACCCGGGGTTAAAATGATTAAGACCTCATACACTTGCCGATGCGCTCCTCCAACTGCTGCATCTTACACTTACCCGGAACTGATGCATACCTGGCGTTTGAAAAGACGACGTGATGACATATAACCTACCACCTCATAATATATACACTCCCACAATAGTAGTCCCCAAGCCAATCATTCAATGGACAAATCGATACCCAACGTAACCCAACGTTATCTAACATCATATGAATACATTCCACTCCACCGGACCATTAAGTCCCTTCGGGGCTGTAGAAGACCATTTAAAAATGAACCATTGTTTGGCTTTCTGCAACGCAGCAGACAAATCCCCACCATTCTTCAAATGTATTTTCTTTATAACAAAAAACTTTATATCCTCCCATGAATGTTTTTAGTTGATCCAATGATCAACTAAAGGGGCATGCTCTTTCAATGCCTTTACACGACTCCGATGTTCTATAATGTCTGCCCCACATATATCAAGTCGCAAGGACATTTAATTATATATATAACCCCACTACTCTCACACGTAAACAATTCTGGTAATGAATATATATAGCTGGCATTTGGAGGCTGAAAATTTGTGCACTGTAACACATGTCTACAAACCGAACATGATCCACAGGGAACCTGTCCTCGAGTTTGATTATTTTCTATATCCCTGATATTGCCCCCTTTCAATCTGTCACGCAAAGATTGCCGTTTAATGGCAAAAATCGGAGATTTGTCAAACATTTTTAATGGCGACAATATATACCAATGTTTTAAAATGATGTTTTTTATATCAAAAACCTTCGTTGAACGAGGGACCGCACAAACTACCCGAGAAGGTGCATCCCTATTATTTGGCAAAAAAAGATTTTTTCTATGAGCATACAGAGCTCTCTTGTATGCTTTCTTTACAGAAGATCTAGAATAACCTCGAGCCAAAAACCTCAGACAATTTTTAAACATTTTTTGAATTTGACGATGCATTGATCTGTCTGTTTTGTAGATATATGCCGGGTGGTGTGACATATCAATTGCATTACAAGTTCTTTTTATTCATTCATTATTAATTCATATTGTTATAGAATTAGATTTGTCTTGATAATTATATTGCTGCACTTGATTCATATTGTTATAGAATCTGAATTTTGTGTTTAACCAATTAGGTATGTGATTTTATGTGTATGGGTATGTGTGTGATGGATGTATGTGCTAGAGAGATTTTAATGTTAGATAGGTATTTATTGTATGTGAACATGAATAAAAAATAAAAATGTTTATGTTGGTGTCTTCTTCTTGTGTATGCTGAAGTCTTACTGTAAAGAAGAGGTTGTTATTTGGTTACCCTTTGTGTAATTATACAATATTTTTTGATAACATACAATCCTATAGTCATTTTATAGGCTGCATACCTAATTCCAATGGCATTCAGGCTAGTAATTTTCTCATTAGTCTATCAGTTCTTGACAAAAACTAGCCTCAGCACTGTAGCACGGTTCAGGCACTTTCTTTTATCTCAGCTGTTCTGTCTGTAAGGCAACCAGGCATCACAGGAAGAAACCGGTCCTGATGGTTGCTTTGACATTTGCTGATGCCTTTAACCTAGTGGTAAGCTCTGCTGGAATGAGTTTCTTCTTCACAATGATTCTTAGAAAACACTGTTTACAGCATTATTTTAATTGTAGCCTTGGTTGCACTGGTGAGGTGCTAGCACTGATTAGGTTTCCCATGGAAAGACAGTGCTGTTTTTAGTGTACGTTTGTTGCACGGTGCCAGTGTTTCTGACATCCTTCCTTTTCTCGGGGGTGTGTGTTTACTTTCAGAGCCTCTGCTGAAGCAGGATGGACTTTGTTGTGATTGTTTCAACCTACACAGACTCTGGCTGGGAACTTCCTCAGATCTTTTCATCCAGCAACTACCCTCTCAATATCCTGAAGCAACTGCCCTCTCAATATCCTGAAGCAGGTTTTCATTCCTCACAGGATTCTTACAAGAACTCTGCATTTTCAATAATCTTTAAAACCAGCTTTGTAATATTGTTTTTACTCCTCATTGTGCAGCGCTAGCTAGTTTTTTTCTTTGTTTTTCTATACAATTCAAATATTGTGAAAGCTTGTATAAAATATAAATATTAACTATTTCATTTTTTGTGATTTTGTATAATGTTCCTGTTTTCCTGTTACAGTATATATACTTTTTTTATTTTACAGTATATATACTTAAGAACTTTTTGACCTAGTTTCACTGCTTTAGGCATATCATCCTCATATATATATATATTATATAGCATATTGGATCTAGTCTTTAATTATTAGAAAGGGAATGGTGAATAAAACAGAAAATGTCATAATGCCTCTGTATCGCTCCATGGTGAGACCGCACCTTGAATACTGTGTACAATTCTGGTCGCCGCATCTCAAAAAAGATATAATTGCAATGGAGAAGGTACAGAGAAGGGCAACCAAAATGATAAAGGGGATGGAACAACTCCCCTATGAGTAAAGACTAAAGAGGTTAGGACTTTTCAGCTTGGAGAAGAGACGACTGAGGGGGGATATGATAGAGGTGTTTAAAATCATGAGAGGTCTAGAACGGGTAGATGTGAATCGGTTATTTACTCTTTCGGATAGTAGAAAGTCTAGGGGGCACTCCATGAAGTTAGCATGGGGCACATTTAAAACTAATCGGAGAAAGTTCTTTTTTTACTCAACGCACAATTAAACTCTGGAATTTGTTGCCAGAGGATGTGGTTAGTGCAGTTAGTATAGCTGTGTTTAAAAAAGGATTGGATAAGTTCTTGGAGGAGAAGTCCATTACCTGCTATTAAGCTGACTTAGAGAATAGCCACTGCCATTAGCAATGGTAACATGGAATAGATTTAGTTTTTGGGTAATTGCCAGGTTCTTATGGCCTGGATTGGCCACTGTTGGAAACAGGATGCTGGGCTTGATGGACCCTTGGGTCTGACCCAGTATGGCATTTTCTTATGTTCTTAAATGAAATAAAAATAGTATGTGGGTACCTAAAATGATATATCCATCAGAGAACCCTAAAAAAAGGGAGCCCTATTTGACACTAACATCCAGCGTCTGCACTGCAGAGAGGCATTGAAGCCTGTTCCAGATACAGCTCCAGCAAAGAGACTTGAAAAGGTTTCCAACAATTACAAATCGAGTCCTCTTTACTGAATACAGTCCATGGCATCAATGCAAGAATAGTTAGGAACCATATTTTCTCCTGAGGAAGACTGGATGGCGAAAGAGAGGCCTTTGTAGGGACAGAGAGAATACAGGATATAGCAGAAGTGGTCAGAGACTACAGAAACATCACTGGACCAACAACAGTCCTGTGAAACAATTACAAAGTACCCTTTCTTCTGCACTGTGATGCATCTGTATCCCCTTCTTAATCAAGGGATCTTCCATGTGACTCATCTTTCTTGAAGTCCAGCTCTATTGCAAGTGTCACTGTTTCATTGCAATATTTTATGTCGACATCTGTACATGTTATAAATGCATAACACTACAGAGAGTTTAGAAGCGCTGTGAATGAGGAATGATTGATAAATATGTGTGTGTGTTATTGTACCAATTTCATTCTTTGAAATATTTTTTTAATAGTTTTGATATGCTTTGCCATTGTGTAAGAGAGAGAAACGCCAGTGAAGAACTGCAGCAAAAGTCTCGTTTGAGCAGTCTGACGTTTTATGTGGAAAGAAGAATCTTCAAAAGAATCAGTAAAAGCGGGTATGTGTTGCCTACAGGTCTAGAGCAACTCGCTACCTACATAATTGTACTGGGATAACAGACTCAAATGGGACTTCATATCGTTTTGAGGCTGCTGTACTACCACGGAGCTCATCATTAACCATGTTTCTTTCTTATTTGATGTTTGCCAGCTTGTTTATTGCTTACCATGTGTCTTATTGTACTATATCAGCTACCTCTACGGGGAGGGGGGGGGGGATCTCTAGGGGGTATATTTGAGTAAAAGAGCTTTCAGTTATGCTGTTTCTTAGCACTCTTAGTTCTATTATGGTTGCATTTCATTATGTACATGGTGCATTTCTGTTTTGCTTTATGCCAATAAAAGCTATAAATGGAAAAAAAAAAAAAAGAACAACAGAGACCCCCCTGAGGCAGACATCGAAACTTGGACCCAGGTCGGGGTAGTAAACCCAAATACTAAGATAAGTGGCATTTTATTTTGAGTCATTCCAAAAGTGGTATTATTTAATAGAGACTGCTCTAATGAGGGATCTTCAGTACAAGATGAATTTATGTCAAACCTCTGAGAGGTTTTGAGAGACCGGATGCCGCCATAAGGACAGTGAGGTACTTGTAGAAACATCCAAATGGTGAAGGATGACCGGGATAATTTCGAACAAGACACTTGTTAAAACGCTTACCCCGAGCCAATTAAAATGGTTGACGGAGAGAGTGTCAGCTGTGAGCTTTAAGTCCAGATCCCGCCTTGAATATTCAGAGTTTTGAGCTTATATTGAGGTGATATTCTATAGGGTATAAAAGCCCTTGATATATGCACAGCGGAGAGCGTGAAGTTTTTCTTTTGATGACAAACAGAGGTTCAAGAGTGGTCGTGTCAGTACACTAGGGTTCGGAAGATTCATTGATCAAACAGTGAAGCGGGAGCCGAATGGCCATATTGAACCTAGTGTTTTTTCTGATCCACTCCTTTTTGTGCAGAACCGAGAGGTAGGAGTAATATTTTCTCATTGATGTTTGGTCTCTTCGAGTCAATTCCCCTGAAGAAGCCAGGAAGGCGAAACAAGGGTCTTGTTGGGACAGAAGAAAAAATTATACAAGTGGGGCACACCACAGAAGAGGGGGTTACAAATATGCTTTTGGGAATTTACATGTGGTATTGCTGAGTAGTAAGAGTGATTTAAGTATCACATTATAATATGATTTAAGGGTTATACAATACCAATATGGGGATATTTGTATAAGATATCGAATATATAGTAGTGTTCCCCAATGTAAAAGACCAACAACATTAACATCAGATAATTTGGGAATGCAAAAGAAGTTGAGGGACAGATTGAGGTGAGAAGTAGGATAGAGTTGAGGGCTATCAATAGTTGGGTCCAGGTTGATATGTGTGTGGGAAATTGTCAAGATGTTTATATGAAGCAGTAAGCAATATATCAACATCAGTGATTAATATATATGATTGATTTTATGCAAAAAATTGAAAAAATGTATGTCTTATTGTATTTCTAAATAAATAAATTGATTTTAATACAAAACTAGATTTTTGGTATGGTTTACCTATAAGCAACAAGTGCTTTTTTTCTTCTTTTCCCCCCAATTATTTACAATTGGGAGATTTTTTGTATATATATATATATATATATATATATATATATATATACACTCACATACACACATGCAGCCCTTAAAGCACAGTCAGAATCAGAAATATACTTCAAAGCATAATCAATCGAATGATGATTTATAAAATTATGAGTTGTGTACAGCATGTTAGTAGGGAATGGTTATTTACACTATGAAATAATAGCACAGTTAGGGGATACTCCACTAAACTAACGGGTAGAAGTTTTAATCCAAATTTAAGGAAGCAGGTTTCCATTCACCATGCAAACTGTGGCATTTGTTGCTGGGGAATATGGTGAAGGCTAGAAGTGGTGCTAATTGTACAAAGGTTTGGAGGAGAGGTCTGGGTACTTCCAGGAGAATGCAGCACAGGTCTGACCCAGCAAGGGCTCCTGCATTCGCTGTCCTAACCAGAGGCACGCCTCACTACGTAGCACATGTTCCCATCACGTGCCGCAGCTACCACTTCTCTGCACATCTCCTCAATGCATACAAACTCCTCAGCAATGCCCTAGGGAATCCTGCTGGGCTGGAGTTATCAGCAGATATAGAAATACTGCCCTTACTGCACCCTCCAGCTCACTCACACAGAGATCCAAGCACTGACCCCCACCTCCCCCGTCAGTCACCATGTCTCACCTGTTTCCAGTAGGAACACACGCGGTTAACTATATCCACACCCAGCTCCTCACACTTAGCATCTTAAAAGTCAAATCTTCAAAAGGAACTGTATAAAATGCTTTAATAAAATCCAACAGCACTGCTCTGAAACCATACCTGGGGTGGTGATACTCTGCACCCAAGCACTGATCAGCCTTTTGTAGCACTGCTGTTAGAGAGACATTACAGTGAGGGGTACCTGGGGTGCTGATACTCTGCACCCAAGAACCGATCAGCCTTTTGTAGCACTGCTGTTAGAGAGACGTTACAGTGAGGGGTACCTGGGGTGCTGATACTCTGCACCCAAGCACTGATCAGCCTTTTGTAGCACTGCTGTTAGAGAGACGTTACAGTGAGGGGTACCTGGGGTGGTGATACTCTGCACCCAAGAACAGATCAGCCTTTTGTAGCACTGCTGTTAGAGAGACGTTACAGTGAGGGGTACCTGGGGTGGTGATACTCTGCACCCAAGAACAGATCAGCCTTTTGTAGCACTGCTGTTAGAGAGACGTTACAGTGAGGGGTACCTGGGGTGGTGATACTCTGCACCCAAGAACTGATCAGCCTTTTGTAGCACTGCTGTTAGAGAGACGTTACAGTGAGGGGTACCTGGGGTGGTGATACTCTGCACCCAAGAACTGATCAGCCTTTTGTAGCACTGCTGTTAGAGAGACGTTACAGTGAGGGGTACCTGGGGTGGTGATACTCTGCACCCAAGCACTGATCAGCCTTTTGTAGCACTGCTGTTAGAGAGACGTTACAGTGAGGGGTACCTGGGGTGGTGATGCTCTGCACTGATCAGCCTTTTCCAGTACTGCTGTTAGAGAGATGTTACAGTGAGGGGTACCTGGGGTGGTGATGCTCTGCACTGATCAGCCTTTTCCAGCACTGCTGTTAGAGAGATGTTACAGTGAGGGGTACCTGGGGTGGTGATGCTCTGCACTGATCAGCCTTTTCCAGCACTGCTGTTAGAGAGAAGTTACAGTGAGGGGTACCTGGGGTGGTGATGCTCTGCACTGATCAGCCTTTTCCAGTACTGCTGTTAGAGAGAAGTTACAGTGAGGGGTACCTGGGGTGGTGATACTCTGCACCCAAGAATTGATCAGCCTTTTCCAGCACTGCTGTTAGAGAGATGTTACAGTGAGGGGTACCTGGGGTGGTGATGCTCTGCACTGATCAGTCTTTTCCAGCACTGCTGTTAGAGAGAAGTTACAGTGAGGGGTACCTGGGGTGGTGATGCTCTGCACTGATCAGCCTTTTCCAGTACTGCTGTTAGAGAGACGTTACAGTGAGGGGTACCTGGGGTGGTGATGCTCTGCACTGATCAGCCTTTTCCAGTACTGCTGTTAGAGAGACGTTACAGTGAGGGGTACCTGGGGTGGTGATGCTCTGCACTGATCAGCCTTTTCCAGCACTGCTGTTAGAGGGAAGTTACAGTGAGGGGTACCTGGGGTGGTGATGCTCTGCACTGATCAGCCTTTTCCAGCACTGCTGTTAGAGGGAAGTTACAGTGAGGGGTACCTGGGGTGGTGATACTCTGCACCCAAGAATTGATCAGCCTTTTCCAGCACTGCTGTTAGAGGGAAGTTACAGTGAGGGGTACCTGGGGTGGTGATGCTCTGCACTGATCAGCCTTTTCCAGCACTGCTGTTAGAGAGACGTTACAGTGAGGGGTACCTGGGGTGGTGATGCTCTGCACTGATCAGCCTTTTCCAGTACTGCTGTTAGAGAGAAGTTACAGTGAGTGGTACCTGGGGTGGTGATACTCTGCACTGATCAGCCTTTTCCAGCACTGCTGTTAGAGAGATGTTACAGTGAGGGGTACCTGGGGTGGTGATACTCTGCACTGATCAGCCTTTTCCAGCACTGCTGTTAGAGAGACGTTACAGTGAGGGGTACCTGGGGTGGTGATGCTCTGCACTGATCAGCCTTTTCCAGCACTGCTGTTAGAGAGACGTTACAGTGAGGGGTACCTGGGGTGGTGATGCTCTGCACTGATCAGCCTTTTCCAGTACTGCTGTTAGAGGGAAGTTACACTGAGGGGTACCTGGGGTGGTGATACTCTGCACTGATCAGCCTTTTCCAGCACTGCTGTTAGAGGGAAGTTACAGTGAGGGGTACCTGGGGTGGTGATACTCTGCACTGATCAGCCTTTTCCAGTACTGCTGTTAGAGGGAAGTTACAGTGAGGGGTACCTGGGGTGGTGATGCTCTGCACTGATCAGCCTTTTCCAGCACTGCTGTTAGAGGGAAGTTACAGTGAGGGGTACCTGGGGTGGTGATACTCTGCACTGATCAGCCTTTTCCAGTACTGCTGTTAGAGAGAAGTTACAGTGAGGGGTACCTGGGGTGGTGATACTCTGCACTGATCAGCCTTTTCCAGCACTGCTGTTAGAGAGAAGTTACAGTGAGGGGTACCTGGGGTGGTGATACTCTGCACTGATCAGCCTTTTCCAGCACTGCTGTTAGAGGGAAGTTACAGTGAGGTGTACCTGGGGTGGTGATGCTCTGCACTGATCAGCCTTTTGTAGCACTGCTGTTAGAGGGAAGTTACAGTGAGGGGTACCTGGGGTGGTGATACTCTGCACTGATCAGCCTTTTCCAGCACTGCTGTTAGAGGGAAGTTACAGTGAGGTGTACCTGGGGTGGTGATGCTCTGCACTGATCAGCCTTTTGTAGCACTGCTGTTAGAGGGAAGTTACAGTGAGGTGTACCTGGGGTGGTGATGCTCTGCACTGATCAGCCTTTTCCAGCACTGCTGTTAGAGGGAAGTTACAGTGAGGGCTACCTGGGGTGGTGATACTCTGCACTGATCAGCCTTTTCCAGCACTGCTGTTAGAGGGAAGTTACAGTGAGGGGTACCTGGGGTGGTGATACTCTGCACTACGGGATTCATCAGCGCTTCCCAGCACGTCCTGCCCAGAGCCTGTGCTGCCTCTTCATCGGCAAGAAAATGATCCGCAAACACCTGCTCGTGCTGCAGTGCACTTTTCAACCTGGGGGGGTGGGGTGGAAGAGAGACAAAAGGAAAATTAGTTCTTACCTGTTAATCTTCGTTCCTGTAGTACCACGGATCAGTCCAGACTGTGGGTTGAGCCTCCTTTCCAGCAGGTGGAGACAGACTAAAGCTGAAAGGATATCCTATATGAGGACAGAGCCTATCCTGTAACCCTTCAGTATAACCATTGTCAAAGCAGAAAATAACAAAACCAGAACAGGATCAAGTAGGTAACCAAAAAGCTCAATGGGGCAACTGCAACAAACAGAGTAAGAAAACATGGTAGAACTATCCGCTCTTGCATATACTTGGTGCTGAACAACCAAGGCTTCTGGTGTAATTGCTCAGGATTATAGTATAGAATCAGGCATCAAAATCTGTGAATCTAAGGAACAAGCTTCGAGAGGACAGGAAAAGAAAATACAAACAGGGAAGGGCGTCTTGACTGATCCGTGTACTACAGGAACGAAAATTAACAGGTAAGAACTAATTTTCCTTTCCCTGTACGTACCTGGATCAGTCCGGACCTTGGGATGTACCAAAGCTTCCCTATACCGGGTGGGACTGAAACAGTCCCGCTCGAAGCACTTGTTGTCCAAAGGAACCAAAAACCGGCGCTTGCACATCCAAACGGTAGTGTCGAGCAAAAGTATGCAGGGACGTCCAGGTGGGGACCCTGCAAATCTCTTGCTGAGAGACCGATTGGCTCTCCACCCAGGAAGTAGCTTGAGAACATAGCGAGTGAGCCTTTAAGCCCTCCGGAATTGACCAACCTTGGCAGAGATAAGCAGAGGAAATGGCTTCCTTCAACCACCGTGCAATAGTGGTCTTAGAAGTCAGCTTGCCCCGATTGGGACCGCTCCAGAGGACAAAAAGATGGTCCGAGACCTGAAAGTCATTGGTAACCTGAAGATACCTGAGTAGAACACGTTTGACATCCAGTTTACGAAGGTCGCCTCCAGCGGTACCCGCAATCTCGTCTGGAGAAAAACGCAGGAAGCTCTACCGATTGGTTGACATGGAAGGCGGACACCACTTTCGGAAGAAAAGTGGGCACTGTTTTAAGAGAGACACCGGAGTTGGAGATTCGCAAAAAGGGTTCCCGACAGGACAATGCTTGAATCTCAGAGACCCGCTGAGCGAAGGCGATCGAAACAAGGAAAATAGCCTTGAGCGTAAGGTCCTTTACCATAGCCTGATGGAGAGGTTCAAATAGAGCAGAACAGAGGGCCCGGAGGACCAGATTGAGACTCCATGAAGGACAAGTATTGCGAGCGGGCAGATGCAGGTGTTTGACTCCCCTCAAGAACCGAACTACGTCCGGGTGAGCCGCTAAAGGATGACCATCGACCTGTCCGAGAAGAGAGCCAAGAGCGGAAACTTGTACATGGAGAGAACCGAAGGAGAGACCCTTCTGCAGAAAAGAAAGAACTACTGAGACTGGGGCGAAGCGAGCTGAGACACCAGACTTCTCACAAACAGTCTCGAAGACCTTCCATATGCGCACGTAGGCTAGGGAAATCGACTGCTTTCGGGCTCGAAGCAAGGTGGAGATGACCTCTTCCTTGTAGCCTTTACGTCTTAAGACGCCGCTGTTCAAAAGCCAGGCCGCTAGACAGAAGCGATCGGCCTGGTCGAAATATACGGGTCCCTGCCCCAGTAGACGAGGAAGATGGCCCAGCCGCAGAGGTCCGTCCTTCGCCAGGGTGACAAGATATGCGAACCATGGCCTGCGAGGCCACTTGGGTGCTACCAGAACCACTGGTCCCCTGTGGAGTTCTATTCTCCTGAGAATCTTTCCCACTAGGGGCCATGGAGGAAACACGTACAGAAGAAAGTCTGCGGGCCAGGGAAGAGCTAGAGCATCCACTCCCTCCGAGCTGTGGTCCCTCCAGTGGCTGAAGAACCGATCGGCCTTGGCATTGTGCATGGTCACCATTAAGTCCAGGTGGGGCTGACCCCACCTTCTGACGATCAGGTCCATGGCTGCTTCCAAGAGTTCCCACTCTCCAGGATCGAGCGATTGGAGACTGAGAAAATCCGCTTGAACATTCTCCTTGCCTGTAATGTGAGAGGCCGTCAGGCAATCCAGGTGTCGTTCCACCCAGGCAAAGAAACGGCTGGCTTCCAGGGCTACCAGGCGACTGCGGGTGCCCCCCTGACGACTGATGTACGACACGGTGGTGGAGTTGTCGGACAGCACTCTCACCACTTTGCCGCGTATGAGGGGCAAGAACTCCTGCAGAGCCAGAAGCACCGCCCTGCCCTCCAGCCGATTGATGTGCCAGCAAGTCTGAATGGGTGACCATATCCCCTGAGTGGACCGGGACAGGCAGACCGCACCCCAGCCCAAGAGACTGGCGTCCGTGGTCACTATCGTCCACTGTGGAGACTGAAGGGGCATTCCCCAGAGAATATGGGGGAGCGAAAGCCACCACTGCAAGTCGGCGATGGTAGGGGCCGAAAGAGGGAGGACCATGTGATACTGTTCCGACACCGGCTGCCAACGTGATAGCAAAGCTTTCTGTAATGGTCGCATATGAGCAAAGGCCCAGGGGACTAGGTCGATGGTGGAAGCCATGGACCCTAGGACCTGCAAGTAGTCCCAGGCCATTGGAAGAGGCAGCAAGATCAAGTCCCGGATCTGATCGATCAACTTGAGGGCCCACGCACGAGGCAAGAAGACTTTGCAGAGTTGGGTGTCGAAGCGGGCTCCCAGGAACTCTAATTCCTGGGAGGGCTGGAGTTTGCTTTTGGAATATTTCACTATCCACCCGAGACACGTGAGGAGGGCCAATACCCGATCTACCGCCTGTTTGCAGAGAACCTCCGATTTGGCCCGCACAAGCCAGTCTTCCAGATAGGGGTGAACTAGAACACCTTCCCGATAAGGGCTGCCACAACCACCATGATCTTGGAGAAGGTGTGAGGCGCGGTCGCAAGGCCGAATGGCAGGGCCCGAAACTGGAAGTCCTGATTGAGAATGTGGAAGCAAAGATACTTTTGATAATCATGGTGGATCGGGATATGGAAGTACGTCTCCATCAGATCGAGCGAGGCAAGGAACTCTCCGGGGCGAACCACCGCGATGACCGTTCGCAGGGTTTCCATGTGAAAATGTAGGATTTTGAGGGCTTTGTTGACCCGTTTGAGGTCCAGGATCGGCTGAAAAGCCCCGTCCTTCTTGGGAAGGACAGAGTAGATGGAATACTGACCTACGCCAAGCTCTCTTTCCGGGACCGGGACAACTGCGCCCAGGCTCAGTAGTCTGGTGATGGTTTGCTCCACCGCTTCTCGTTTGGAGCGCTCGCAAGGGGAGAATAGGAAGAGATCCGGTAGGTCGCGGACAAGCTCGAAAGCGTACCCATCTCGTACAATGTCAAGGACCCACTGGTCCGACGTGATCTTTTTATTTATTTATTTATTTATTTAATAACTTTTATATACCGACGAACGTTGGGAACATCTCGTCGGTTTACATAGAACAGAACTTAGCAACAGGCTTTACAATTATTGCATAATTAAATAAGGAACATTAAGAACATCTTGACCCATTCCTCAAAATAAAGGGAGAGGCGACCACCCAGGAACGGGATCGAGGAATGGGCCGGCTGACCTTCATTGAGTGGCAGGCTGGCCCTCGCGAAAGGGCCGACATCCATGAAAAGGCTGCGACCAAGACTGAGACCATGAAGAATAACCCCTCGTGGCACCACCCAGTCCGCGTGGGGTATACCGTCTCTGTCCCCGGAAACGAGGATGGGAGGGTGTGAAGGAGCATGCTGGTCTCGGCCGATCCTACGGGAGCTTATGGACCTTATTGTACCCCAAGGAATCCATAAGCTTCTCCGGGTCCTCACCAAACAGCAACTTACCTTTGAAGGGCAGCAAGCCCAACCGTGCCTTTGAGGATGGATCAGCCGACCAATTGCGTAGCCAAAGGAGTCGCCTAGCTGACAAAGCCGAGGCCATCGCTTTTGCCTGAATGAGGAGGAGGTCATAGAGCACATCAGCCCCATAGGCGATGACGGCTTCTAAACACTCCGCTTGCTCTGCCTCTGCCGACGGAAGATCTTAGGCCCCAAGTAGCTGTTGGATCCATCTAAGACCTGCCGAAAACATGAGACTGCTGCAGGCAGTCGCGTGGACCCCCAGGGCCAGGACCTCGAAAATGCGTTTCATGTGCGCTTCAAGCTTGCAGTCCTGCCCGTCCTTCAGGGCTGTCAATCCTTCCACTGGGATGGTAATGTGTTTGGTGACCGCAGAAACGTAGGAATCCACAGAGGGATTTCTCAAGATTTCCAAACCGTCCTCCGGGAGAGGGTATAGCTTATCCATAGTGTGTCCCACCCGGAGTCCCACTTCAGGAGCCTCCCACTCCCGCAGGAGCAATAGCTTGTGCATGGGATGAAATGGAAAAGCGCTTGCCGGAGCCCTGAGTCCCTCCAGGATCGGGTCCATATTTTTAGGCAAGGAGTCTGTGAGGGTATCCGCAGAGGGCCCCTCCAACCCCAATTCCTGGAGGACAAAGGGGATGAGGGGCTCCAACTCCTCCCTTTGGAACATTTGGAGGGCCCTGGGGTCGTTCCCTTCCAGGGGAAGGAGGATAGCCACAGAATCAGAAAGGGGGTTGGGGTCCGGGAGGACCGGGTCCACCGGGGGATCAAGAGGGGGGGGCATACCCGGAACCACCCGCACCTGAAGGGACCCCCTGGGGTTCCGCAGCCGGGCCACAAGTCAACGGCGCGGAGCGAGGAATTTTTGCCGGGGGGGGGCTTCCTCTCCTCCTGCAGGCTAGCTAGGTAGGATTTATGCATAAGCAAAACAAATTCTGGAGAAAAAACGGGTCCTATATTTGGTATTATTGTTTTGAAATACTGCTCTAAGTTAGAATGGATCTCCCAATACTAGTATATAAGTGTAAAGGGCAAGTAGCATTATTTTTGCTGTTAAACTATTTAGGAAATGATATTTTTTAATTTTTGTTTGTTACTTGGAAAAAGTATAAAATCTGTGTAAAATGATAGATATATGTTATGATTTATTGAAAATTTGAAAATTAAAAAAACAAAAACAGGTCCTGGAACTCCCGGGGGGGGGGGGGGGGGGGGTAGCTCCATAAAATTTGGGTCCCCAGCCCCAGGCAGCTCCGAAACGGGAGCTGCTGAAAAATCCAAGATGGCCGCCATTCCCGGGCTTTGCTGACCCGGGAACAGCCTGGCCATGCGTTAGGGATTCTATCCCAGGGCTAAAATTTGCCTGCCCTGCCGAGGAGGGGCCTTCCCCACCCAGCAGGCAGGCAGAGCAAAGTCCCTCCTCCAGAATGGCGGGAATCAGGGGGGCCAGCTCATACTTTCTGAAGAGGCAGATCACCCTTGGGTCATCCCCTTCCGAAGCCTGGCTCTACCTCGTCGCCCCCTGCGGTGGCGCGCCATCTCCCTCAGCCCCCCTCGGAGGCAGGGAGGGCTCCTCGAAAATCCCCGGATCCAACGATTCGGATGTAAAGTCCGTGTTAAAGTCAAGGCCTAAGGATCTTGCAAATGTGTGTTCTGTTTATAGTTCCAAGGGGCTAAGGTTCAAGGTCCCCTCTCGCTTAATTCGAATTGTTTATATATTTTTGCATCTTCATATTTATCTACAGTTTATTGGACGCTATGTTTTTAAGTTATTTGCATCTTCTTACTTATTCATAGTTTTTTTGGACGCAATGTTTCAATGTAACGCCTTTCCGCGACGGTTCTGTTGTATTGTAAACAGATATGATTTGTATATTATACAAGAATGTCGGTATATAAAAATTCAAAATAAATAAAGCCCGCAAGGGGCGTTTGGCTTTGGACTGCCCCACCGCGTTGTCCGACTAAGTACGTGGCTGGTCCATGTTGATTGGCCAGAGGGTCGCTTGTGGGCTTTGCGGGCCTTAAAGTCCCTATGCATGGCCAAAATAAAATCAGGGGAAAAGGAAACATCGGAGCCTTCAGAGTCCGTGTCCATGTCTCCCCCTGCCCTCCCCCCCCTGCCCCCGATGGAGAACAGGCCGCAAAGCCGGACGCCGGGGGGAAGAGGGAAGGAGGGGAATCCCTGGGGCCTGCCGCGCTCGGCGCCGGCGCCAAGATGGCCGACTTTCCCACAATTTTCGCGTGAAAGGCCAGCGGGCAAATGGCTGACTTTAATGCAGTTGATACAACTGCTTGGAGGGGGGGGCCGCCGGACAGTCCCCGACCGCGAGGGTCTGCCGCCTAACATCCACCCCCCAAAGCGAGACCGAAGGCTCTTCACCTCCTGTGACGCAGGCTGAACACAGCCCATCCCGAGAGAGGTGCGCGGCGCTGGAGCCGCAAACCGACCCATGTGTCATGCTCGGCGGAGTGACAAAAAAAAGTCAAAATTAAAACCAACCTGAAAAGGAGAAAGGGAGAGGAAGGGAGGGAAACGCCGAAACGACCGCTGCGGAAGAAAACCCGGAGACGCCGCCCGCGCTGAAAGAGAAACCGCTCCTTTTTTTTTTTAAGTTACCTGGAGCTGTCCCTCGCCGTGATACTGCTGCGGTCCGGCTGGGGTGAGTGAGCCGGGCTCCCCGGTATCACCCAGGCTGGGCTGTAAACTAACACAGGATCCTCGACCCTTAGCTCAGCAACTGCTCTACCAGGGGGGATGGTCCCCTCAGGACCTGGCAACCCCCTGGGAGCAAAGGACCAGCTCTACCAGCAGCTTCATCCCTCTTCCTTGTCACAGAATTTTTATTTTTTATACCTAATAAGAGGAAAGAAAGCCATACACAAGAAAAACCTAACTACACTAACACTCAAAAAATAAAA
The DNA here is from genome assembly GCF_901001135.1 of Rhinatrema bivittatum. Classification (NCBI taxonomy): domain Eukaryota; kingdom Metazoa; phylum Chordata; class Amphibia; order Gymnophiona; family Rhinatrematidae; genus Rhinatrema; species Rhinatrema bivittatum. The sequence continues at coordinate 1,998,026 of NC_042617.1, forward strand.
ATAAAAATAAAAAATCAGATCCACTGTGGGAAAAGCACCCGACCATCTGCTGGAGACAGAGTAATACTGGCAGGCTGTGGGTGGCACCCTGGCATTTATGGCAGAGCCTGAGAAGTTTTGCTCTGTCTCCATCTGCTGGTGCGGAGGCAAAACCCCAGGAGTCTGAACTGATCTGGTACGTACAGGGAATGCGTTTCATGTGCACTTCAAGCTTGCGGTCCTGCCTGAGGGAAAAAAAATTCTAAAAATTAAAATGATTGGCAGCCCGCAGGCAGGAGTGAAGCAGGGGAGGAACCTGCTGACTCCTGCCTGTCTGGCTGCTGGTTCGAGCCCCCTGGACACCAAAAAATAAAATTATAAAAAATAATTTACAAGTGCTGGAAAAGTTTACAATTTAACTTTTAAAACTTTTTTTTTTTTTTTTTACACTGAGCACAGCACTGGGCTCTGAGCCCCCTCGGCAGCCAGAGGAGGGGGAGACGAGAACTGGACCACCAGTCTCGGTCCCCACATCAGGAAGCACAGACGGACTCAGGCTATGCAGCGCACAAGGGGCTAAGCCCCCCTGAGTCTGACAAGAGCCAGGAGACGGCACCGTCTCCTGTACAAGAAAAGAATCCTAACGGATCTACTTTATTATTTCTATGAAAAGAAAAAACAGCTAAGAATTAAGTACTTGCTTGATCCAAAAAAGATAAGGATAGACAGCTCAGAAGCCGAATCAGGAGACGGAAGGGCGAGCTGATCCACCTGCTGGGAGACAGACAAATACTGAAGGGTTACAGGATAGGCTCTGTCCTCATATAGGATATCCTTTCAGTTTTAGTCTGTCTCCACCTGCTGGACAGGAGGCTCAACCCACAGTCTGGACTGATCCGGGTACGTACAGGGAATGCAGTGTTAGGGGCTCCCACCCTCCACCCCTGCTCGAGCCGCTGCGTAACCCGCGGGAGAAGAGAGAGAAACCCAGCGTTAGGGGCTCCCACCCTCCACAGCAGGGTAACAGGGAGGGAGGGAGGGTCAGTGGATGCAGGAAGCTGGAAAGGGCATGAGGGTTAAGAGAAGACAGAGAGCTCTCACTTGTTGAAGAGCTGCAGCAGCTGCATGCGATCCTGGGAGATCTCCTGGCACCAGGCATGAGCGTGTGTAGTGTAGAACAGGGACGTGCGTCGGCACAGCTGATCCTTAAATACAGGCCAGAACGTGGACTTGGGACCCAGAACCTCGATGCCACGAACTCGTGCGTTAATCCCATCCTATAACATAAAATACACTGCATGAGTCACTTTTTCTAGCAAACAGAGACTATGATCCCAGCCCTTTCTTAAAGAGCAACTAAGCTTCACAGCACTCAAGGAGGCAGACGCACACTGAGAAAGGATGATAAGGCTAAGATTTACATAGTAATGACAGCAGAAAAAGACCAAATGGTTCATCCATTAAAGACAGCATCGAGCTAAACAGGAGAAAATTTCTGCAGGAAACAAAATGCAATGTTGAGTCTTTATGGATAGAAATTCCAGGTGAAAAGGGGAATAATATAGTAATGGGGGTGCATTACCATCTATCTGGCCAGAATGAACTAACAGACAATGAAATGCTAAGAGAAATTAGGGAAGCTAACAAAATCAGCAGCACAGTAACAATGAGTGATTTGAATTACTCCAGTACTGACTGGGTGAATGTCACATCAGGACATGCTAAAGAGGCAAAGTTCCTGGATGAAATAAATGACTGCTTCATGGAGCAGCTGGGACAAGAACCAACTAGATCATAGTCCTTAGTGGCACACAGGATTTGGTGCTAGAGGTAACAGTGTTGGAATCACATTATCAAATTTGACTTAATAACTGAAGGAAGTGCATTAAACAAATCTACTATGATAGCATTAAACTTTCAAAAACGTGTCTATGATAAAATGACAAAAATAGGAAAAAACTGAAAGGAGCAACCGCAGAGATTAAAAGTTTAGCTCAGGCATGGATGATGTTTAAAAATACCAACTTGGAAGCCCAGCACAGATGTATTCCACGCTTAACTGCTGGCATGGTTATTAAAAGGTGACGTGAGAGAGGCTAAATAGCTAAAAGAACATCTTTCAAGAAATGGAAAAGGGATCCAAATGAAGAAAACAGGAAACAGCACAAGCACTGGCAAGTCAGATGCAAAAGCATTGATAAGGAAAGCAAAGAGAGAATTTGAAAAGAAGTTTGATATAGAAGCGAAAACTTATAATAAAAACCTTTGCAGGTATAGTCGAGGTAAAAAGCCTGCTAGGGAGTCCATTGGATCATTAGATGATTAAGGGGTAAAAGGGGTACTTAGGGATGACAAGGCCATGGCAAAGAGACTAAATGAATTCTTTGCTTCAGTATTCGCTGAGGAAAACGTAAGAGATACACCCATCAGAAAGAAGTGGGATCAGGGAAGCTCACATTGAAGAGTCATAAGAAAAACAGAATGAGGTGCTGTGGTGGACGTGGCGCCCCTAGTGGTGGGTCCTTGGGGGTGGGATCAGGGAAGCTCACATTGAAGAGTCATAAGAAAAACAGAATGAGGTGCTGTGGTGGACGTGGCACCCCTAGTGGCGGGTCCTTGGGGTGGGATCAGGGAGCCTCACATTGAAGAGTCATAAGAAAAACAGAATGAGGTGCTGTGGTGGACGTGGCACCCCTAGTGGCGGGTCCTTGGGGTGGGATCAGGGAAGCTCACATTGAAGAGTCATAAGAAAAACAGAATGAGGTGCTGTGGTGGACGTGGCGCCCCTAGTGGCGGGTCCTTGGGGTGGGATCAGGGAAGCTCACATAGAAGAGTGATAAGAAAAACAGAATGAGGTGCAGTGGTGGACGTGGCGCCCCTAGTGGCGGGTCCTTGGGGTGGGATCAGGGAAGCTCACATTGAAGAGTGATAAGAAAAACAGAATGAGGTGCTGTGGTGGACGTGGCGCCCCTAGTGGCGGGTCCTTGGGGTGGGATCAGGGAAGCTCACATAGAAGAGTGATAAGAAAAACAGAATGAGGTGCAGTGGTGGACGTGGCGCCCCTAGTGGCAGGTCCTTGCGGTGGGATCAGGGAAGCTCACATTGAATCTCATAAGAAAAACAGAATGAGGTGCTGTGGTGGACGTGGCGCCCCTAGTGGCGGGTCCTTGGGGTGGGATCAGGGAAGCTCACATTGAAGAGTGATAAGAAAAACAGAATGAGGTGCAGTGGTGGACGTGGCGCCCCTAGTGGCGGGTCCTTGGGGTGGGATCAGGGAAGCTCACATTGAATCTCATAAGAAAAACAGAATGAGGTGCAGTGGTGGATGTGGCGCCCCTAGTGGCGGGTCCTTGGGGTGGGATCAGGGAAGCTCACATTGAATCTCAAGAAAAACAGAATGAGGTGCAGTGGTGGACGTGGCGCCCCTAATGGCAGGTCCTTGCGGTGGGATCAGGGAAGCTCACATTGAATCTCATAAGAAAAACAGAATGAGGTGCAGTGGTGGACGTGGCGCCCCTAGTGGCGGGTCCTTGGGGTGGGATCAGGGAAGCTCACATTGAATCTCATAAGAAAAACAGACTGAGGTGCAGTGGTGGACGTGGCGCCCCTAGTGGCGGGTCCTTGCGGTGGGATCAGGGAAGCTCACATTGAATCTCATAAGAAAAACAGAATGAGGTGCAGTGGTGGACGTGGCGCCCCTAGTGGCGGGTCCTTGGGGTGGGATCAGGGAAGCTGACATTGAATCTCATAAGAAAAACAGAATGAGGTGCTGTGGTGGACGTGGCGCCCCTAGTGGCGGGTCCTTGGGGTGGGATCAGGGAAGCTGACATTGAATCTCATAAGAAAAACAGAATGAGGTGCTGTGGTGGACGTGGCGCCCCTAGTGGCGGGTCCTTGGGGTGGGATCAGGGAAGCTCACATTGAATCTCATAAGAAAAACAGAATGAGGTGCAGTGGTGGACGTGGCGCCCCTAGTGGCGGGTCCTTGGGGTGGGATCAGGGAAGCTGACATTGAATCTCATAAGAAAAACAGAATGAGGTGCTGTGGTGGACGTGGCGCCCCTAGTGGCGGGTCCTTGGGGTGGGATCAGGGAAGCTGACATTGAATCTCATAAGAAAAACAGAATGAGGTGCAGTGGTGGACGTGGCGCCCCTAGTGGCAGGTCCTTGGGGTGACTTCAGGCTTGGAGGCTTATTCTCAAGGACGGCTGCAGCAGAGTCAGCACCGAGGCTTCTCCTGCCAGTAATGCTGACAGTGTAACCTTTAGGCAAGGAGGCTATAGGTTAAAGCTACTTATATAGGAGATTGAGACAGGTCTGTACTCATCCCATACTAAAAGTAAGCCTCACCCTCCAGGCAGGGCACCCTTTTGCCATAGCTTAAAGTAAGGTATTATACACCCAGGCAGTAACTTCATACAGTGCTCTGGAGTTTATGGAAACAAATTCACAGACGAGAAGTCACACACAACATAAAAGCATTGCCTGAAATGCATTTCCACTCAATCAATGTGAGCTTGGGTTTGCTATCCTTTTAAACCAATGATTAGTTAAAATAAAACAAGCAGCTTCTTTCTCTAGGCTCTACTATGCTTTCCTTCACATACATATAGGCAAAGCTGGTTTAATACAACAGTAACTCCCGATTCTCCCAGATATAAAGCAGTGCTGGGAAAACCTCATTAACAGAAGAACGACTCCCTAGGCCAGCTCCATGGCCCTAATTACAACTCTCCACAGCTGCCATCGTTTAATACAAGAACCCGATTTACACAGCTACTCGCTCACAGTTACTGATAACCCCCAAAACATCTCCTTTTCTTCATACTAATTCCTACTTGGTTCCCAACCACAAAATAAGTGCTTTCAACATTTACATAAAAGCTTCTACCTTTGCCTCTAATTATCCAAAAAACTGCTGCCCAGAAGTGAAAAGGCAAAGAGATATCTTAGGGCTGACTTAGCTTTAGAATAAAGGTGCAGCAGGGCACTGCTCTCCTTCTGCCTCAGCCTCTCCATCCTCCTCCTCGCCTTCCATTCAGCTCTCCTGAATTGCCTGTCCCTTTCTGGAGGGCTCCTCTCTTTATGTGAGACAGACTACCCCACCCTACGAAGACACCGCCTCTTTGCTTCCCTGCCCCCAACCCTTCCCTGGGCTGACTACCAGGGCATCTGGGAAGTGTAGTTTCCTTTTACTTCCTCCAAAATAACCTTCACACTTTAAGGAAAACACCCAAAGTTTTACAGCACAGAGACTCGGCTCTGGCTCAAATCACCACCGGTGCATACAATTTTGAACATAAAGTTGGACTCCATTCGTAGGACAAACCAGTTCTGATCAAGGGGCTAAATTCAAAGTGATATAAACCACAGAGATCAGTCCCCAGGAATGATTGTGTTTCTCATCTGGGCTGCATCGGGAGGGACAAAGTATTGTAAAAGCCCCACAGCCATCCCAGAGCTACATACACGTACCTGATGTGAAGAGACTGGAACATGCAAAGGACTGCCAAAGAATTACAGTATCGAGCAACAAAAATGCTTAAAGAAAGTAAAAACTGCGCCAAAAGAGGTCATATGTGCAATCTCAACCAATGGCAAAAGGGGAATGGGCAGGAGGGGGAAGGGGGAAAAGGGGAGAGATGGGCAAGGAAGGGATGTGGAAGAATAAGGAAGGGGGCAAACAGACTGAAGGCAGTCATACATAGAAAACTATGCAGTCCAACAAGTCCATTTGTACAAACCATATGTATTCAACAGGTAGAAAACTAGGGCACAGAGGAGACAGGAGAACAACAAAATTGGTCAAGGATGAAAACGTTTAATGATATATTTCAATATTCATGTACATGCTTAATAATATCATAAGAAGAGCTGGGTGCATTACATATAGAGGAAAAAAAATCAGTAGAAGGAGACCAAGCGGACTCCAGATGTAATGAGTCTAGCAGAAATATCCAACATTGCTTGCGGTGCAGCAGCAAATTATCATAATCACCACCACAAGGGAGGGGGAAAGCTAGATCAATAACCAAAAAACAAAGATCCTCCACCAAATGGCTAGCCGATTACCAGTGAGAAACCAGGGGTGCTTCTTCACACATTCATGGGAGACAACTGCAGGGTTTTACGACACGGGTACATATCTTGCAAATGGCTAGCCGATTACCAGTGAGAAACTAGGGGTGCTTCTTCACACATTCATGGGAGACAACTGCAGGGTTTTACGACACGGGTACATATCTTGCAAATGGCTAACCGATTACCAGTGAGAAACTAGGGGTGCTTCTTCACACATTCATGGGAGGCAACTGCAGGGTTTTACGACACGGGTACATATCTTGCAAATAGCTAGCCGAGTACCAGTGAGAAACTAGGGGTGCTTCTTCACACATTCATGGGAGACAACTGCAGGGTTTTACGACACGGGTACATATCTTGCAAATAGCTAGCCGATTACCAGTGAGAAACTAGGGGTGCTTCTTCACACATTCATGGGACGCAACTGCAGGGTTTTACAACACGGGTACATATCTTGCAAATGGCTAGCTGCTTACCAGTGAAAAACTAGGGGTGCTTCTTCACACATTTATGGGAGGCAACTGCAGGGTTTTACGACACGGGTACATATCTTGCAAATAGCTAGCCGAGTACCAGTGAGAAACTAGGGGTGCTTCTTCACACATTCATGGGACGCAATTGCAGGGTTTTACGACACGGGTACATATCTTGCAAATAGCTAGCCGATTACCAGTGAGAAACTAGGGGTGCTTCTTCACACATTCATGGGAGACAACTGCAGGGTTTTACGACACGGGTACATATCTTGCAAATAGCTAGCCGATTACCAGTGAGAAACTAGGGGTGCTTCTTCACACATTCATGGGAGACAACTGCAGGGTTTTACGACACGGGTACATATCTTGCAAATAGCTAGCCGATTACCAGTGAGAAACTAGGGGTGCTTCTTCACACATTCATGGGACGCAACTGCAGGGTTTTACAACACGGGTACATATCTTGCAAATGGCTAGCTGCTTACCAGTGAAAAACTAGGGGTGCTTCTTCACACATTTATGGGAGGCAACTGCAGGGTTTTACGACACGGGTACATATCTTGCAAATGGCTAGCTGCTTACCAGTGAAAAACTAGGGGTGCTTCTTCACACATTCATGGGAGGCAAACTGCAGGGTTTTACGACACGTGTACATATCTTGCGAATGGTTTTGCTAAAGTACAGTAAAGGGCAAAGACAAAGAATGATGTAAATGACACCAGCAGAGTTGCAGTCTGTTGAGAACTGAAGGTTGCAGGTCTTATGAGTGGTTGGATGGTGAAAATCCCTGACTGTCAAGGATGAAGGACAAACACTACACAAACCACAGGGACCATGCCCAGACACTACAGAGACGGGGGAAAAAGGTTGATACTCAGATGAGATTAAGGTATCACAGAGGTTCCGGCTCCTGTGAAAGGCAAAACGAGGTGGAGATGTGAAAACAGAGTGAAGGGACAGCTCACTCCAATGGCGTTTAAGATCTTGCACATGTGTCGCACCCAGCTAGAGAAAAGGGGAACACAGGTTAAAATATGAGAATCAGAGGATGTGCATCGAAGAAATAAATCACATTTACAAATACAGCACATTTAAATGCTTTTTTGATTATGCATCAAGGATAGCCAAGGTCCAGAAAGTGTTGGGCCATTATAGCAGATTGGTGAATGAAGTTAGTGCGATTAGAACAGAGGTGGTGGAGACATAAAAATTGTCCATCTGGTATGTTGTTGCATAGGGCATGAGGATGATGACTAATGTATGCAAAGTATCTTTATCTGTGATTTTTCAGTAGATGGACATTATTAGAGAGTCAGCTTCAGCAGATGCCAGGAAATCTAAAAAGGAAATCTGAGTGCAACTCATAGTATGAACAAATTGTAAATTTGGGTCTAGTGAGTTAAGACAATCCATAACCAAACAACTGGATATTGGTACCTGACCAAATAGTAAAAATATCGTCAATGAACCGTAACCACATTGTAATCAGAGGCCAAAAACTTGATGGATACAGGTGATAGGACTCAAAGTCAGAGACACAGAGGCAGGCTATATCAGGGGCCATTGTGGCGCCCATAACTGTGCTTTTAATTTGTTTAAATAAACTGTTTTCAAATGAAAAAAGGTTCTGAGTGAGAGCAAGCCAAGTGAGTTTAATAAGAAACTCAGTAGGAATTCTACAATCTGAGGGGTGCTGGTTGAAGGTATCCTGAATGACAGAAATGGCAGCTTCTTGGGGAATACTGGAGTATAGGGAACGATATCTAGAGTTACCAAAAAGAATGATTCAGTAGGTAGGGCAAGGAAGTCCAGGATAGTAATGAAGTGTCCAGAGTCACGAATATATGAAGGAGCAGAAGGTAAAAAGGGCTGTGGAAACTGGTCAATGAATCTAGAGAGTGGTTTCAGTTACAAGCCAATGCTGGTGATGAGGGGATGAACAGGAGGATTAATGAAGGACTTATGAACTTTCGGAAGGACATAAAAAGTTGGGGTCACAGGGTTATTCTCAATCAGAAAATCGACCTCTTTGGATATAAGCAAATGAGCTGAGAGCCATTTGTTCCAACAAAATAATCTCATTACGTAAGTGTCGGTAGGGTCCATTGGAAGTTCTTGATAATAGTGAGGGTCCAAAAGTTGATGGTATACCTCAATCCGATATGACAAGTGGTCCAGAATAACAATTCAGTCACCCTCGTCTTTGGGCTAATGATGATTGAAGAACCTGAAGACAAATCTCAGAGAGCCAGGTGTTCATCACAAGAAAAATTGTAGTATTGCTTGTAAGTGGTCTTTTAGCAGGTGGCGACATAACTGAGCACAAATCTATCAAAAGTGTGAATCGATGAATCAATGAGGCCAGGAGGTGTCCATCTAGAAGGATGAGTCATAATGGAGGTGTCAACAACCATGATCAGAGAAGAAAAGATTCTAGCTTGAGAAGATGTAAAAACCTCTGTAAGTGTATCCAGACCTCAAAAGGGTCATAATGTATAATAGGTATGAAGGAAAGACCATAATTCAAGACTCTAGCTTCAGTAAATGACAAAGGGCAAGATGAAAAATTGAAAATCAAAGAGTCAGGGTGTGGAGCTCTCCTGGCAAGAATAGAAATAGGAGTCAATGAGACAACCAAAGGTCTGTGAATTGCCAATTCTGAGGCTGTATTGTTGTGAACATGTCACTCGGAAAGGCACTGAAGAGGGCTCGTCAAACACAGCCATGTGGGCATCTGTCCCAAAAAGGATGAGTATCTGACTGTTGGTCCAGCGAAGGGTCAGTTGCAAAGTCTGAAGAAGAAGAGCCAGAAGTGTGCGATGAAAGTATGACCTCATCACCCGACAAATTGTCTGAGGAGGTGGTGAAGGCTACTTGCTTGTGGGGTGAGCGTTTTGAAGACATCCATGGGTAGATGAAACCACGAGTATAGTCAAGTTCATTCCTCTGGAATTTCCTATATTTTGCAGCTTTAAATTCACTGCAGAATTTTTCAAGATCTTGTTTGAAGGTGGTTAATTGAGCAGAGAAGGTATTGCTAGGAAGAACCGCTTTTAATCTATCAATCTGGGTAGACAATTGAGATCTTAATTCAGACACAGCTTGCTTGACTGTGTCAACTATCAAAATCATCAAGTCGATGGAGCATTTATTGAGAATCTGGTTCAATGATTAATAAACTCTGAGTTATCAGTGTGGAGCCGAGCCAGAAATGATACCCATGCCAGAAATTATATTCAAAGATGATGATTCAGAGAAACTGAAACAAATCTTGTCAGAAAATATCTTAATATTTTGTGCTTTATTGATAATTACTTATATTTAGTGAAGTCAGTAATCAATTAGCCATAAAAAAAAAAAACATGTTAGCATTTAATACCCATAAGCCTTTACTTTTAAAAGCCATGACATCGGTCATGGCTGTGCTGAAAAAGCTTCAGCACATAGCTTTCACCTTTCCCCTACTTAAAACCTCAAGATTTCACCTTTCCCCTACTTAAAACCTCAAGATTTCACCTTTGTCCCACTTTCAGACTTTGAGAGTACAGTTGTTTACCACTTTCTCTTATCTCAAGTAAGAAAGCACCTGCATTTTATGACATTGAGCATCCTAACGCAGGTGTCATGATTGACCACCCTAAAAACAGATGGCCAGCCAATTAAGCGTGACAGAAGGGAGTGAAAAAGATTTTCTCTTAGAACTACAAAAGAAATCCAATTAAAAATCAAAAATGGGCGAAGCTATAAACAGAATAAGAATAAATCCTATATTTTACTGTTCTGATATGAAAAATTGATTGAACCATAGTCAAGGTCTTCTTCAAAGGCTAAAATATAGATGTGTTGATGGAAGTGTAACAGCGACACTGGATCAAAGGGTCTTAAGTGTATAAAACAGTGGCAGTTTGAGGGAGAGGGAGAGGTGCTACTTAGACTTTCTTCGCACGTGATTGAGAGAGACACAAGCGGGGTGCTTCAGATAATTGGTAAATATAATTTTTTATTCAAGTATATGAGAACCTTTAAATTGCTTTGTTTCTACATTGGCAGATGTATTAGAAATGTATTAATTTCTAAAAAGATGACATTAATAGACATTTATTTGATATTAATAATTTCAATTTCCTTATTAATGGCTCTTGCATTGATTGTAGGATATACTCTGGTAAAGTTAAGATTTGAACATAAAAGTGATTCTTAGTCATTTAGAGATATTTATTTATGCCTTTCTGTATCTGTGAAATAAAGAAAATATTTTTACAATAAACTGACTGGTTTATTTATGCATGATGTGCTGCAAGAATTAAAGGTTAATAAAAAATTTCTGTGGTAGATTCGAACACACCTCTGAAAGTAAACTTTTTGTCTCAAGGCAGAAAGGGTAGGGAAATAGAAGTGGAAGTGGGATATTTTATCCAGGCAGGATTCCCTGGTTTTAAATTCTGCTAAGGGTAGAAGCCTCAATACTTCCATTCAAAATTTACCACATGGCGCCCAACGTGGTTTAAATCTCCTGTAGAATTAAAATATTATTTTCCAGTCATGTATTTTTGCCTTTTGCAGCAGTTTTTGTAATTGGTTGCAATGGCTGACCCTTATAGAATTAGAGCTTCTCAAGAAGCAACGTTCCGTAAGTGGGTTGAAGCCAATCATATCAGGGAAGATCAGTCCTTTGTCCTGCATTTACAAGTGGCCAGTGACTCGTCACCGTGCTTTCATGTTGACATTTGTCGTTTAAAAGCTCTTACTGCACAGGGCAGACACCAGGGGCTAAATAGAAGAGCAGAAGAGGATTTTGTTCCTTTTGCTCTCCCTGATTGTCAGATGTCTTTTTCACTTGGTAAATGCTTATTTGTAGAGAATCCGGTAATTCTGGTTTCTGAAAAAAGAGGGGGCTTGGCGTTCACTGAACTGCGTCCGCCTCTTGATGCTATTTTGTCCTTTGATGCCCCGCCTGTGGATCAAATTCCAGCGGGGAAAAAGAATGCGTTTTACAATGCCCTATTGCACTGCTTTCAAACGCTCAGAGATCATTACGGACAAACCTCGTTTTCTTTGGGGACGCCTGGAGAATTCGGGGCCCGTAGTGAGATTGATCGAAAAGCAGATAGAGTAAGGCGGGCTTTGGGGACGCTTCCAGCTGATGTTAATCTGATACCTCTATTCGTATTGATCTTAGTAATCGTTTAAGTGCATTGGCCCCGGCTGATCGACATGAGCAGTTCCCATTCATTATCCAGCAAGTCTTCGAGGCGGCTGGTCGTCCATTAATCCCTTCTAAGCCACTTAAACAGGCTCAGCCAGGGTCTGACAGACCCAGGGAAAGGGGCAGAGAGATCCAGCGCACTCAGTCTGAGAAAACTTCCAGACGGGTGAGTTTTAATTTCAGGAATCCTTCTTCCCAGGATAGAAATCAGAGGGACAATAGGGGGTTTGGGAATTCTAGACAGGATTATACACCCCCCCCTCCACGAAATCCCTCTAATACTGGGTGGGTTCCCCGCTATCCTGTGAGGGATAATCGAGGGACCCCTCCTGCCCGCTTTCCAGCTCCTGAGAAACCTCCAGCGGTGTCCGGAGCTGTAACTAAGGCAGACCGCCCTCCCCCTTCTTCTCACAAAAAGCCTGTGAAGCGAGCCACTTTCCATGGCAATGCTGGCTCCACGTCTAAACCCCCTGTGGATCCAGAATAAGGAGCAGGGTGATCTATTTGTGGGCATGATGGACTCAGGTACTACAATTAATATCCTGACTAGAGAATGGGATACAATTCAATATTTAAATGAAAATGTCACAATTACTATGTTTGCAGGGAAGCATTCTCAAGCTCCCTTGGCGACTGTAGAAATCTTTTCCCCTTACTTCACAGGGTCCCGAACCATAAAAGTGGCATGTTTATTTGATGAGGAGGATCCTTTTGCAATTTATTTCACACAGGCTGCTGTGCCTGTTTTGCCTTCTATGATGTTGGAGGACCCCCTTTATGGCTTTGAGGCTGTAAAAGCTTCAATTTCTCCTCAGCTCAAATCCATCATTGGAGAGGCTGAGCTGCAGAGTTTGTTTACTGAATGGCTTAAATTAGGGCTCGTTCAGCTCTATTATACCCACACTGGTTTAGTACAGACCCCTAAGCCAATAGAAATAGTTTTAAATAAGCCTTTCAGTCCTCAAAAACAGTATCCTGTTCATAAGAAATTCTATAATGATTTAAATATTATTATTTCTCAGAAACTTACTCAGGGTGTTTTAATTGAGGAATATTCTGAATTTAATTCACCCCTCCTTCCTGTGCCCAAACCAAATGGGAGTACTCGTATGGTCATTGACTATAGGGTACTTAACGCCTCTTCTGAGACAGTTGCGGCTCAGACTTTGAATCCTGCATCTACAATTGATAATTTGCCACGACCTAGGTGGAAAGCCACCTTGGATTTAGCTAATGGTTTTTGGAGTATTCCGATTAGCACTTCCCCTGTCACTGCATTCACATTCAGGGGTAAGCAGTATCAGTATACCAGGCTCCCTCAGGGTTTTAAAAATTCCCCTGTTTTATTTTCTGCTGCCGTTGAGGAACTCCTTCAACGACATAACATTGATAATGCTGTTCCTTATGTTGATGATATATATCTGGCTTCTGATAAGCTGGATGTGCTTTGGGATTCTGTTGTTAAACTAATACAGGTACTGGGTGAGGAAGGCTTTGTAGTTAATTTTGCCAAAGCCAGAATTGGTTTTGAGGAAGTTAAGTTTCTGGGATTTTTAATCGGGGTGGCAGGTGCTAGCCTTGCCCCCACCCTCCAAGAAAAGATTATATCCTTCCCGGTGCCTAAGACATCTCGCCAATTGCAAGTAATCATGGGGACACTTAATTTTGCACGTAAAACTGTGCCTAGTTTTGCCTCATTAGCAGCCCCCTTGTATGATTTGCTTAAAGGAGATGCCGTTGTGGCACGTGATTGGACTGCTGTTCATTCTGAATGTTTGAGAGCGCTGCAAGAGGCTGTCAAAGTTTCAGCCCCTTTGGCGCACCGTAAATCATCTAAAGATTTAGATGTCACGTTGCAGGTTTCTGATTCTCATTTCTTGGCTACAATCAGTAACCATGCTGAATCTCAGCCCATATGTTATATTACACATACTTTCTCTCAGCCTGAGAGGAAATTTAATATTGTGGAGCGTACACTGACGGCTGTCAGATATTGCCTGTCTAAAGTCTCTGCTCTTGCTCAGGGTAAGATTATTCATTGTTATACTGGGATTCCTCAGTTACAGGCTGTCACTCGCCATTCCCTCCCAGAGAGTAGGGCTCTCTCCACACGCTGGGTGCAATGGCGTGCTGATCAATATAGAGACGATGTGCAATTCCATTATCAGAATGGTTTGGCTGATTCTGACATTATTTTAACTTGTGAGGATCTTTGCTTAACTACTGAGACGGATAGGCTCCTTCCTCCTATTTATCGGAAGGTTCAATTGGTAATTTTTACTGATGGTTCTGCCACACCCTCGGGTGACTATCTTACTGCATTTTTTGCTGGTGCGGCTAATGTTATTTTAACTCCTAATAAAAGGGGTCAGTGGAAAGTCTTTGCCACACATACATGGCGATTAGGTGATATGAGTTCACAGCAGGCGGAGCTGATTGCCTTTCAAAAGGCTTTGACACATATTGAGCAAACGCCCAATTTGGATCCTGAAAGATCCGTTATGGTTTGTTCTGATTCTACATATGTGGTGTCTGGGTTTAATTCACATATGAAAGTGTGGGAAAACGGTGACTTTTTAGATGTTACAGGCAAGCCTATTGCACACAGAGCTCACTGGAGATTAATTTTTTCTATTTCACAGAAACTTACTGTGCAGGTGCTTGTCTTGCATGTGCCTGCTCACCAGACCGTGGGCTGGTACTCTCGTTACAATTCTTTAGCAGATGAAGCAGCTAAATTGGCTGCCTCTCAGCAAGAGATAACTGTAAGGGCACGTCTTGCTAGGCATGGCTCCTTACATTTGAATGCGGCTACTTTGTGCCAGCATTCAGATGGGTTTTTGACTAGAAGTCAGGCAAAGAAAATGGTCAGTGACTGTTTGGATTGTCAGCGCACAAATCCCAAACGGACTGGACACCCTTATGTTGAAGGGACACTTCCACGGGGAATTAGACCAGGGCAGGTGGTCTATATGGATCATGTTGGTCCCCTTACTTCTTCCCGTGGTTACAGACATATTTTGGTTGTGCTTGATTCCTTTACTGGCTTTGTGTTTCTATTTGCACAGAAACGCATTACTGCTATTGTAACTGTTAACCGTCTGGCTATTGTATTTGGTATTTTGCCTTTTCAGTTTCTTTGCACCGACGGCGGTCCAGCCTTTAAAAATGCTGAGGTTGAGACCTTTTGTGCTGATCATAGCGTTACTCATCGATTCTCCTACCCACATCGTCCAGAATCTAATGGAATGGTTGAAAGGATTAATGGTGAGGTTAAGCGTAGTCTGCAAATTTTTGCTTTGCAATCTAACCCCAGTAATTGGTACCTTCATCTTCCGGAGATCCAAATCCGGATTAATAGTACCATAACTGCCAATCATGAAGCTCCCGCTATGTCTCTCTTTGGGTTCTCTATGCTTGAAAATATGGCCTCCTCAGATGCTATGGTTACTTCTGACAAGGCCTCTCGGAGTCCAAATCCTTTTCAGATTGGTTCCGTAGTTTTGAGCAAAACGCATGTTCGTGGCTCTTTAGAACCATACTGGTCTAATCCCTTTATTGTTACAGAACTTCTAGGTGACTCGGGACTGTTGCTTTCTGACTCTGAGGATCCAAAGAATAGGAAAGTTGTGTCCATTAGAGATGTCAAGTTGGTATCCGAGACATTGGGGTTTTCCGGTACCAGAGCCTCGGTTCAACCCCCAGCCTCTGCTGCATCCGCAGTTTCCGCTGATGCCAATGGGTCAGGAGGATCTGCCGCTGCCCAGCGCTCCCAATGCTCCAGCAATTGATGTCATTCTCAGCGGTGACATGGCTGTGCCTACCCCGGAGCAGGAAGATCAGGTCGTTCTCAGTGTAGCTTGTCCCGCATCTGAGCGTCCTCCATGTTTAACCCGCTTCCAGCAGAAGCTTCTGCTTGCATGCTGTATGGTTTGTTCCCCAATCAGTACCTTTTTGCATGCTGTGTTTCTTTTTTACAGACCTTATTGTAAGTATGTTATTGCTTGCTGGGTGCTTTTAATTATTGCATCTCCTATCTCACTATTTTATCTCTTATCTAATACCCAGCTGCATTCCACCTTTTCTCCCGCAGCTTCACAGGAGCTCCGTTATTCACACTCACATGTCAGTAAGCGCTCACCTTCTGAGCCTTTGTCTCTTCTGGCAGTGCCTTTGCCTTCTGGTGTTATTCTTGTTCCATACCATGGCTGGCTGGTGCAAGATCCTGTTTTATTGCATATTGATGTTCCTTTCCGGTTTTACACTCACCAGGTTTGGCAAGGCATCTCTCCGGAGTCCCTGCCTGCGGGTCTAGAGTCCAGACTTGTTGCTCTGTTTCTGCAGCTGGAGCGTTCCTCCCTGCGGCTTTCTTCCATCACTTCGGAATCTCCTCTTGATGGCTTCCGTGCAGAGTTCTGTTCGATTAGATATCAGAACTTGTTCCTGGGTTTCAGAGCAGTGAGTGTCAATCTTACTGGGATCCTTGAAACTCCATCCTGGAAGCTGCAGCACTGCTCTCAACCACATATTGGTGCTTCTGAACAGTTCCAGCGGCTGTTTGCCCTTCGTCCTTGTTTTCATAATGGATCTTGTGCCTGCATCAATCCCCTTTCGAAGGTGCCTCTGGGGGACTCCTTGTCTGGCTCTAATTATGAATTTTCAGGTTTGATTAAAGGTCTCATTTTCTCCTGGATGGACATCTTTCCTGAGGTAACACTTTCTTACGCTAATTATTCCACATGGGGGGGAGAGGATACAGGATTCCCCCTTCCAATGATTAAGGACTCTCTGTCTTATGTTTGTAGACTACCTTATGAAATTCTGTTTTTAAATAGTACACATTATCATGTCTTTTGTGATGAATTGCCTGTCTCTTTTACACATTGGCGTGGAATTTCTTTTTATAATTTATCTTTGTGGAATAATGCGTGTGGGAATAATCCATTCTTTTGTACCCGATCCTCGTCCACCCAGACGAATTGCTTTTGTTGCCCTAGTTGGCAATATCAGGTTAATCTTTGTAATAAAAGGTTTTCTAATAGGGTATGGGGACCCTTCTTTACTCAGGAGGCTAATTTTTTTCAAAATGCACCTGTGCTAGGCCGGTCTTTGACCGCTGCCTGTATCAGGGGTTTAGCTGAGGGGTTAAATGACACTGAGGTTACTTCTGTGTTAGATTTAATTGTACAGACAAAATGGCTGAATGACTCATTTCCCTTGCCCGCTTGGGTGATGAGAACAGCCAACAGAAAGCGCAGGAATGCTTTGAAACAGGAGGTTCAAAATACATTCCTTAATCTTAATGATAGAATTAAAACTGCTATAAAAGGTATTCAATCCAATGAATATCAGCTAAGAGCAGGTATTTTTCAATTAAGGGATTACTTAGCTCAAACCTTACAGTTAGGGATTGATGCCATATCCACAACTGATGAGAAAATACAGGTTCTAGCAAGAATAGAACAGCTTACTCACTTTATTGATGGTCTTACTTCCCCAAAACCCAAATGGGGAGACCTTCAATTGGGAAAAATATTAGAGGAAATAAACCTCACAGCTGAGCAAATTCAGTATGCCCATGTTGAGGCTTCACAAGTTATTTTGCAGGTCAGCAAACATGAAATGGGAAAAGAACCATGGGCAACCTTAGGTTCAACCCTAGTACAAGGGGTCAGACGTATCTTTCTCCCAATCACTACTCAGGTCTATAAACGTTGCTGGGAAATCCAGAACTTTGGTCAGTTCTTGGAAAGCTCAAATGGAAGCAACACCTGGATTAAAACAATTAAAATCTTTGAACCAACCCACTTGTGTATTAATAATGCTGGTTATCACTGGATCATAGCACAAGGTTGTCACAAAGTTCCTGTAACTGTGTGTAATTCCCTGGTGCAGGTCTCTAATACTTGCCTCACACTAGAGGGAGAAGCTGATTGTCCTCTAGAACCGAATCCCGGTCCTCTAGTAGAAGTTTTTTTGAAATTACCCAATGGATCTTATATCCTTCGGTCAAACAAAGCACAGTGTGGGTTTCAACCGGGAATATTGTATTTAGTTACTGCACTATCTGTCATTAAGTGTGGACCGTGGGAATTTTTTCCTACACTTAGTGCCCGGTTAACTGAAACAATAAAGTACATGGAATTTAAACCAGTACAATTCACTGAGTTAAAAATGTTATTGACTCATGTTTTAAATGTAAATGTATTATTAAGAAATTTGTCTTCACTTTGGTTAATGTCAGAGGATGAGTTTTTACAGCATCTGAGAATGATAGAACTAACAGCTAGTGAATGGGAGCTGATCCTAGACGAGCTACTGAAGCCAGAGGTATTTTCAAATGCCCTGGGTCGTGCTTTTTCTGGATTAGTGGGTGGAATAGCTAAAACAGCTGTTGGTGTAGTTAAAACCATAATGGAAGGGGCAGGTGGACTCCTTCATGACTTAGGGATCAATTTATTCCCATTAATCCTGGGAATCATAGTAATAATTGGTGTTCTTTTCTTCTGTCTTAAGAGAAATTAGAACGAAGAGCAGCAAACCAGAAATGGCAGGTGTAAACTCAAAGATACATATTCCAGCTAATCCTAGGAAGAATGCGATGATTGTCTGCCTGGGACCTGATCTCATAAATGAGTATGCTGATTATGGAAGCTGGATGTATTCAGAAAACAATCCTGATACATGTGCACCTTATTATCTGCATAAAAACTGTGATATTTTATTTAAGTTCCCACAATATTCCTATTGCTGGACTTGGCCAAGAAGACTGGCATCTGTTCGTGAAGCACTACGAAGAACCTTGAGTGCTCACATTTGTCAGTGTGCTCCCTGGGAACTTGTGCCCTGCTACTTCAATATCTACTCTTTGGCAGAATATCAATTAGGATATGGACATGACCTATCAAATGCCAATCCTGTTGCTTCAGATGGAAATTCAAGAGCCTCCAGCCCGGGGTTAAGCTCGAATTGGTTTCCAGTACCTAGTCCACAGTCTTTTGCGACGGATGAAGAATTGGATCCAATGCACCTTGCTCCGGCTAATTCTCTAACAGATGAAGGACAAGACTTTGTGCTTTGGCTGAATGCAGCTCTCTCCTCTGAGGATGATCAATCAGTCATTCTCCAACATCAGCAACCAAATCCTACTCAAGATTCTGCTCCGACTAGACCAGCAGTGGAAGGCGAGCAAACAGATTCCAATATCTATAATTAGTCAGACTGACTTCACAGATATCTGAAACGTCTGATCCGGCTGGATCTACTGAGAACTGTGAATAACTGCCTATTATTGACTGGACTGGTATGTGTCTTATTCAAAATGCACCTTGCCATTTCAGGATCGTAGCTCATCAATTGGTAAGTATAATAGGCATTTAATGCCCACAGATCCCTATACATGATGGAATCAGTGATGACACATCACAGATTTCTGACCCATAGAGATTATTTTAATTATGAACCCTCATCTTATTTGACTGGATGAGTAGCTTCAAATTTAAAATTTACATTCCCTGGGTATGAATGTTCTCTATTTCCCATAAGGAAATATTGTGAAATTCTTTATATCTGGTTATTATTAGAAACTAACTCAGATTTGTCAACTCATATCTCTTTATATTCAATTTGGTAATGTAACCAATTTTTATTACACTTGTATTATTACATTTGATTTTCACTTGTATCTATGCAATGTTGAGCACTGACACAACTCATTATATGTAGTTTATTGTGTGATTATTTTCCCCCAGGCTTATTAGTGCCTTACTGATTTATATGTATCTAGCTATGTCTAGTATTTGTTTTACTGACTCCATGGGGGGGTGTCAGAAAATATCTTAATATTTTGTGCTTTATTGATAATTACTTATATTTAGTGAAGTCAGTAATCAATTAGCCATAAAAAAAACAAAACATGTTAGCATTTAATACCCATAAGCCTTTACTTTTAAAAGCCATGACATCGGTCATGGCTGTGCTGAAAAAGCTTCAGCACATAGCTTTCACCTTTCCCCTACTTAAAACCTCAAGATTTCACCTTTCCCCTACTTAAAACCTCAAGATTTCACCTTTGTCCCACTTTCAGACTTTGAGAGTACAGTTGTTTACCACTTTCTCTTATCTCAAGTAAGAAAGCACCTGCATTTTATGACATTGAGCATCCTAACGCAGGTGTCATGATTGACCACCCTAAAAACAGATGGCCAGCCAATTAAGCGTGACAGAAGGGAGTGAAAAAGATTTTCTCTTAGAACTACAAAAGAAATCCAATTAAAAATCAAAAATGGGCGAAGCTATAAACAGAATAAGAATAAATCCTATATTTTACTGTTCTGATATGAAAAATTGATTGAACCATAGTCAAGGTCTTCTTCAAAGGCTAAAATATAGATGTGTTGATGGAAGTGTAACAGCGACACTGGATCAAAGGGTCTTAAGTGTATAAAACAGTGGCAGTTTGAGGGAGAGGGAGAGGTGCTACTTAGACTTTCTTCGCACGTGATTGAGAGAGACACAAGCGGGGTGCTTCAGATAATTGGTAAATATAATTTTTTATTCAAGTATATGAGAACCTTTAAATTGCTATTGTTTCTACATTGGCAGATGTATTAGAAATGTATTAATTTCTAAAAAGATGACATTAATAGACATTTATTTGATATTAATAATTTCAATTTCCTTATTAATGGCTCTTGCATTGATTGTAGGATATACTCTGGTAAAGTTAAGATTTGAACATAAAAGTGATTCTTAGTCATTTAGAGATATTTATTTATGCCTTTCTGTATCTGTGAAATAAAGAAAATATTTTTACAATAAACTGACTGGTTTATTTATGCATGATGTGCTGCAAGAATTAAAGGTTAATAAAAAATTTCTGTGGTAGATTCGAACACACCTCTGAAAGTAAACTTTTTGTCTCAAGGCAGAAAGGGTAGGGAAATAGAAGTGGAAGTGGGATATTTTATCCAGGCAGGATTCCCTGGTTTTAAATTCTGCTAAGGGTAGAAGCCTCAATACTTCCATTCAAAATTTACCACAATCTCAGTGAATCTGGAAGACGTACTAAAGAGTAGCAAATAACCTGGACCAGATGGCATATATCCTAGAGTGCTGAAACAACTAAGAAATTTAATTGCGGACCTGCTATTGGAAATTTGTAAACTATTAGCTATCAATGGTAGCTGAAGACTGAAGGCTTGGAAATGTAATGCCAATTTTTAAACAGGGATCAAGGGGTGATCCAGGAAACTACAGACCAGAGAGTCTGATATCTGTGCCAGGCAAAATGGTAGAAACTATCATAAAGAACAAAATTCTTGAGCGTATAGACGAGCATAGTTTAATGGGATAAAGCCAACATGGATTTATCCAAGGAAAGTCTTGCCTCACAAATTTGCTACATTTTTTTGAGGGAATAAACAAACATGTGGATAAAGGTGAGCCAGTTGATATAGTATATCTGGATTTCCAAAAAGCATTTGACAAAGTCCTCATGAGAGACTTAGGATATTAGAAAGTCATGGGATAGGTGGCAGTGTCCTATTGTGGATTGCCAACTGGTTAGAAGATAGAAAAAAGAGAGCAGGGCTAAATGGTAAATTTTCTCAATGGAGAAAGGTGAATAGTGCAGTGCCCCCAAGGATCTGTTCTGGGACCACTGCTTTTCAATATATTTATAAACAACCTGGAAATGGGAACAAGGGAGGTGATCAAATTTGCGATAACACAAAATTATTTAAAGTTGTTAAATCACAAGAGGATTGTGAGAAATTGCTAGAGGACATTGCAAAACTGGGAGACTGGGCAAAAAAATGGCAAATGAAATTTAATGTGGACAAGTGCACAGTGATGCACTTAGGGAAGAGTAACCCAAATTTTAGCTACAAAATGCAAGATTCCACATTAGGAGTCACCACTCAGGAAAAGGATCTAGGCGTCATCATTGAAAATACGTTGAAATCCTCTACTCAGTGTGCAGCAGCAGCCAAGAAAGCAAATAGAGTGCTAGGGATTATTAGGAAAGGAATGGAGAATAAAACCAAGAATATCATAATGCCTCTGTATCACTCCATGGTGTGACCTCATCTTGAGTATTGTGTGCAGTTCTGGTCACCACATCTCAAGAAAGATATAGCAGAATTAGAAAAGGTACAGAGAAGGGCGACCAAAATGATAAAAGAGATGGAACGATTCTTCTATGAGGAAAGGCTAAAGAGGTTAGGACTCTTAGGCTTGGCGAAGAGACGGCTGAGAGCAGTTATGATACAGATCTATAAAATAATGAGTGGAATGGAACAAGTAAGCGTTAATCAGTTGTTTACTCTTTCAAAAAGTACAAAGACCAGGGAACATACAATGAAGTTACTGGGTAATACATTTAAAATAATAAGAGAAATTTTTTTTTTACTCAACACATAATTAAGCTCTGGAATTTGTTGCCAGAGGATATGGTGAAAGCTATTAGTATAGTTTTGTTTAAAAATGTTTTGGGCAAGTTAAGAACATAAGAACATGCCATACTGGGTCAGACCAAGGGTCCATCAAGCCCAGCATCCTGTTTCCAACAGTGGCCAATCCAGACCATAAGAACCTGGCAAGTACCCAAAAACTAAGTCTATTCCATGTTACTGATGCAATTAATAGCAGTGGCTATTTTCTAAGTCAGCTTAATTAATAGTAGGTAATGGACTTCTCCTCCAAGAACTTATCCAATCCTTTTTTAAGGACAGCTATACTAACTGCACTAACCACATCCTCTGGCAACAAATTCCAGAGTTTAATTGTGCGTTGAGTAAAAAAGAACCTTCTCCGATTAGTTTTAAATGTGCCACATGCTAACTTCATGGAGTGCCCCCTAGTCTTTCTATTATCTGAAAGAGTAAATAACCGATTCACATCTACCCGTTCTAGACCTCTCATGATTTTAAACATCTCTATCATATCCCCCCTCAGCTGTCTCTTCTCCAAGCTGAAAAGTCCTAACCTCTTTAGTCTTTCCTCATAGGGGAGCTGTTCCATTCCCCTTATCATTTTGGTCGCCCTTCTCTGTACCTTCTCCATCACAATTATATCTTTTTTTAGATGTGGCGACCAGAATTGTACACAGTATTCAAGGTGCGGTCTCACCTTGGAGCGATACAGAGGCATTATGACATTTTCCGTTTTATTCACCATTCCCTTTCTAATAATTCCCAACATACTGTTTGCTTTTTTGACTGCCGCAGCACACTGAACTGATGATGTTTTGACGGAAACAAAAATGTCTAAAAAAGCTATTTCAGACGGATGGACACAAAAATTAAACCGTAAGTGAATGTTCAAAGAGTTTAACCAATCAATGAACATGTATAGTTGGACATCAGTGCCCAACCATATCAAAAATACGTCATCTATAAATCGAAGCCATAGATGTATAAAGGGAGACCAAGCGGAAGGATAAACCAATGTTGTTTCAAAGTGGTCCATGTACAGGCAAGCAAGACTGGGGGCCAGTCTTGCTTGCCTGTACATGGACATCCGTCTGAAATAGCTTTTTTAGACATTTTTGTTTCCGTCAAAAATGATCAATTTGTCACCACTCTTTTTCGGAAAGAAACCGACCGGAACACCTTATTAGCCTATTCTAGTTGCCATCCTAAGGCACTACGTGATAACATCCCCACGGGACAATTCTTAAGATTGCGAAGACTGTGTACCTCCCGTTCGGAGTTTCTGATTCAATCACAACATATGACTACTAGATCTTTACAGAGAGGTTACCCAGCCAGGATAGTTAAGAAAGCATTCAAACGTGCCCTTTATTCTCATCGTGAGTGGCTATTCCTCCCTTCGGGGGGGGTCTGAAGAGGTGGCTTATAATTGTATTTTACCTTTTTCAATAGTGGGAAAATCAATTTCTAAAATGATTCGGAGACATTGGCATGCACTATCTTTGTCTAACATTTTTCAGGGCCCTCTCCGGTTTACTTTTCGAAGGGGAAGGAATCTCCGTGACCAATTAGTTCATGCTAATTTCTCGGATCGGGTGAGAGAGTCCACCGGGGAAGGGGTGCATAAATCCTGTGGTCATTGCACCATGTGTAATCACACGACTCAGACTACCTTTTTTAAACATCCCCATGTTTCTGTTAAGGATAGTAACTGCCGCTTCGTGCAGGTTACCCCCATGTTTCTGTTAAGGATAGTAACTGCCGCTCTGTGCTGGTTACCCCCATGTTTCTGTTAAGGATAGTAACTGCCGCTCTGTGCTGGTTACCCCCATGCCTTATGTTAAGGGCAGTAATATTTAAAATCAAAACCAAGCAACTGTCAATTCCATAACAAAATTACTTGCCCTCCCCTCCCCAGCAACCCCAAATACATCAAAGGAGGCTAAGATTCTTTCCCTTCTGCCCATCCAGCCTGCTGAAGCCTGGGGTAATGAGGAAGGCCAAGGTTCACCTATCCATCCCCTATCCTGGGGTACTTAAAGAAGTTGATACTTCTGAGCCTGGGGCAGAAAAGGAGGCCAAGAAATCAATCCATCCAAGCATGGGACAATGAGAGAAGGCTAAGGACCACACCTTTCAACCAAGACTCAGGGGTTAAGAAAGCATCCCCCATGGTAGCCCATTAGGGCAGTGGCAGTGCAGGAGGTTTGGGTTTGATTCCTTAGAGAAAGAGGAAGTCTCATTCTTCATACAAAGAGAAGGATTTCAAAGTGAAGGCTCTGCTCATACGCACCTCTCTCACCCCAGCCCTAGACTCAGTCTTGCCCCTCTACGTACACAGGGGCAATGTTTAAAATGCTACTTTAAGCGGCTCAGGTGTTTACTCACATGAAAACCTTTGAACATAGGAACATAAGAACATGCCATACTGGGTCAGATCAAGGGTCCATCAAGCCCAGCATCCTGTTTCCAACAGTGGCCAATCCAGGCCATAAGAACCTGGCAAGTACTCAAACATTAATGGGGAGATTTTAAAAGGGCCATGCATATGCCCATAAACGTGCGTTTCTCACCGCGTGCAAAGATACGCACTATTTTATAAAGCATGTATAGGTTTTAAAATACTCTTCTCGTGCAGCCTTTACACACGCAACTTGCATGGAAGAGAGAAAGACAGAGAGAGAGAGCATTCAGGCAGGCCTCTAATACCCCATACAAAGAGTCTCCGTGGCACAGTGAACATAGACGCCAGTCATACAGTACATACAATGAGCTCCCCCCATACACTATGCACATTGCCCCAATACACTATAGAGCCCCCATGACACAGTGTACATAGATCCCAGTTATACTGTAAACACAACAAGTCCCTCATACGCTATACACATAGCCTCAATACACAAAACAGCCTCCATGACACAGTGTACACAGACCCCAGTCATACTATAAACACAGCAAGCCCCCCCATACACTATGCACATTGCCCCAATACACAAAATGGCCTCCATGACACAGTGTACATAGATCCCAGTTATACTGTAAACACAGCAAGTCCCTCATACCAGTGGCAAAGCCAGAATTTATATTTTGTCAGGGCCTGAGTTTAACTTGCGTAGGCACTAGGCATACAAATATGATGATGCTAATTGTACATTTATCCAGAAACTGACACCCCCCCCCCCATGTATTTATTTATTTAAATTCCTTTCTATAGCGTCGCTAAGTTATATACCATCGCAACGGTTTACATGTAGGCACATCAATTAATGTAGGTGGATGCGTACTATAGTCCATTCTAACAGGTGCCACAAAAGGTTCAGTTACAATAAATCATTAAAGACAATCAATTGTTTAGTGAAGTAGATCATGACCAGGTGTACCTGTAAGGTACTGTTCAGGGGTAAAAAACATATTTATAGTGTTTACAATTATGTTTATTGTGATATAGAGTTCATAGTCTATTATTTATTTATTTATTTTATTTAAATGATTTTATATACCGACAACCGTTTGCACATCGTGTCGGTTTACAAGTAACTTACAACCAAAGTATATATAGGCATTGCCTTTACAAGGAACAGTATGCAAGAGAACGTAGTAACAGAGCAAATAATTAGATAAATTGAATAGGGAGGGATTCAAGTTGGGAGTGACAAAGGGGGGGGCGGGGGGAGGGTGAAACAGTGACACAAAGGGTTAAGTTATGTACAGGGTTTAGAGAAACATTCGTTATGTACACTGGTTATATACAAAGTTATATGACCGTGAATATAGCACTCGTTGAGGTGAGGTTATATATGAGGTTATGTAACATAACATTCTTTATATACAAAGGTTAAGAGAAACATTTGTAATTCCTTACTGATTTTCTGAGTGGGAGGGAGAGGACGGGGGGGGGGGGGGAGGGCTAGAGGGGGAAAGTATTAGATGTAGGTCCTGAGATGGGGTGTTGGTAAGAGATGATGATAGGGTTCGAGTGTTAGTAAGTGATGATGATTGGGGGTATGCTTGGAGGAAAAGCTAGGTTATATTATTATTATAATGCACATTCTTAGAATACTGCTGTGTGCTGGTGCTCTTCTGCCTATTCCTGTATATTTTCTATTCTCCAGTCTCTTTATAAAATGCTTGTTTAAAAAGCCATGGTTTTAAACTTTTCTTAAAGGTTTTGAGATCTCTTTGTAATCTGATCTCTAGAGGCATTGTGTTCCAAAGTGTGGGGCCTGCTAATGATAAGGCCCTTTCTCTCACTTGGGTTAGTCTCGCTGTTTTTACTGAAGGAATGGTTAGAGTGCTTTATTTGCTGATCGAAGGTTTCTGTGTGGGACGTGCACTCGCAATGCTGTGTTTAGCCAGTCTGATTTTTTATCATGTACCATACATAAACTAATACATAGGGCTTTGTATTTAATTCTGTGTTCTATGGGTAGCCAATTTAATACCGCCATGGTTTCAGTTATATGGTCCCTCCTCCTTTTTCCGGTTAGTATTCTAGCTGCTGTGTTTTGAAGTATTTGAAGTGGCCTTAATGTTGAATTCGGGAGTCCTAGTAAAAGGGCATTACAGTAGTCCGTGCTGGAGAAAACTAGTGCCTGAAGTACTGTTCTGAAATCAGCTAGTGTTAGTAGTGGTTTTAGTTTTCTGAGTACCGTGAGTTTTGCATAGCCTTCTTTTACTTTTGGCCCCATGCTGTCACTCCATCTCTCTCTCCCTCTCTCAGTGCTCCCTCTCCCCATGATGTGAGAGAGAGAGACTGGTAGAGGAGGGGCATTGAGAGAGCACAAGATTGCTGAGGACAAGATGGGTAACAGGGGGTGAGTCTCTCAAATCTACTTCCACCCCCCCTAATCCTCAGTAGTTCAGAGCCCCTCCCCTGTCCCCAGCAGTGTCTCTCTCTCTCTCAAACCCCTTCCTTCCCACAACCCTCTGAAACATGCCACCAAGTCCTCCCAGAATCAATGCCAGCTACATAATATCTTGGGGCTCGAACCTATAGAAGTCCCCAGCAAAAGTTTGGTAACAGAACCAATCATGATTTCCAACCTCCCACCCCCAAGAACAATCCTGTCAAAACACATAATTGAACATTATACTTTTATAAAGCAAAATTGCTTACCTTGTAATAGGTGTTATCCCAGGACAGCAGGATGTAGTCCTCACATATGGATGTAGTCCTCACATATGGTGACATCAGTAATGGAGCCCTATACGGAAAAACTTCTGTCAAAGTTCCTAGAAACTTTTGACTGGCACAGTGTGCCCACTGAGCATGCCCAGCATGCCATGATATTCCTGGCCCCAGGGGTCTCCCTTCAGTCTTTTTTGTAGCAATTTGCGTTAGCCAAAAATAAAATAATAAAACGTATCGGACCCAACTCCGCGGGGTGGCGGGTGGGTTTCGTGAGGACTACATCCTGCTGTCCTGGGATAACACCTATTACAAGGTAAGCAATTTTGCTTTATCCCAGGACAAACAGGATGCTAGTCCTCACATATGGGTGATTAGCAAGCTACAGGCTGAGTCATTCTTGTATTGGACCAACAGTGTACAACTTGTGCAACAGGCACAACAACTGGCGTACCGTTGGGAAAAATGAGGCAGCCTGAAATCACGAAAGGTTGGATGTGGAAGGAGTTGGAATTATACTGGAAACAAGTTCTTTAAGACAGATTGTCCATAGACTGAATCTTGTCGTCCTACCTTGTCGAGACAGTAGTGGACTGCAAAGGTGTGAAGAGATCTCCATGTTACTGCTTTACATACGTCAAGGATTGGCACTGAACGATAGTGTGCTACTGAGGTTGACATTGCCCTTACTGAATGTGCCTTTACGTGCCCTTGGAGAGGAAGGCCTGCTTTTTCATAACAAAACTGTATGCAATCTGCTAACCAGTTGGATAGAGTATGTTTACCCACTGCTTTACCTGGTTTGTTTGGATCATAAGATACAAAGAGTTGATTGGATTTCCTATGGACTGTAGTGCGGTCTAAGTAAAATGCAAGCGCATGCTTAAGTCCAAGGTATGTAAGGCCCTTTCACCTTTGTGAGAGTGAGGTCTTGGGAAGAATGTGGGTAAAACTATGGATTGGTTCAAGTGGAATTCCGTGACTACCTTGGGAAGGGATTTTGGATGTGTACGTAGAACCACTCTGTCATGTAGGACTTTTGTATAGGGTGAGTATGTGACAAGTGCTTGTAACTCACTAACCCTTTTAGCCGACGTAATGGCTATGAGGAAGATAGTTTTCCATGTAAGAAATTTGAGATCGCAGGAATCTATGGGTTCGAAAGGAGAACGCCATGAGTCTTGTTAAAACCAAATTCAGGTCCCATTCAGTGACTGGTGGTCGAATTGGTGGTTTAAGGTGTGTTAGCCCTCTCATAAATCTACTGACGAGAGGTTGCGTTGAAATAGGCGCATCTCCCATTTTGTTATGGTAAGCTGAGATTGCACTTAAATGTACTTGTACAGATGAAGTCTGGAGACCAGAGTCTGAAAGATGGCATAAATAGTCTAATAGGGAAGTTGTAGAGCAGGAGAAAGGATCAATACTCTTTTGCCTGCACCACAAAGTAAACCTTTTCCATTTCGAAGAGTAGTTCTTTCGTGTTGAAGGTTTACATGAAGCTAAAAGCACTTGAGATACATTGGATGAAAGATTGAGTAGCTGTAAAATCAAGCTTTCAACATCCATGCTGTCAGGGATAGGGATTGAAGGTTGGGATGGCGCAACTGACCCTGATCCTGAGTTATGAGAGTGGGAGCTACTCCCAGGCGAATTGGATCCTTGATCGAGAGGTCTAGAAGTGTGGGAAACATACTTGTCGAGGCCAATATGGGGCTATGAGTATCATGGTCCCCTTGTCCTGTTGTAGCTTCACTAGAGTTTTGGTTATGAGCGGTATCGGAGGATACGCGTATAGAAGGCCTGATTTCCAAGGGCGAGCAAAGGCATCCTTGGCTGGCTGGTTTTTCTGTTTGTGTAGAGAACAGAATTTGTCCACTTTGTGATTCAGATGAGACGCAAAGAGGTCTATGGTTGGTTGTCCCCAACATTGAAATATCTTGGTCATTACGAAGGGGTCGAGAGACCACTCATGAGGTTGGAAGTGACAACTGAGGCTATCTGCCACTACGTTGTGAATGCCTGCCAGATAAGTGACCCGGAGAAACATTGAGTGTGTTAGGGCCCAGTCCCAAATCTGTGCAGCTTCTTGACAAAGGAGATACGAGCCCGTACCTCCCTGTTTGTTGATGTACCACATGGCAACTGTGTTGTCTGTTTGTATGAGAACAGTCTTGTGTGAAAGGCAGTCCTTGAACGCATGTAGCACATAAAGTATAGCTCGAAGCTCTAGGAAGTTTATCTGAAAAGTTGCTTCGAGTTTCGTCCAAGTACCTTGGGTCTGTAGATGGCCAATGTGTGCTCCCCAGCCTGAGGAGGATGCATCTGTAGTTAATGTCACTTGCACAATTGGTTGTTGGAAAGGTAGGCCCTTGAGCAAGTTGTCCATGTTTGTCCACCAGAGGAGCGAGGAGTGTAGTTCTTGAGTTACTCGAACAGGGAAAGACATTTGTTGAATGGCTTGTATCCATTGACTTTTGAGCATCCATTGAGTGAGTCTCATAACTAATTTGGCCATAGGAGTGACGTGGACTGTGGAGGCCATGTGACCCAAGAGGGTGAGACATTGATGCGCTGTTATTTGTGTGCGTGCTCGAAGAGAGCCGGTTAACGAGGCTAGTGCCTGTGCACGGTCCTTTGGTAGGAAGGCTCTTGCTGCTATAGTGTTTAACTCTGTTCCAATGAACTGTAACCTGTGAGACGGTGTGAAGTGGGATTTCTGGTAGTTGATGAGGAATCCCAAGGAATGGAGAAGATTTATTGTGAGCTGGAGAGAACTGAGAGTTCCTTGTTGTGTTTGACTCCTGATGAGCCAATCGTCTAGATAGGGAAATACGTGCATGCCCTGCCTGTGCAAGTGAGCCGCTGCCACTGATAGACACTTTTTGGACACTCGAGGTGCTGAGGCAAGGCCGAATGGTAGTACCTTGTATTGGAAATGTTGAGTACCCACGAGGAATCGTAGATACTTGCGATGAGGAGAGAATATGGGAATGTGAGCGTAAGCATCTTGAAGATCCAGAGAACAGAGCCAATCTCCCTTTTGAAGTAGAGTTAACATGGTGCCTAGAGAAACCATCCTGAATTTTTCTTTTTTCAGAAATTTGTTGAGATTTCTGAGGCCTAGGATTGGACGTAGAACTCCGGTTTTCTTTGGAATGAGGAAATAACGGGAGTAGAAGCCTCTGCCCTGCTGAGGCCGGGGAACTGGTTCCACGGCCCCGGCTCTCAGAAGGGTGGATAATTTTGTTTGTTGAATTGTGGATTGGTCTTTTATTGTCCAAAACGAAGTGGGAGGAGCGTTGTTTGGTATAGTGAGAAAATCCAAGTGGTACCCCTGAGATGTGATGGAAAGTACCCACTGGTCTGTGGTTATGAATGACCAATTGTGATGGAAGAATGTGATCCGACCACCCACTGGTATGTGTGGTACCGGATTGGTAGAGAGGCTGCTGTTCCCTGGAATCACTTCAAAACCCCGATGTGGATACTGTCTGTGGAGGGGGTTGTGGTCTGGTTGTTCTTGACTGCCTAGGTTGTGACCGTTGAAGTGGTCTAGATGAACGCCCACGTGTAGGAGGAGGATAATATCTTCTCGGCCTGTAGTAAGGATGCTTAGCCTCTTTCCTTGGGAGTCTCTTTGATGATTGAGACTCTTGAGGTATAGATGACAATTGTTTGAGAGTTTCAGAATGTTCTTTCAACAGAGAAACTGCTTCTTTAACTTTATCGCCAAATACGTTCTCCCCTACACAAGGGAGATCAGCTAATTTGTCTTGTATTTCGGGTCTTAGGTCAGATGCCTTAAGCCAGACCCATCGTCGAGCACTAATACCATTGACCGACATCCTGGATGCAGTTTCAAATGAGTCGTATGCTGCACGAACCTCATGTTTGCCTGCTTCTAGGCCTTTATGAATGATGGTTGTAAAGGAATCTTGAAGTTGCTGGGGGAGATCCTCAGAGAGTTCCTGTAATTGTTTCCATAGGTTCCGCTGGTATTGAGTCATATACAATTGGTAGGCAGCAATCCTGGATACCAACATAGAACCTTGAAACATTTTTCTACCAAGGTTGTCTAGGAACCTATTATCTTTGCCTGGTGGGGTTGAAGAGTGAGTTTTCACTCTTTTTGATTTTTTCTGTGCTGACTCAACTACCACTGATTGGTGAGGTAATTGAGTCTTTTGAAACCCCGGGATGTGTTGGACAAAGTATGTTGCATCTATTCTTTTGTTGATTGGAGGGATGGAACAGGGATGTTCCCATAACCTGTGCAATAACTCTACTAGCACTTCGTGGACTGGAACTGCCAAAACATCCTTGGGTGGGTCCACAAATTGCAGCACTTCTAATGTCTTTTGTCTGGAATCATCCTCAGTGTGTAATTGGAAAGGGATGGTGTCTGCCATCTCCTTGACAAAGTTGGAGAATGAAAGATCCTCCGGAGGAGAACGTCTTCTCTCTTCTGGAGGTGATGGTTCAGAGAGGACTTCCTCTGAGGATGTGTCTGTATCTGTATCTTGCCAAGTGTCCAGTGTATGAGGATGAAGAGGTGTAGAAGGTGTATACTCCCTTGGCCTCGATGTATGTTCCAACGGTTTAGATGGAAGTAATGGTGATATTGGTGGATGAGGGTGTGGAATCCCCAATGGATCGGGGATTAGCTCTGAAGGTGGAAGTTCCCTTGGAATATCCTCTCCAGTGGGTGGTGGTATTGTTGGTTCTGGAGATATTATCGGAATGGCACCGATAATAGTGTCTAGTTTTGCCAAAACCGGTGCAAAGACAGACAAATCCAATGTATATTATAATCTTTATTCCCCCTTTCTTATTTCCAAACTCCAAGTTTACACGTCCCTGTTATAATGTAACTTTATTCTCCTTCAATTTGTCTACTGTTTGGTTGGTTACAGTTTCTACTTGTTCGATGTGAACCGGGTTGATTTGATTTGTATCAAGAAATCCGGTATATAAAAGCCTTCAATAAATAAATAAATCAGGCATTGGCATCGACGGCATCGAGGGCGGTGGCGCTGGTGGCATCGAAGGAATCGTCGATGGTATCGGCAAGTTCATGGGAACTGGCATTGGTGGAATCGGTGATGTCGACGGTGGTATCGGCAGGTTCATGGGAACCGGCGTCGACGGCATCGGTGGTGTCGATGGTTTTGGCGATGGCCTCGATGGCTGAGTTGGCATCGCACCGAGGAGTGCATCCTGTACTGCCTGGCGGATATAGTCGTCCAGTTCCGCCCACATAGCTGATGATCGATACCGACCTGAACGACGACGTAGATGGGGTTGGCGATGCCCTATCCCCTGCCTCATCGGGTGCTCGCTTTTTTTAGCACGACTTTGCGAATCGCTCCAGCCGGAGACGATTGTGTGGATGTTGACGTCTAAGGCATCAATTGTAAATGGAACAAGTGCTCCATTTTCTCCATCCGAAGTTTTCTCCCTTTTGGCGTCATTTCAGCACACTTTAGACAAGTTAACACGGCGTGCTTTTCTCCAACACACAACACACATTCTAAGTGTGGGTCTGTAATGGACATATTACGGCAGCAGATCGGGCATTTTTTGAAACCCGAGGCCATATTTAAGTCGGACAGCCATCGACGACTTGAAGGCCAAAAAGACGGTACGGAACCGGCAAAATGGATAGAAAAACTTACCGCGATGTTATACACGGGAGACCCCTGCGGTTCTAAGGTTTTTCCTAAGTTTTTACAAACTTTTTTATGAGGTAAATTTTACCTCAGAGGACTCCCCTGCCTCTGGAACCAGCTGAGGCATTCTGACTAATTTTTCACTTTTCTCCCAGGTTTTTTGCTTTTACTCTCTCCCTTGCAGGTCTCTTCTTGTGCTGCCGAGCCCTGCAGGACTTCCTGGCTGTGTTCCTCCCCCCCTGGGGACGTGGCTGACGTCAGCAGGGCTCTCTGAGGATAAAAGACAGCCAGGGACCTGGCAGGCACCACGCGCCGGTGGCGCGCACCGAGGGGCGCAACAAAGGGGCAGGCCCCTTTGTACACCCCTTCGTACAGCCCCTAGTACACCCAGAGAGATTAAAAAAAATGGATACAGACCAACAGCTACCTGACAACAGGACTTTATCAACGACCACAAGCTCCACTTCCACTTTCACCATCCAAGTATGCACAGGAAATGGTAAGTATGCAAACACAAAGAAGCATCAACACAAACACCATCACAGCACTAATGAACAAAGGGATACAACTACAAATAACCTAATTCCAGTAACACGTACCATCAGTACCAAATTAAACAGCATACTGTTTAATGATCTCTTTTCTTCTAGTTAACGCACAATCAGTAACAAAAACATTTCCCATCATAACAGACCTGCTATATGACACAAAACCTAATTTTATAGCAATAACAGAATCATGGCTAAAAAAATCAGATGTAGTTCTAAAGAATCAACTACCAAACAAAAACTACGAGGTCTTCTCGATCCCAAGAATAAATAAAAGAGGAGGCGGATTATTATTAATCATTGAAAAAATATTTAAAACTAAATTACTCTCAATCAAAACACCAATGAATCATGAAATTGCCCTTTTTGATACTAATCATTTTCAAATCTGCCTGGTATACTGCCCTCCCAGTCTCCTCGAGCTAAATATCTCCCCACTAATAGAATTTTTCACAACTCATCTAAATCCCTCTAAACCCACCATAATATTAGGTGACTTTATTCTACACATGGATGCCCTCCCCCTATCCAATACCTGCCAAACACTATTAGACATAATGACTGCACTAGGTTTTAAATTGATCACAGACAAACCAACGCATAAAGCAGGCCACTCATTAGATCTAACCTTTATTAACAGTAGCCTCCTTGAAAACATAAAAACAGAATACAACAAATCCCATGGTCAGACTACTTCCTCATTAACTCCCGGATAAAGCACAAAGGACCCATAAAAAAACAGAACATAGAACCAGCCGAATTCTCATACCGCCCCCCTTATAACACTGAAACTCTTAAAGACAAACTATCCAAAGAATTAACACATATCAACTACGTAGATAGCACAACGCTACAACTGACTGGCTAAACAGAATAACTTCTTTAGCTAACAAACTAAATCCTCCACAAACGGCCCGCATTAAAGAACCAAAGTCAAACAATCCATGGTACAGTGAACAAATCAAAGAAGTAAAACGGATACTTAGAAAAAAAGAAGAAGAAGAAAAACAACAAATCAACCGAGAATCTAAGTACAGAAAACAACTAGCATACTACAAAAAAACAATCTTAGACACAAAAAAAAAATACTACAGCTCAAAAATAGAAAAATTTGCAAACAACGCCAGAACCCTATTTAATATAGTAAACAACCTAACATGCGACAACACTATTAATCATCTAACCCTACAAGAAAATCAATGCAATGATGTAGCCCAATTCTTTAAAGACAAAATTGAGAATCTAAGGAAAAAAATCCCCGTAACTACAAAACAAGAGATTAGGATGCCCATTAGAGACATCAGTATCTGGTCTGAATTTGAGGAGGTATCACACCCTGAAGTAGAAAAAATGATTAGGCAATTAAACCCTGCTACCCACAAAAGCGACACCATACCCATTACAAAACTTAAAAAAATAGCCGACACAATAACCCCAACATTAACTAAAATCATCAACCTCTCACTAGACGAAGGAGTAATGCCGGATACCTTGAAAGGAGCCATAATCAAGCCAATTATTAAGAAAAAGAACCTTGACCCCTTAAATCTTAGCAACTACAGACCAGTCTCCAACTTACCCCTAATAGCCAAACTAAACGAAAAATCAGTTCAAAAACAACTATCGAACCACCTTGAAAATAACAACATACTATATCCAGCACAACATGGATTCCGCAAACAATACTGTACAGAAACATTGCTATTAGCTCTATCAGACAATATCTTAAGAGGATTCGATACAGGAACACACTACATTCTGGTTCTATTAGATCTCTCTGCAGCATTTGACACTTTAAATCACAGAATACTAATCAATAGACTGAAAGAAATAGGACTCACTAACAAAACACTAAAATGGTTCGAGTCATACTTAAACAATAGATGTTTTCAGGTACAAATCAAAAACGCACTTTCAGATAAAGTCAAACTGCTAACTGGTGTCCCACAGGGATCAGCCCTATCTGCAACACTCTTTAACATCTACCTCCTCCCAGTATGTCACTTACTAGCAGGACTGGGAATCATACATTACATTTACGCAGATGATATACAATTACTGTTACCCATTCCAAACACCATTGAAGAAACAATGAAACTAGCCAATATGTACCTAGAAATAATCAAACAGCTCCTAAACCAGATGGAATTGGTAATAAACATTGACAAAATTGAATTCTTACACCTTGAATGTAAAAACACTCACCACACACAACCAACATTCACAATCAAAAATATTCAAACCACCGAGTTAGCAACAAAAGTTAGGGATCTAGGAGTAATAATTGACCCTGAGCTAAACATGAAACAACACATCTCACAGAAAATAAAAGAAGGTTATGCAAAACTAATGATCCTAAGAAGACTAAAACCTCTATTAACGATTAACAATTTTCGCACAGTTCTACAAGCAATGATATTCGCTAGCACAGATTATTGTAACTCCCTGCTTTTAGGACTACCCCAATCTACAATTCGACCTCTGCAAATACTGCAAAATTCCGCTGCCAGAGTTTTGACAGGCAAAAAAAAGAGTGACCATATTACAGGAACACTTGCTGAACTCCACTGGCTCCCAATTGAACAAAGAATACAATATAAAGCACTTTGCATAATCCATGATGATAAAGCCAACTGGCTTAACACGGCACTGCGCGTGCACCACAAAGAAACCTGAAATCTGCAAATAAAGCTCTACTAACTGTCCCCTCTGTCATATCAGCACATCTCACGCAAGTAAGGGAAAGAGCACTGTCACTGGCTGGTCCTGTACTCTGGAATACCAAGCCACTCGAAATAAGACTACAGACACATCTGAAATTATTCAACACTAATCTGAAAACCTGGCATTTTATAAAGATAAAGAAAAGGAGAAAAATAGTTGGGCGATAAGGATGCACCAAGCTAGAAGTTATTAGTAACCTACATAAGCATATTAATGTTAAAATCAAGCTGCCCAATTTGTTCCTAACAATCAGGTTTAACTTACACACCTAGTTTATTATTTTAAATTGTTACCGTACTATGATGGCACACGAGTAATTTGTAATCTATACCACCCATATTTCTCTTTATTGTGCCCTTCTGTGAATCGTTGTGATGGTATTTAACTTAACGATGGTATAGAAAATTTTTAAATAAATAAATAATGCCCGCGAGGCTAATGGCTCCGCGGAAAAAAGAAGACTGAAGGGAGACCCCTGTGGCCAGGAATATCATGGCATGCTCAGTGGGCACACTGTGCCACTCAAAAGTTTCTAGAAACTTTGACAGAAGTTTTTCCGTATGTGGCTCCATTACTGATGTCACCCATATGTGAGGACTAGCATCCTGCTTGTCCTGAGATAACGTAAACTTTAAATTAATATTCAAATTCTAGTGTCACTTTAGCAACCACAAAAATGCTCTCTACTGCCAGGCACAGTGAGGGAGTACAAAACATCAGAAAATAAGTTGTGCCATGCTGGGTTAGACCAAAGGTCCATCGAGCCCAACATCCTGTCTCCAGCAGTGGCTAATCTGGGTCATTAGGAAGTGTTCAGCAGACCCCAACGTGTAGCTCCAGTTCTATTGCTCACTCCCAGGGATAAGAGGTGGTTTTCCCCTACCTACCTGGCTAATAACTGTTTTTGGAACAGTTGTCAGCTTCTTTTAAACCAGACTATAACAGATGCCTTGACCACTTCCTCCAGCAACAAATTCCACAGCTCAATTGTGCACTTAACGAATGCAGACAGCAAGGAAAAGTCAGCAGTGCAGGCCCTAGAACCCTAATACACCTCCAAATGGGAAAACAGAACAAGCTGAAGTGCTACAGATCCCTACACAGAGCAAACCGACCTTTACCTAATACAGAGTAAGTGACCACAAACTAAAACAGAATTATGTAGACAAAAGTTAAACAGGAAACCCCAAGAAGCCATCTTTGGAAAAAAAGAAACAGAAATGCATTTTCTCCTGCACCAAACAAAATATAAAGGTATCAGAGATGCACATTACCAAAATTAACATATTGGAGTCAGAGAGATACTGAAGGATCGCAGGTGGCACACCAGGTAATCTAGGGGGTGCTTTCAGCTTTTCTCTGACTCCATCTGCTGGAAGGGAGGCATAACCCAGCAGTCTGGACTGATCCTGGTACGTACAGGGAAATTAACATATTCCAGTCATTAAATTGCAAATAAAATGCTTTTTTTCTCCCTTTATTGTCTAAGCATCTTAATTTTCTTATTGCATTGGACCCAAATTCTCTCCCATGTTCCTCTATCTTCTTTTAACTCTTTTTCCAGGGTTTCCTTTCTTTTTTTTTTTTTCTTTTTTTTTTTATAATTTAACTTTTTATTTGGGCAAACGATAATATACATGCCAGTAATTTTCATATAGCTACATCTCCGCAGAGACAGTCAGATTATCCAAAGATTTTTATACTCCCAGCCTGCCCCCCCCTTACCCCCTACCTAGTATACAGCAAATATCTTTTCTAGTATATTGTCGCAATGAAACAGCATATCCCACATGAACAGTAACAAAGTATGTAGATATGTAAAAGAAAATTATTCCTTACCTGCTAACTTTCGTTCCTGTAGTACCAGGATCAGTGCAGTAAGTGGGTTATCTCCCCCTTCCAGCAGATGGAGTCAGAGAGAACTTTGAAGGGTGCTTCCTTATAAGGTAGTGCACCCTCTACTAATCCTCAGTATTCCCTGTACGTACCAGGATCAGTGCAGCAGTGGGTTATCTCCCCTTCCAGCAGATGGAGTCAGAGAGAATTTTGAAGGATGCTTCCTTATAAGGCAGTGCACCCTCTACTAATCCTCAGTATTCCCTGTATGTACCAAGATCAGTGCAGCAGTGGGTTATCTCCCCTTCCAGCAGATGGAGTCAGATAGAACTTTGAAGGATGCTTCCTTATAAGGCAGTGCACCCTCTACTAATCCTCAGTATTCCCTGTACGTACCAGGATTAGTGCAGACAGTGGGTTATCTCCCCCTTCCAGTAGATGGAGTCAGAGAGAACTTTGAAGGATGCTTCCTTTTAAGGCAGTGCACCCTCTACTAATCCTCAGTATTCCCTGTACGTACCAGGATTAGTGCAGACAGTGGGTTATCTCCCCCTTCCAGTAGATGGAGTCAGAGAGAACTTTGAAGGATGCTTCCTTATAAGGCAGTGCACCCTCTACTAATCCTCAGTATTCCCTGTATGTACCAAGATCAGTGCAGCAGTGGGTTATCTCCCCTTCCAGCAGATGGAGTCAGAGAGAACTTTGAAGGATGCTTCCTTTTAAGGCAGTGCACCCTCTACTAATCCTCAGTATTCCCTGTACGTACCAGGATCAGTCCAGACCGTGGATTATCTCCCCCTTCCAGCAGATGGAGTCAGAGAGAATTTTGAAGGATGCTTCCTTATAAGGCAGTGCACCCTCTACTAATCCTCAGTATTCCCTGTATGTACCAAGATCAGTGCAGCAGTGGGTTATCTCCCCTTCCAGCAGATGGAGTCAGAGAGAACTTTGAAGGATGCTTCCTTTTAAGGCAGTGCACCCTCTACTAATCCTCAGTATTCCCTGTACGTAACAGGATCAGTGCAGACAGTGGGTTATCTCCCCCTTCCAGTAGATGGAGTCAGAGAGAACTTTGAAGGATGCTTCCTTATAAGGTAGTGCTCCCTCTACTAATCCTCAGTATTCCCTGTACGTACCAGGATCAGTGCAGACAGTGGGTTATCTCCCCCTTCCAGTAGATGGAGTCAGAGAGAACTTTGAAGGATGCTTCCTTATAAGGTAGTGCTCCCTCTACTAATCCTCAGTATTCCCTGTACGTACCAGGATCAGTGCAGACAGTGGGTTATCTCCCCCTTCCAGCAGATGGAGTCAGAGAGAACTTTGAAGGATGCTTCCTTATAAGGCAGTGCACCCTCTACTAATCCTCAGTATGGAGTATATCAAAGCAAAAAGGAAAATCAGGATGGATCAAGAACAATAGAATTAAGTAACAAATAACAGTGTGCAAAAGGCACAAAACAGTGTCAAACAGCAAACTTGCAGAATGAACCATTAACCAGCCAATTCAGATCTCCACTTTTACACCATTCCCCAGAGCCTCCAACATCCAATCTACCCCACTCTGGAGTTTCCATTCTCCCCATGAAGTCTCCACTCCCTAGTCCCTAAGCTTTCATTTAGTTCTTCATCAGAGCTCTTTTTATTCCTTGGAGTCCCCACTTTCTAGAGCTTTCACCTTACACCCTTCACCACCTTCCTCTGTGCTCCAGCATAGACGAGCAGTTGATCTAACCCTCCAACTTCTAGCCGCAGGTGTTTTTCCTACCCCTCCCATTCAAATGTCTCCCCTTTATACTGTGTATAGGCAGGACTCCTATATGATGGAGGGCCCCAAAGCTCCTGTACGTACAAGACAGACAGACCTGCTGACAGCGCTTTATTCTGATCTGGATGACTGGCCAATATTGTGCCATCTTCTCCAGAACAATAACTTGGCTGGCTGTGGAAGGGACATCCACCTGTGTAGGAAGATAAAGAAAAGTTCTATTCAGATCTTTCAAAATGCTGAATGTATCCCATCAGGAACAAACTTTAGTTTTAACTTTTATTAAACTGTATAATTTGAAAGTGGGGTGTGTTTTTGCCTTTTGCTTGAGATGTGAAGTGCTGACAGGTGGTGTACTTCACATGACACTTGAGTGCCATCTTTCAAAACTTCAGACATTAAACTTACAACTGCAAACAAGCAACTTGAGATTCAGAGTGGTACTGAAGTTCTCATGGCAAGCAATAGAAACCCACTAGCAGAAAGAATTTCCTTTCATTTTTTTATATTTCTTTATGAGTTTTATATCTTGACATGAGATAAAACAAAAAGAAATAATAGATAATAGGATATTTCAAATTTCAATGAAACATCACACAAGAAAGTATCACAAGTCCCCATTTATTAAAAGAAACAAAGCAGAAAACAATAAAAGCAATAATTCCTGTCACATGTTGTGCAAGCATTGACCCACCAACCCAGATTATAATCCAACTAACAAGTGTCTCGCCCATCAGAAAGGCTTCCAAATAGTGAGAAACCCAACTAGTCCTTGTTTCATGATTCAGCAAGTTTTCCAAATGGAGAAGAACCCAACTAACCTGTGCCTCGTCCATCGGAAAGGCTTCTAAATGGAGAAAAACCCAAGTAATTTGTGTCTTATCCATCAGAAAAGCTTCCAAATGGAGAGGAACCCAACTAACCTGTGTCTCGTCCATCAGAAAGGCTTCCAAAAGGAGAGGAACCCACCTAACCTGTGTCTCGTCCATCGAAAAGGCTTCCAAATGAAAAAGAAGCCAACTAACCTGTGTCTCGTCCATCAGAAAGGCTTCCAAAAGGAGAGGAACCCACCTAACCTGTGTGTCGTTCATCAGAAAGGCTTCCAAAAAGAGAGGAACCCACCTAACCTGTGTCCAATCCATCGGAAAGGCTTCCAAATGAAGAAGAACCCAACTAACCTGTGTCTTGTCCATCAGAAAGGCTTCCAAATGGAGAGGAACCCAACTAACCAGTGTCTTGTCTATCAATGGAGAGGATGAACTAAAACACATTTCTCTGCTGAACCACCTCTCATTTACCAGGGAATTCAGTTAGCAGGAAGCTTAAATATTAAGAACACATTACTTCCTTCCTATCTGAGTCTCCCTGCAAATGTCTGGAAATATCTGAATTTTCTGACCACAGAATAAACTACTTTCATAGTTAAAGTACTACTGAAACAGAAGATCTTTGTCAGAATCAAGTACAAATGATTAAACAGTACCTGAAGGGTAATTTTATCACGTGAAGACAGAAAAAAACTGAGATAATTGGTACTATCAAATGCAGCAAACAGATCAGCGCGACAGTCTTTGAGATTAGGAAACTTGTTTAAATGAGGCACATAACAGCTGGAAAGAAAACGTTCCTCAGAAGAGAACTGAATGTGATGATATCTATAACTCTAAATTGATCCAAGTCCTCAAATTTAACTGAAGCACCAGAAGAATATACACATCATTGAGAGGTTTCCAGACAAGTCACTGCTCTCCATATGTCCTGCAAAGAAATATCAGGGGGTTCAGAGAGACAGTCTGCCCCGTCCTTAAGAGCTGAAGCATTTAGAGGAGGTACAGGCAAAGGAATGGGGACCCAGGTAACACCTGGTCCTCATTATCTAAAGCAGTGGTTCTCAACCTTTTTCCCATCGTGACGCACCTGACAGGCCACGCTCACATGTCTGACACACTGCTCATTACAATTCACAGCGGAAATAAAAAAATAAAGGCCCAGTATTATTTTTATTGTTAAGAATGACACAAGGGAAAGATACATATTGTATCTGAACAGAAATTGCATAAATAGTAAACTTCCCACACCAAAACAGCATCAATTTCCAGCACTTAAACAGTAACCACCTTACCTAAGAAAAGGCAACAGTGAAAATATTACACCAGGCCTTAAGACACCAATACATCTCCTATTAGGAAAACGGACCAAGCCCGACACAGTAACTACACGCCAGCAGAAAACCTCACCTGAATCACATGTGCTGACCCTCACCTAACATAGAATAAAGAGACCAAAACGCATAACAAGAAGCATGCAGACAGAAACTGAATTGGAAACTGCAACAAGCCAGAGTCTCTGTATGCAGTGCAACAAAGGGAAAAAGAAACATCACCAGTCCTTATTTATTTTTATTTTATTTGGCATTTTTATATACCGACAACCGTTTGCACATCGTATTGGTTTACAATTAACTTAGCGCTAATAGGCAAAGGCCTTTACATGGAACAGTAACTATAGTTAACAGCGAAAACAAGAAGCAATAACCGAATGAGGAAAACTAGTTTACAAAACTTTACAAAAAAATAATCAGAGAACAGAGTCACAAATATTTCAGCTAACAATCATGTGGAGGGATTGGCGGATGGGTAGGCCTGTAAAAAGAGCTATGTTTTTAGTTTCTTTTTGAATTTAGGGGTGATGTCTCTGTACACAGATCTGGAGGGAGGGAGTTCCAAAGGGTGGGGCCGGCGAGGGAAAAGGCTCTCTTCATTGTGGAGATCAGTTTGTAGGGTTTAACAGAGGGAGTGCGGAGAGTTCATTGAAGGGCAGGACGGGTGGGTCTTGTGGAGAAGCGAGGAAGGAGAGGGGGGGGCAGAGCCAGTGGAGGTTTTCATTAGTAATGCTCTTGTGGATGAGAGATCGTGTTTTGAACAGGATACGTGATTGGATTGGTAGCCAGTGGAGCTGGATGAGGGTTGGTGTGATGTGGTCTCTTTTTCTAGTGTTAGAAAGAATATGTGCTGCGGCGTTCTGTAGAAGTTGCAAAGGTTTGGTGTGGTTGGAGGGGAGGCCAAGGAGGAGAGCATTACAGTAATCAATTTTGGAGAATATGATAGACTGGAGTACTGTGCGAAAATCTGAGAAATGCAGAAGGGGTCTGAGTTTTTTTTGATAGTTTGTAGTTTGAAGTAGCAGTCACTTAGGAGAGATTTGATGTAGGGTTCGAAGGAGAGTTGGTTGTCAAGGAGAACACCCAGGTTACGGGTGTGTGAGTGGAAGGTAGTGGAAGAGGGAGATGGGGGAAGAGGCAGAAGAGGGAGTTTAGAGGAAATGATAAGGAGTTCTGTTTTTTGAGGGTTGAGGGCAAGATGCATGTCAATGAGGAGTTTGTTGATGGCGGTAAGGCATGAATCCCAGTTTTGGAGAGCGGATTGGAGAGAGTCAGAGAAGGGGAAGAGAATTTGCACATCATCTACGTAGATGAAGTGTTTGATGCCAAGGTTAGTTAGGAGGGTG
This sequence comes from Rhinatrema bivittatum, assembly GCF_901001135.1. NCBI lineage: Eukaryota > Metazoa > Chordata > Amphibia > Gymnophiona > Rhinatrematidae > Rhinatrema > Rhinatrema bivittatum. The sequence goes on from NC_042617.1 coordinate 2,041,381, forward strand.
GTGAGGGGAAGCATGTAAATGTTGAATAAGGTTGAGGATAGAGAGGAGCCCTGGGGAACACCCTGATCCAAAAATTATAAAACAAATCAAGAAATATAAAATCAGTAGCAGTAAAACCATATTAACAAAAAGAACAGATTATTTCAAAACAGCTGATGAATGGAATACCCAATAATTAAAAACTCATATAAAAAATTTCTAGATACCAATAAAATATTTCAAAATAGCAGACACAAAGACCCAGTAATGAAAAATGATACAAAAAATGTTTTGCTCTGCATACCTGGGAACGTTTTATATCCAGGTGCCCTGAGATTGTTTTGAATTAGCAGGAGGTGGGGTGGTTTGCTTGGAACTTTCTCCTCTCTCAGTCACATACCAGCGCTCTCTCTCACACTGGCTCTCAATGACACACCTATACACACATGCTCTCAGTACTCACATATACACATGCTTTTTCTCTCTCACTTATATAGGCTCTTAATTACACATTTACACACATGCTGTCTATCTTTTCAGGCTTACACACACACAGGCTTTCAATCACACACATACATGCTGTCTTTTTCTCTCACACACAGACTCTCATTCACATGCTTACAAACATGCTCTCTTTCTCTCATTTACACACAGGCTCTCAATCACATACTCACATGCTCCCTCACCTAAACCAGCTCTCAATCACACACAGACACACAGGCTCTCTCTCTTACTTATACACACAGGCTCTTAATCATATATACACATGATCTCAATCATACACACATAGGCAGGGCGCGCAGTAACTTCCGGTACTGCGCGCCCAAGACATATATATGTCTAAGATATGGCTTCCTTCAACCATCGGGCAATAGTGGCTTTAGTTGCCTTATGTCCTTTCTTAGGACCACTCCATAAGACAAACAGATGATCAGACAAACGAAAAGCATTAGTGACCTCCAGATAGCAAAGCAGAATCCGCCACACATCTAATCTTCGCAAGTCACGGGCCTGAGGTGAATTCCAATCCAAATCTGTGAAGGCAGGCAACTCCACGGTCTGATTCAAATGAAACTCCAACACGATCTTCGGTAGAAAGGAAGGCACCATCCTAAGGGACACCCCTGAATCCGAAATCCTGAGAAAAGGCTCCCTACAAGACAATGCTTGAAGCTCAGAGATGCGCCGTGCTGAAGTGATAGCCTCCAGGAAAATCATCTTAAGTGTCAAGTCTTTCAAGGTGGCCTGTTTCAAAGGCTAAAACGGAAGACCGCACAAGCCATGGAGAACCAGATTCAAACTCCAAGGACACACTGGACGAGCCGGAGGGTTCAAATGTTTAGCACCTCTCAGGAAACGCGTTACATCTGGATGAGCTGCCAGGGATGTCCCATCAATCTTCCCCCACAAACATCCCAAGGCCGCTACTTGAACCCTGAGAGAACTGCACGCCAAGTCTTTCTTCAGACCCTCCTGCAAGAATGCCAGAATATGGGCGCGCCGCGGGGACACATTCAACCCGCTACACCAGGAATCGAAAACCTTCCAGACTCAAACATAGGTGAGTGAGGTAGATGTTTTTTGCGCCTGCAGGAGGGTGGAAATAACGGAATCCATATAACCTTTCTTCCTCAATCACCGCCTCTCATAAGCCAAACCACTAGACAAAAGTGAACCACTTAATCGAAAAATACTGGACCTTGTCGAAGAAGATTCGGTAGATGACCGAGCCGAAGAGGACCGTCCACCGCTAAGTTGATCAGATCTGCAAACCACGGTTGCCATGGCCACTCTGGAGCCACGAGAACGACTGAGCCTGTGTGAACCTCTATCCTTTGCAAGACTTTGACCACCAACGGCCAGGGAGGAAAGACGTACAGCAGAACTTCGCAAGGCCACGGAGGGTCCAGAGCATCGACACCTTCCCCCCGTGTTCCCTCCTGCGACTGAAGAACCGAGCCGCCTTCGCATTTCTCTGAGTCGCCATCAGGTCCAGGCGAGGAACACCCACCGACGAGTCACGAGATGCATCGCCTCCTTGGAAAGTTCCCACTCTCCGGGATCTAGATGCTGGCGACTGAGAAAATCCACCTGAACGATGTCGACCCCGGATATGTGAGAAGATGCTAGATGGATCAGATGGTGCTCTGCCCAGAGCATTAGCCGGTCAGCCTCCAATGCCACTGGATGTCTTCTGGTTCCCCCCTGACAATTGATGTAAGCCACCGTTGTCACATTGTCAGACAATACTCGCACTGATCGACGGCTCACCAGGGGGAGGAAACTGCACAATGCCAGATGTACTGCCATGGTTTCCAAGTGATTTATGGACCATTTCGCCTGCTGCTCTGTCCATCGGCAAACCGCACCCCAGCCGGGCTCCTCCAAGTTCATCCCGCGCTGCACGTGGGCCGGAATCAAGCACCAATGGAGACTGGACCTGGCATGTTCCAAGAGCAGCAATCGGATCTGGAACTCTTCCAACTTCGGGTCCCAACGAGAAAGTAACGCCCTCTGCAAGGATCTCATATGAGCAAAGGCCATAGAACCAAGCACCTGCAAGTAATCCCAAACCCGGGGTAGCGGTAGAGTAACAGCCACCAGATCTGCGCCGTTAACTTGTCGATTCGCTCCTGCATGAGAAAGACCTTGCAGACCGATGTGTCGAACTGAGCACCCAAGAGGTTCAGCACCTGGGACGGGACTAATTGGCTCTTGGCAAAATTGACGACCCAACCGAGGGATTGAAACTGGTCCACTACCGACTGAACCGCTGCCCTGCAAAGCTCCTCCGACTTTGCGCGGATGAGCCAATCGTCCAGATAGGGATGAACCAAAATCCCCTCCCACCTGAGAGCTGCAGCTACTACCACCATTACTTTGGTGAAGACGCGGGGAGCTGTCGCTAATCCGAACGGAAGCGCCTGAAACTGATAATGCTCGCCCAGAATAATAAATCTGAGAAACCGCCGATACTGTTCACGGATCCCTATGTGAAGATACGCTTCCGTCAAGTGTAAAGAAATCAAATATTCGCTGGCGTGGACGGCCATAATGACTGAACGGAGAGTTTCCATGCAAAAATGGGGTACCCGAAGTGCTTTGTTCACCTTCTTCAGATCCAAGATTGGGCGGAAGGAGCTCTCCTTCTTGGGAACCACAAAATATATATGGAGTATCTGCCGGTCCTGAACTCCTCTGGTGGGACCAGGACAATGGCTCCCAGCTCTTTCAACCGGCCCAGGGTTTGAGTCACCGCTGTCCATTTTGCGCGGATCCTGCAGGGCGACATCAAGAACAGGTCCCGCAATGGGCATGCAAAATCTAAAGCATAGCCATGTTCGATGATGCTTAGAACCCATTGGTCCGATGTAATCTTGATCCACTCCTCGAAGAAGAGAGACAGGCGGCCGCCGATCACCGGAACAGAGGAGTGGGCCAGGACACCTTCATTGGGAGGACTTGCCCCCGGAAGATCCCTGAGGACCCCCATCGTGGAGAGGCCTGCGGCCGCGAAAGGAATGAGACCAAGCCTGAGACCTCGTCGACGGCTGAAGAGGAATGAAGGCCGGAGCCCTGCCCTGCCGCAACTTGCACTGTCCCCGGAACAGAGGGCGCACCAACCCAAAAGCCCTGGAGGTTCGAGGCTTGTCCTCCGGCAACTTGTTCACCTTATTGTCCCCTAGGGATTTGATAAGGGTCTACAGATCATCCCCGAACAAGAATTTCCCTTTAAAGGGAAGATTGCCTAGCTGGGCCTTGGAGGAAATATCGGACTACCAGTTATGGAGCCACAGAAGCCTTCTAGCCGAGACCGCCGAAGCCATAGTGCACGAGGACACCTGAAGATCATACAAGGCATCTGCGGTGTAAGCCACAGCTGGCCTCCACGCGATCTGCCTGCTTCGCTTCCGCTGGAGGCAACTCCTGCGAGGTGAGCAACTGTTGCACCCAACGAATAGCTGCCCTTTGCATGAGGCTACTGCAGACTGCTGCCCTAATGCAAAGCGCAGAGACCTCAAAAATCCTCTTAAGAAGGACCTCCAGCTTCCTATCCTGAAGATCCTTAAGAGCGGCAGCCCCTGCAACTGGAATTATTTTCCTGTCAGTGCGCAGTAACGGCAGATAGTATGCGCTAACTCCCCGTTAATGCATGCTAAGGCGAAAATCAGGGTCTCCGAAACCCCCCCCCCCCCCGAACCATGGGAAAAACGAAATTCCCCTGGGGGGGGGGGCCCAAAACAAAGCCCGACACGATATACCAACCCAAAGCACATCTCTATTTATATACAGTTTTTGGGGCTCTCTGATAGTAACTTACTGTACATTATACATAGTGTTTTGTGCTCTCTGATAACAGCTTACTGTATGTTATACACAATGTTTGGTGCTCTCTGATAGTAACTTACTGTACATTATATACACAGTGTTTGGGGCTCTCCGATAGTAACTTACTGTATGATATAAACAGGCTTTGGTGCTCTCTGGTAACAGCTTACTGTACATTATACAGAGTGTTTGTGCTCTCTGATAAAAATCACTGTACATTATATACAGTGTTTGGTGCTCTCTGATAGCAGGTTACTGTATGGTATACACAGGGTTTGGTGCTCTCTGATAGTAACTTACTGTATGATATACACATGGTTTGGTGCTCTGATAGCAGCTTACTGTATGGTATACACAGGGTTTGGTGCTCTCTGATAGTAGCTTACTATATGATATACACAGGGTTTGGTGCTCTCTCATAGTATCTTACTGTATGTTATATAGGATTTTGAGCTCTCTGATAGTAGCTTACTGTATGTTGTATAGAATTTTGTGCTCTCCGACAGTAGCTTACTGTATGATATACACAGGGTTTGGTGCTCTCTGATAGTAGCTTTCCTTATGATATACACAGGGTTTGGTGCTCTCTGATAGTAGCTTACTGTATGTTATACACAGAAACATAGAAACATAGAAATGACGGCAGAAGAAGACCAAACGGCCCATCCAGTCTGCCCAGCAAGCTTCACATTTTTTTCTCATACTTATCTGTTTCTCTTAGCTCTTTGGTTCTATTTCCCTTCCACCCCCACCATTAATGTAGAGAGCAGTGATGGAGCTGCAACCAAGTGAAATATCAAGCTTGATTAGTTAGGGGTAGTAGGGGTAGCACAGGGTTTGGTGCTCTCTGATAGTAGCTTACTATATGATATACAGAGGGTTTGGTGCTCTCTGATAGTAGCTTACTATATATATTACAAGGTTTTGGCACTCTCTGATAGTAGCTTACTGTATGTTACACACAGGGTTTTGTGCTCTCTGATAGTAGCTTACTGTATGTTATACACAGGGTTTTGTGCTCTCTGATAGTAGCTTACCGTATGTTATACAAAGGGTTTGGTGCTCTCTGATAGTAGCTTACCGTATGATATAGACAGGGTTTGGTGCTCTCTGATAGTAGCTTACTGTATGATATACACAGGGTTTGGTGCTCCCTGATAGTAGCTTGCTGTATGTTATACGCTGGGTTTGGTGCTCTCTGATAGTAGCTTACTTTGTTATAAACAGGGTTTGGTGTTGTCTGATAGTAGCTTACTGTATTTTATAGACAGGGTTTGGTGCTCTCTGATAGTAACTTACTATATGATATACAGAGGGTTTGGTGTTCTCTGATAGTAGCTTACTATATATATTACAAAGTTTTGGCACTCTCTGATAGTAGCTTACTGTATGTTATACACAGGGTTTTGTGCTCTCTGATAGTAGCTTACTTTATGTTATACACAGGATTTTGTGCTCTCTGATAGTAGCTTACTGTATGTTATACACAGGGTTTTGTGCTCTCTGATAGTAGCTTACTGTATGTTATACACAGGGTTTTGTGCTCTCTGATAGTAGCTTACTGTATGTTATACACAGGGTTTTGTGCTCTCTGATAGTAGCTTACTATATATATTATACAAGGTTTGGCACTCTCTGATAGTAGCTTACTGTATGTTATACACAGGGTTTTGTGCTCTCTGATAGTAGCTTACTGTATGTTATACACAGGGTTTTGTGCTCTCTGATAGTAGCTTACTATATATATTATACAAGGTTTGGCACTCTCTGATAGTAGCTTACTGTATGTTATACACAGGGTTTTGTGCTCTCTGATAGTAGCTTACTATATATATTATACAAGGTTTGGCACTCTCTGACAGTAGCTTACTGTGTTATAAACAGGGTTTTGTGCTCTCTGATTGTTCTGTCCCCATTAATGGGTACATGTTTGTGTTTGGGACAGACAACCTGTGTTTACCACAGCCCCTCCTTCATAGTAAATGTGACACCTTTGGTAACCCAGCAGAGAAGTCTGAAAGCCCTGCCTGTAATAGGGAGTATGCCTTTAACAAAAGCCCCCTCCCTTCAGGTTCCCTCCTGAGTCACTGGGTCCAGGCTCTCTCCTATTGGCTCTCGCCCTTACCTCAGCTGAGGAGATTTCTCCGGTATTCATTGCCGTGACGGTGGGTTAGTCCCAGCCAAGCCAGCAGGTGTTTTACGTGCCTGTAACCGTGTTACAGAACAGCTTTTTACGTTCCATCTACTGCTTAATTATAAGACAAATCAGCTTCAACCCCACGATCTCTTTCCCTGCACCCCAAGAATCTGCACCTTCCTTCCCTTGCCTTATCCAGCGACACGGATCTCTGCCTGTGGCACAGACGTTTGAAACCAACTTTTGTAAGTAGTTATTAATTAGCTTTAAAATAAAGATTTCAAACTTAAAGATCTTTGTTTGAGGACTGATTGGATGGAACGTTGACTGCTTTGAAAGAGGGAACTTGGAAATTTCTGTAAAACAAAACAGTATAAAGCTGTACAGTGAGACTGTACAGTAGAGAGCTGTACACTGATAGTAGCTTACTGTATGTTATACACAGGGTTTGGTGCTCTCTGATAGTAGCTTACTGTATGATATACACAGGGTTTGGTGCTCTGATAGTAGCTTACTGTATGTTATACACAGGGTTTGGTGCTCTCTGATAGTAGCTTACTGTATGTTATACACAGGGTTTGGTGCTCTGATAGTAGCTTACTGTATGATATACACAGGGTTTGGTGCTCTCTGATAGTAGCTTACTGTATGTTATACACAGGGTTTGGCGCTCTCTGATAGTAGCTTACTGTATGTTATACACAGGGTTTGGTGCTCTCTGATAGTAGCTTACTGTATGTTATACACAGGGTTTGGTGCTCTCTGATAGTAGCTTACTGTATGTTATACACAGGGTTTGGTGCTCTGATAGTAGCTTACTGTATGATATACACAGGGTTTGGTGCTCTCTGATAGTAGCTTACTGTATGTTATACACAGGGTTTGGCGCTCTCTGATAGTAGCTTACTGTATGATATACACAGGGTTTGGCGCTCTCTGATAGTAGCTTACTGTATGATATACACAGGGTTTGGTGCTCTCTGATAGTAGCTTACTGTATGTTATACACAGGGTTTGGTGCTCTCTGATAGTAGCTTACTGTATGTTATACACAGGGTTTGGTGCTCTGATAGTAGCTTACTGTATGATATACACAGGGTTTGGTGCTCTCTGATAGTAGCTTACTGTATGTTATACACAGGGTTTGGCGCTCTCTGATAGTAGCTTACTGTATGATATACACAGGGTTTGGCGCTCTCTGATAGTAGCTTACTGTATGATATACACAGGGTTTGGTGCTCTCTGATAGTAGCTTACTGTATGTTATACACAGGGTTTGGTGCTCTCTGATAGTAGCTTACTGTATGTTATACACAGGGTTTGGCGCTCTCTGATAGTAGCTTACTGTATGTTATACACAGAGTTTGGTGCTCTCTGATAGTAGCTTACTGTATGTTATACACAGGGTTTGGTGCTCTCTGATAGTAGCTTACTGTATGTTATACACAGGGTTTGGCACTCTCTGATAGTAGCTTACTGTATGATATACACAGGGTTTGGCGCTCTCTGATAGTAGCTTACTGTATGTTATACACAGGGTTTGGTGCTCTCTGATAGTAGCTTACTGTATGTTATACACAGGGTTTGGCGCTCTCTGATAGTAGCTTACTGTATGATATACACAGGGTTTGGTGCTCTCTGATAGTAGCTTACTGTATGTTATACACAGGGTTTGGTGCTCTCTGATAGTAGCTTACTGTATGTTATACACAGGGTTTGGTGCTCTCTGATAGTAGCTTACTGTATGTTATACAGAGGGTTTGGTGCTCTCTGATAGTAGCTTACTGTATGATATACACAGGGTTTGTGCTCTCTGATAGTAGCTTACTATATATTATACAAGGTTTTGGCACTCTCTGATAGTAGCTTACTGTATGTTATACACAGGGTTTGGTGCTCTCTGATAGTAGCTTACTGTATGATATACACAGGGTTTGGTGCTCTCTGATAGTAGCTTACTGTATGTTATACACAGGGTTTGGTGCTCTCTGATAGTAGCTTACTGTATGTTATACACAGGGTTTGGTGCTCTCTGATAGTAGCTTACTGTATGTTATACAGAGGGTTTGGTGCTCTCTGATAGTAGCTTACTGTATGTTATACACAGGGTTTGGTGCTCTCTGATAGTAGCTTACTGTATGTTATACACAGGGTTTGGCGCTCTCTGATAGTAGCTTACTGTATGTTATACACAGGGTTTGGTGCTCTCTGATAGTAGCTTACTGTATGTTATACACAGGGTTTGGTGCTCTCTGATAGTAGCTTACTGTATGTTATACACAGGGTTTGGTGCTCTGATAGTAGCTTACTGTATGATATACACAGGGTTTGGTGCTCTCTGATAGTAGCTTACTGTATGTTATACACAGGGTTTGGCGCTCTCTGATAGTAGCTTACTGTATGATATACACAGGGTTTGGCGCTCTCTGATAGTAGCTTACTGTATGATATACACAGGGTTTGGTGCTCTCTGATAGTAGCTTACTGTATGTTATACACAGGGTTTGGTGCTCTCTGATAGTAGCTTACTGTATGTTATACACAGGGTTTGGCGCTCTCTGATAGTAGCTTACTGTATGTTATACACAGAGTTTGGTGCTCTCTGATAGTAGCTTACTGTATGTTATACACAGGGTTTGGTGCTCTCTGATAGTAGCTTACTGTATGTTATACACAGGGTTTGGCGCTCTCTGATAGTAGCTTACTGTATGATATACACAGGGTTTGGTGCTCTCTGATAGTAGCTTACTGTATGTTATACACAGGGTTTGGTGCTCTCTGATAGTAGCTTACTGTATGTTATACACAGGGTTTGGCGCTCTCTGATAGTAGCTTACTGTATGATATACACAGGGTTTGGTGCTCTCTGATAGTAGCTTACTGTATGTTATACACAGGGTTTGGTGCTCTCTGATAGTAGCTTACTGTATGTTATACACAGGGTTTGGTGCTCTCTGATAGTAGCTTACTGTATGTTATACAGAGGGTTTGGTGCTCTCTGATAGTAGCTTACTGTATGATATACACAGGGTTTGTGCTCTCTGATAGTAGCTTACTGTATGATATACACAGGGTTTGGTGCTCTCTGATAGTAGCTTACTGTATGATATACACAGGGTTTGGTGCTCTCTGATAGTAGCTTACTGTATGTTATACACAGGGTTTGGTGCTCTCTGATAGTAGCTTACTGTATGTTATACACAGGGTTTGGCGCTCTCTGATAGTAGCTTACTGTATGTTATACACAGAGTTTGGTGCTCTCTGATAGTAGCTTACTGTATGTTATACACAGGGTTTGGTGCTCTCTGATAGTAGCTTACTATATATTATACAAGGTTTTGGCACTCTCTGATAGTAGCTTACTGTATGTTATACACAGGGTTTGGCGCTCTCTGATAGTAGCTTACTGTATGTTATAGACAGGGTTTGGTGCTCTCTGATAGTAGCTTACTGTATGTTATACACAGGGTTTGGTGCTCTCTAATAGTAGCTTACTGTATGTTATACACAGGGTTTGGCGCTCTCTGATAGTAGCTTACTGTATGTTATACACAGGGTTTGGCGCTCTCTGATAGTAGCTTACTGTATGTTATACACAGGGTTTGGTGCTCTCTGATAGTAGCTTACTGTATGTTATACACAGGGTTTGGTGCTCTCTGATAGTAGCTTACTATATATTATACAAGGTTTTGGCACTCTCTGATAGTAGCTTACTGTATGTTATAAACAGGGTTTGGCGCTCTCTGATAGTAGCTTACTGTATGTTATAGACAGGGTTTGGTGCTCTCTGATAGTAGCTTACTGTATGTTATACACAGGGTTTGGTGCTCTCTGATAGTAGCTTACTGTATGTTATACACAGGGTTTGGTGCTCTCTGATAGTAGCTTACTATATATTATACAAGGTTTTGGCACTCTCTGATAGTAGCTTACTGTATATTATACAAGGTTTTGGCACTCTCTGATAGTAGCTTACTGTATGTTATAAACAGGGTTTGGTGCTCTCTGATAGTAGCTTACTGTATGTTATATACAGGGTTTGTGCTCTCTGATAGTAGCTTACTGTATGTTATACACAGGGTTTGTGCTCTCTGATAGTAGCTTACTGTATGTTATACAGAGGGTTTGGTGCTCTCTGATAGTAGCTTACTGTATGTTATACAGAGGGTTTGGTGCTCTCTGATAGTAGCTTACTGTATGTTATACACAGGGTTTGGTGCTCTCTGATAGGTTACTGTATGATATACACAGGGTTTGGTGCTCTCTGATAGTAGCTTACTGTATGTTATAAACAGGGTTTGGTGCTCTCTGATAGTTGCTTACTGTATGTTATACACAGGGTTTGGCGCTCTCTGATAGTAGCTTACTGTATGTTATACACAGGGTTTGGTGCTCTCTGATAGTAGCTTACTATATATTATACAAGGTTTTGGCACTCTCTGATAGTAGCTTACTATATATTATACAAGGTTTTGGCACTCTCTGATAGTAGCTTACTGTATGTTATACACAGGGTTTGGTGCTCTCTGATAGTAGCTTACTGTATGTTATACACAGGGTTTGGTGCTCTCTGATAGGTTACTGTATGATATACACAGGGTTTGGTGCTCTCTGATAGTAGCTTACTGTATGTTATAAACAGGGTTTGGTGCTCTCTGATAGTAGCTTACTGTATGTTATATACAGGGTTTGTGCTCTCTGATAGTAGCTTACTGTATGTTATACACAGGGTTTGTGCTCTCTGATAGTAGCTTACTGTATGTTATACAGAGGGTTTGGTGCTCTCTGATAGTAGCTTACTGTATGTTATACAGAGGGTTTGGTGCTCTCTGATAGTAGCTTACTGTATGTTATACACAGGGTTTGGTGCTCTCTGATAGTAGCTTACTGTATGTTATAAACAGGGTTTGGTGCTCTCTGATAGTAGCTTACTGTATGATATACACAGGGTTTGGTGCTCTCTGATAGTAGCTTACTGTATGTTATACACAGGGTTTGGTGCTCTCTGATAGTAGCTTACTGTATGTTATACAGAGGGTTTGTGCTCTCTGATAGTAGCTTACTGTATGTTATACACAGGGTTTGTGCTCTCTGATAGTAGCTTACTGTATGTTATAAACAGGGTTTGGTGCTCTCTGATAGTAGCTTACTGTATGTTATACACAGGGTTTGTGCTCTCTGATAGTAGCTTACTGTATGTTATAAACAGGGTTTGGTGCTCTCTGATAGTAGCTTACTGTATGTTACACAGAGGGTTTGTGCTCTCTGATAGTAGCTTACTGTATGTTATAGACAGGGTTTGGTGCTCTCTGATAGTAGCTTACTGTATGTTATAGACAGGGTTTGTGCTCTCTGATAGTAGCTTACTGTATGTTATACAGAGGGTTTGTGTTTTCTGATAGTAGCTTACAATGTGTTATACACAGGGTTTGGTGCTCTCTGATAGTAGCTTACTGTATGTTATACAGAGGGTTTGGTGCTCTCTGATAGTAGCTTACTGTATGTTATACAAAGGGTTTGTGCTCTCTGATAGTAGCTTACTGTATGGTATACACAGGGTTTGTGCTCTCTGATAGTAGCTTACTGTATGTTAAGCACAGGGTTTGTGCTCTCTGATAGTAGCTTACTGTATGTTATACACAGGGTTTGGTGCTCTCTGATAGTAGCTTACTGTATGTTATACACAGGGTTTGGTGCTCTCTGATAGTAGCTTACTGTATGTTATACACAGGGTTTGGTGCTCTCTGATAGTAGCTTACTGTATGTTATACACAGGGTTTGGTGCTCTCTGATAGTAGCTTACTGTATGATATACACAGGGTTTGGTGCTCTCTGATAGTAGCTTACTGTATGTTATATACAGGGTTTGGTGCTCTCTGATAGTAGCTTACTGTATGTTATACACAGGGTTTGGTGCTCTCTGATAGTAGCTTACTATATATTATACAAGGTTTTGGCACTCTCTGATAGTAGCTTACTGTATGTTATACACAGGGTTTTGTGCTCTCTGATAGTAGCTTACTGTATGTTATAGACAGGGTTTAGTGCTCTCTGATAGTAGCTTACTGTATGTTATACAGAGGGTTTGGTGCTCTCTGATAGTAGCTTACTGTATGTTATAGACAGGGTTTAGTGCTCTCTGATAGTAGCTTACTGTATGTTATACACAGGGTTTGGTGCTCTCTGATAGTAGCTTACTGTATGTTATAGACAGGGTTTGGTGCTCTCTAATAGTAGCTTACTGTATGTTATAGACAGGGTTTGGCACTCTCTGATAGTAGCTTACTGTATGTTATATACAGGGTTTGGTGCTCTCTGATAGTAGCTTACTGTATGTTATAGACAGGGTTTGGTGCTCTCTGATAGTAGCTTACTGTATGTTATACACAGGGTTTGGTGCTCTCTGATAGTAGCTTACTGTATGATATACACAGGGTTTGGCGCTCTCTGATAGTAGCTTACTATATATATTATACAAGGTTTTGGCACTCTCTGATAGTAGCTTAGTGTATGTTATACAGAGGGTTTGGTGCTCTCTGATAGTAGCTTACTTTATATATTATACAAGGTTTTGGCACTCTTTGATAGTAGCTTACTGTATGTTATACACAGAGTTTGGTGCTCTCTGATAGTAGCTTACTGTATGTTATACAAAGGGTTTGGTGCTCTCTGATAGTAGCTTACTGTATGTTATAGACAGGGTTTGGTGCTCTCTGATAGTAGCTTACTGTATGTTATACACAGGGTTTGGTGCTCTCTGATAGTAGCTTACTGTATGTTATAGACAGGGTTTGGTGCTCTCTAATAGTAGCTTACTTTATATATTATACAAGGTTTTGGCACTCTCTGATAGTAGCTTATGTATGTTATACTCACTGTTTTTTCTTGCTGACTGATGACAGCATACTCTGTTGGCTATTACTCATTGTGTTTGGCTCTCTGATCGATAGCAATATGTTCACTGTACATTGCTCACCGTGTTGAGCTCTGTGTTGAGACTGGATGGATTTTCTCCTCCCATGACAACAATACAAGATGGCATGTAGCTGGATTCTTCATTTGAAACTTCTAGCAGCATCTGTCTAGTGAGAGGAGGAGCACATGAAGTAAAAGGGGAAAAAAGTATCAATGCGTTAAGGAAAAAAGGGAATAGAACAAGAGCAGGGAAAAAGACAAAGGAGAAAAATAAGAGAGGAGGGGAAAGGGAGGAAAAGATGGCAAGGGTTAGAAATATCAAATAAACCAGAAAGAATTGAGATGTGGGGACCAAATAGTCAAGCAAATCTTACGTAATACTTATGCTTGTTCTATTAACATCATCCTTAAGAGGGAAGAGACGACAGAGAAAATGGTGTCAGGATTTTAATCCACTGTCTCTTGCCCGCAATGGGCTTCAAACAGTATCAATTTTACAACACTTCAAATTCAAATCATATATCATCATTCTTCCTCAAAATAATTTTGTTTCTTTGAAAAAAATGTTTATTCAAAAATAAAACTATTCTTCCCTCTAAAAATATTATTTATTTATTTTTAATTTTTATATACCGACATTCTTACATCCGATGTAAATCATACCGGTTTACATTAAACAGAATAGCAGGAAATAAATTTCCATAGTCTAATACAATGAACATTTCTAATTAAAATTGTTAACAAGCGAAAAGAAAAGGTAAAGAATTGGAATAAAGGTTAAACTACAGAAAAATATAAAAGATTTTTTTTTTTTTTTTTAGAAGCACAAGGGTTGCACAAAGGGGTGCACAAAGAGGAGAGCCCCTTCGGCACGCGACGCACGGTGCGCGGCGCCTGATGGTGAGGCGCTCTTCAACCGTCACCGGGGCTCCCAGTGACGTCAGAGGGGGGCGTGGTCACTCATCGCATCGCAGTCATTCATTTCCCTCACCTCCTGCTGTTGGTTCCGTATCTTTTTTTCCCCCTGCCGTTCAGTTTGGTGTTTAGTTCTAGCGGGGGCCCAGGATGGAGGGTGGCCTCCCCGCTCGCCGGCGCCTGATGGTTAGTTTTTAATCTAACAATCAACAATGGCTACCCAAAAGATGAATCCATTCAATTCCAAAATTCTCTTTTTACTCCAGCAATAGTTAAGAGTTGCAACAGCTTGTTCAGTGAAAAGCCTACTTGTTTAAAAGAATACTTTCTCTGATTCCGGTTCAAGCAACACTTTCACTTCACCAACTCAACATGCCATGTTTCAGCATCCAAATAATGCCTTCTTCAAGAGTTTAATAATACATTCTCTAAAATAAAAAAAACAAACACACACATTTTTAATATATACAAAACCACTGAATAATAATAAAATGCCAAAAATGCACACCCATCATCAATCAGAAGGACACTCTAGAATATAAAAACATAAGAAATTGCCATGCTGGGCCAGACCAAGGGTCCATCAAGCCGAGCAAACTGTTTCCAACAGTGGCCAATCCAGGCCACAAGAACCTGGCAATTACCCAAACACTATGAAGATCCCATGCTACTGATGCAATTAATAGCAGTGGCTATTGTTGCACGTTCCGGCCACATGGGAGCCACGACCGGGCCTGCTCACCTCGCGCTGCCCTCGATTAGGTCCGGTCTCACCGCTGCTGCCATCCCCCACCGTCCCCGTCACTCACCACGGCCCTCTCCAGCTTCCTCCACACCGTAGGCCTCGCAGCGGAGCTCCCATCGGGGCTCCTCATCTTTGGCCGCCTCGGCCCTTCCCCTAGGCACGTGCGCGGTCGATGTGCTCCAATTTAAAGGACCAAGCACGGGAACACCGATGGGGGCACAGATTGATGACATCACTTGAAAGTCCTATATATAGCGAAGCCCTGTCCCCAGGACCTCGCCTTGGCAATCGGGTCGACACCATGGTGTAGTAAGCTTGCCTATCCTGTGTTCCAGCGTCTCCTTTTTCCTGAGTCTCTGTGTGTTCCCGATTCCACACTCATGTAAGTACCTCTCGGACTGATCTCTGGTACTGACCTCGGCCTGTCTGACTACTCTCTTGTCTGCTGCCTGGAACTGACCACTGCCTGCCTGACCATGCTCTTTGTCTGCTGCCTGAAACCGACCCTTGCTTGCCTTGACTACACTTGGACTGACTTTGGTATTTGACCCCTGCTTTGGCTGACCACTTCTGGACTGATACTCTAGCTCTGACCCTTGCGCTTCACTTGGACACACTCTTCTGGCCTACTGTGGCTACCAGACCAATCTGTTTTAGAATGGCTGATCCTTTCTCCCAAAGGATTACTGTAAGTTATGGAAGCATTTCATAGACTATATTTTAATCATTTGGGAAGGAGGAGAGGTTGATTTTTCTGCTTTCATGTGTTGGTTGGGAGCATGTGAGTTTTAAAATTTGAAGTTTACTTCAGCCTGTGAGTTTTAAAATTTGAGTTTTACTTCAGCCTTCAGTGTAATAGGGTTGCCCTACTTGGATATTTTCATTTCAATTCAAGAGTGGAGCTTTGATTTTACGGTTTTTCATAAGCCAACAGACAGAAACACTCTACTTCATTTTGACAGTTGTCAGCCTAGACACCCTACGTGAGAACTTACCGATCAGACAATTTTTCCGATCAGACAATTTTTTCACCTGAGACGGTTTTGTTCTAATGTACATGAATATAAAATCAAGATTGTGGTTACCCTTCATACATCTTGAAGAGGGCTTACAAAAGAGCTCATTGGGTAACTCGTGATTTGTTATTGATGCCAACAAATAAAGAAGATAATTCTAGAATTAAATGTGTTTTGCCTCATTCACCATAGATTTTGTAAGTCCAACAAAGTATTAAAAAAACATTGGCCATTTTAAATTTGCATAAAAGTTTTGAGTCTGGCCCGATATTTGCATTGTGTTGAGGTCTGACTATTAGAGATAAAATTGTACATTCTGAATTCTATGGAACTGTTTTGGGAGATACTATGCCTATGAGGCTTGGGCATTACTCTTGCAATAATTGCTCTGTTTGTCATACATCTTTTTCAGGTCAAATTTTGCCATTTTCAAAGACAAACATTTATTTTTCTGAACTATTCAACTACTTGTGCCTCTGTGGGAGTCATCTACTGTATTTGGTGCCCTTGTAAGCTTTTATATATTGGAAAAAACAAAAGCAATCCTTGTGTATACACATCATTGAACATCGGAGTGCCATCAATTGTGATCGTGTTTGTTGTTAAGGATGGCCTCTAAAGGCCTTGCATTCTGTTGTACTCGGGTGTTTTAGTGTGCCCTTGAGCCTCAGCCCGACCCCAGACGGATCCAGGACCAGACCAAGGGTTGACGGCGTGTTCCACCATGGCTGACGGTCTATCCTCTGCCAGGCCGGCAAGCTCCCATGGCCAACAACAGAAGATGTTGGAATGTGAATGGTCCTCCGACCATTCCGAGCCCTTTCGGACCTGCTGCATGGAGCAGCAGGCCTGGCCTGAGGTCGAGGGCAGACGGGCCTTGACACATAGACATGACAGCAGGGTCGATACAACGGCATTGCGGATGAAGACATGACAGCAGGATCGATGCAACGGCATCGCGGACGAAGACTTGACACCAAGCTGATGCGAAGACATCACGGACCAGTGGTCGATGAGACGGCATCCCGGACCAGGGTCGATGCGATGACATCAGGAACATGACAAGATACCAAGATGATGCAACGGTATCCAAGACGAGACGAGGAACTGATGAAGTCCTGACAAGACGAGAAGCTGGGCGGAAGGACATTGGCACTGTCTCTCAGGGCGCCCTACTCAGGCCACCCGTGGGACTGAGTCGTGGACCACCCTGTCCCACTGCGTGCCCTACACAGCCCGAGGAGGCTGGTCACGTACCATGCTGGGAGCGGGACAAGTGCAGGGAAGGATCCAGTCGAAGCAGAACTCCAACGACGGAGCCGATGTCGTCCAAAGCTCTACCAACGGCTGGCAGAACATGACGGCTCAGGAGCAAAGGACACCAGTCCACCTGTAGGCTAGTCCACGCTCGGGCACACATCATCCAAGGGACCCCCGGCCTAACAGGTACCAGAAGGCTCCAGAGCGCTGAAGACGAAGACGCAGGAGCAGAACATCAGGAACAGAAGATCAAGACAAAACACCAGGACACCTGGACAGGGACCTCAGGCACGAACATGACTTGGCATGACAAAACGAAGCAACAAGAACTCCATGGAGAAGACAAGGAAGACCTGACGGAGCTCTGGCAGGCAGGAGCCTCCAGAGTGAAGGAACTCCAATGCAAGGCGAAGACAGACTGACGGAGCAGCCCTTTTATAGGGCTGGGCAGGAAGTCCACTTTCTAGGTGGGGTCAGCCACACTTCCTGTGGCTGGCCCTTTAAATCCTGAAGAGAGGTGCGCACCGGCACCTAAGGAGCAGCAGAAGAGCTGTGCAGGACCACGGACAGCGGCCTGCAACGACATACAGCATAGAGGGAAGCAGGGCTGAGCCTGGGCGCAGGCTCCGACGTCGGAAGCAGCTCCAGCCGCTGCAGGAGGCCCCGGGGGCAGCTCCAGCCACCACTCGAGCCCAGGGATGCGGCCTTCGCGCCACGAAGATGGAGCAAACGTCAGCAGCGTTCCCGGCCACGCAGCAGAGGGCAGAAGGCCCGCGACTCCGGGCCCGATGAAGGGAGACCTGATGGGCGGCCTCCGGGCCGCAGAGGAGCACAGAGTCCGTGGCTCCAGCTGCGTGGGAAGGCCGATGGAGGCGTGCTGCCATGTCGGCTGAAGAAAGGCAGCATGGTGAGTGAGCCTGCTCACGGGGAAACCCGCGGGCAGTGAGTTCATAACAGTGTTGAGGCTCCTTTGGTGCAAAACTACAGGAATGAAAGGTATGTCTTCACAGATCTGACTTTTGCAGTGATTGAGCAACCTAAATTGCCTGATCATGGGGGATACTGGCAGATTGCTTTTGCAGAAAGAGCAGAGATGGATTTATTATTTTGATACTGTCGAACCAAGGGGCATGAATAAAGAGAAAGATAGATTCTGATAGTTAAATTTGATAGGGTGTTTTGTTTCCCTTTAAGAAGAAGGTGTTAGTTATGTGTGGATATTGTGATTGACATTGTGTTGAACGTCATTGCTGTTCCTTTTAAATAGTAGGTGTGCCATTTGGGTTTAAATGCATCAGCCATTCTAGAGTGGAGCATCCTGATTGATGATGGGTGTGTGTTTTTTGCATTTCATTATTCTTCAGTGGTCTTGTATATATTAAATTGTTGTTTGTTTTTCTATTTTAGAGAATGTATTATTAAACTCTTGAAGATAGCATAGTTTGGATGCCGAAAGACTGCCATGTTGAGTTGAAGTGAGTCGGTGGATGATTCTACGCAGCATGCTCGCAAGCTTAAGTTATTAGATGTCCATAGAACCTTGCTTCACTATCTCAAGGTTACTAATGAGTTCAGAAGATCTGATCATCTTTTTGTTTTATGGAGCGGTTCAAAGAAGGGTACCCATGCCTCCAAAGCAACGATTGCCAGATGGCTTAAGAAGGCTATTGGGTCGGCATATATTCTCAAGGGCTGTCAAGTTCCTGAGGGTTTGCGAGCCCACTCGACACGGGCTCAGGCTGCTTCATGGGCGGAGGCTCGGTTGGTGTCTCCGCAGGAGATTTGCAGAGCTGCGACTTGGAAGTCGTTGCATACTTTTGCAAGGCACTACTGGATGGATTTGGGATTTTCTGATTCCAGGTCTTTGATGAAGGTGTCTTGTGAGCAGGACTCTCCAGGTCCCACCCTCTCTAGAAAGCTTTGATACATCCCAGGAGTCTGGACTGATCTGGGTACGTACAGGGAAAAGAAAATTGGTTCTTACCTGCTAATTTTCATTCCTGTAGTACCAACGGATCAGTCCAGAACCCACCCAGGTTAGAGAGGAGAGTCGTCCGCTCAGCTATAACCTTTTCAGCAAACTTCCATTCTTTGTTGTAAACTTGTACATTTTTTCAAGTTGTTTGACACGTTTTTAGTCAGTTTATTGCACATAGTGGTTTTTTTTCAGCTTGGGTACAGATCAATACTGAGCCACTGCAGGTGGCACCAGGGTTTTCAAGCAGCGTCAGCGAGGCTTTTCTCTGTCTCCATCTGCTGGCAGGAATGAATAAATCCAAAAGTTTGAAAATATTGGTGGAAGCATATTTTGGCTTGATGTGTTAACTTTATACCACGTAGAGGTTGTTCTGTCAGCTTCGGTTCACACAAAGATTCATTGAAACATACGGTTTGAGCAGGGGTGACTAAACCTTTCCTCACAACTGTACCATCATCTGAAGTACAGGTTAAGAGCCGTCTCAGATCTCACAAAATTTGCTGCATGCCCTCCTGACATCTGACAATCATATCATGCCCTTTATCTGATAACGATATTACAACCTGAAAACATACCAAACCCCCATTTATTTGATATCCACACCACTCCTTCCCCTCATCTGATAACCCCTCAGACACTCTTCATTCATGCCCATCCCTTCCCTGATAACCAAGCATTTAACTTTTCTTCACCTAAAAATCCCCACCCTTATCCTCCCAATGAAACAATCCTTCCCAATCCTTCCCATTACCACACACCTCACTTCCATCTATTCTCCCCCTCATACCAAATAAAAGAAAATTATTACTTACCTGCTAATTTTCGTTCCTGTAGTACCATGGATCAGTCCAGACAGTGGGTTATGTCCCCAATCCAGCAGATGGAGTCAGCACAAGCTTTGAGGGGGCGTATCCATATATACTACTACCCCCTCTGCAGGAGTTCAGTATCGAGTATATCAAAGCCAGAGTAGAAACCCCCGAAGGATCAAGTTTGTGGAAACAGATAATGAAAACAATTGTAACCGCAACAAGTAACTGCAAACATCCTACCAACTTGTAGGGAGCTGTGAAAAACAGCGAAAAGAAACGACTGTGAAGACACAGAACACTGCGAGCAAGAAGTAGCGCAGAGCTGAGCAGGATCAAGAACCCAAACGCGGTGGGCGTCTGGACTGATCCATGGTACTACAGGAACGAAAATTAGCAGGTAAGTAATAATTTTCTTTTCCCTGTACGTACCTGGATCAGTCCAGACAGTGGGATGGTACCCAAGCTTCCCTAAATCGGGTGGGGTCCTGCGAGGCCTGCTCGGAGAACCTGCTCGCCAAAGTGTCCAGAGACTGAAGAGGCGAGGTGCCGCCTGAGATCGTGTAGAATGCGCTACGATTCCGGGTGGGGGAGTCCGACCCGCCCCAATGTAGGAAGCAGCAATGCCGGCCTTCAGCCATCTGGCAATGGTAGTCTTCGAGGCCTGAGACCCCTTCTTAGGACCGGCCCAGAGTACGAAGAGATGGTCAGAGGTCCGGAACTCATTTGTAGCCTCCAGATAGAGGCGCAGAGTGCGCTTGACATTCAAGAGACGGAGAGACTTCGGCTCTGAGGAAGAGAAGGACGGCAACTCCACCGTCTGGTTCACATGGAATGCAGAAACCACCTTCGGAAGGAAGGAGGGAACGGTGCGAAGCGAAACTCCAGAGTCGGAGAAACGGAGATAGGGCTCTCTACACGACAGAGCCTGCAGCTCCGAGATGCGTCGAGCGGAACAGATGGCCACAAGAAATACAGTCTTGAGAGTGAGATCCTTTATCGTTGCGCTGCGCAGCGGCTCAAACGGTGGTCCCGACAGGGAGCGAAGCACAAGGTTAAGACTCCAGGAGGGACAAGGGTTCCGTAACGGAGGACGCATATGCTTGCCACCCTTGAGAAAACAAGCAATGTCAGGATACTGTAGAAGAGAGCCCCCATCGCTCAACAGCGAACCAAGGGCGGCCACCTGAACCCGTAGTGAATTATAGGCGAGCCCTTTTTCCACCCCCGCCTGTAGAAACTGAAGGATATGAGGTACAGAAGCCTTAGCGGGTCTCGTGGCCTGGCTGGTACACCACAGCTCGAACACCTTCCAGACTCGAAAATAGGCCGCCGATGTCGATGTCTTTCGTGCCCGCAATAGCGTGGATACTACCGCCTCCGGGTAGCCCCGACGCCGGAGGCGGCGCCTCTCAAAAGCCAGGCCGCAGAGACAGAAGAGTTCTGCCTGCTCGAAAAATACCGGGCCCTGATGTAGGAGCTGGGGGAGGTGCCCCAGCCTGATTGGCCCGTCGATCACCAGCTGTAGCAGGTCCGCAAACCTGGGTCGCCTGGGCCATTCTGGGGCGATGAAAGCCACGGTCCCCTGATGGCTTTCTATTCTGCGGAGCATCCTGCCCACCAGGGGCCATGGTGGAAAAGCGTAGAGCAGAAGATGTGGCGGTCACGGGAGGACCAGGGCATCCACTCCCTCCGCACTGCGCTCTCTCCGGCGACTGAAGAAGCGTGGAGCCTTGGCGTTGAGAGCGGACGCCATCAGATCCAAGTGGGAGGCCCCCCACCGATGGACGAGAATTTGCATCGCTTTGTCGGAGAGAGACCACTCTCCGGGGTCCAGCAGTTGACGACTGAGGAAGTCCGCCTGGACGTTGTCCACACCGGCGATGTGCGAGGCCGCTAGCCGGACGAGATGACGCTCCGCCCATTGCATCAGCAGCGCCGCCTCGAGCGCGGGCTGCGCGTGCCTCCTTGTCGGTTGATGTAGGCCACGGTGGTAGCGTTGTCCGATAGGATTCTGACTTCCCGGTTCCGAAGAAGCGGGAGGAAATGTCGCAGAGCTAGCCGGACCGCTCTGGTTTCCAGACGGTTGATTGACCACTTCGCCTCCACCGTGGACCACGTCCCCTGCGTGGCGCTTCGATCGCAGACTGCACCCCAGCCTGCTAGACTGGCATCGGTGGTCACCACCACCCAATTTGGCAGATCGAGGGACATGCCACGGGCCAGGTTCGGCGGATCCAACCACCAGCCCAGACTGTCCCTGGCATTCTGCGGGAATGGGAGAATCATCTGGTAGTCCTGCGATACTGGTTTCCAACGGGAGAGGAGCGCCCACTGTAAGGTCCTGAGGTGCGCGAAAGCCCAAGGTACAAGGTCGATGGTGGACCCCATCACTCCCAGGAGTTGCAGGTAGTCCAGGAGGTGGGCTCTGGTAACGCAGAGAACCGTCGTGTGTGATCCCGCAAGGATTGAGCTTTGTTCTGGCGCGGAAAAACTTTGCCCAGTAGGGTGTCGAAGGTCGCCCCCCAAAAAAACCCAAGCGTTGCGAGGGCATGAGGGAGCTCTTGGAGAAGTTCACTACCCATCCCAGGGAATGTAGAAAACCGTACTACTCGAGTCACCGCTGAGCGTCCATGATCGAATGACTTCGCCCGGAGGAGCCAATCGTCCAGATAAGGATGAACCAGGATGCCCTCCTTCCGGAGAGCTGCCGCCACGACTACCATGATCTTGGTGAAGGTGCGCGGCGCCGTCGCCAATCCGAACGGGAGAGCCGTGAACTGAAAATGCTGGTCCAGAATTTTGAAACGAAGGAAACGGTGGTGGTCCGGGCGGATGGGAATGTGCAGGTAGGCCTCTGTTAAGTCCAGGGAGGCGAGGAACTCCCCCCGATGCACCACCGCAATCACTGACCGGAGCGTTTCCATGCGGAACCGAACGACTCGAAGGGATTTGTTGACTTCCTTGAGGTCTAGGATAGGCCGGAAGGAACCGTCCTTCTTTGGTACGACGAAATAGATGGAATAGTGGCCCGAGCCCACCTCTCCGAAGGGCAGAAGCGCAATAGCGCCTATCTCCCGGAGTCTGTCCAGAGTCAGCTGCACTGCTCCTCTCTTGAGGTCCAAGCCACAGGGGGAAAAGATGAACCTTCCCTGCGGGGGGCGGACAAATTCCAATGCGTAGCCGTGTTTTATGGTATCCAGGACCCACTGGTCCGAGGTGATCCGTGCCCACTCCGCGTAGAAATACGTTAGTCGGTCCCCAATCTTGGGGACAGGGGAGTGGGCGAGACTGGCATCATTGTGAAGACTTGGTATAGGGGTTCCCGGTTCCGGGAGTAGTGCGTGCGGGCAGACGCCCGCGAAAGGAGCGCGACCAGGGCTGAGACCTGAGGGCGGATGACCGGGAGCCCGCCTGTCTGTATCCCCTGTAGCGCCGTTGCGCTCTGGCTCTGGTCTGAGAAGAAGAAAATGCTCTGGATGGTCGAAACCTATCCTCCGGCAGCCGATGAACAGCGTTCTCCCCCAGGGACTTGATGATCTGGTCCAAATCCTCCCCGAAGAGGACCTTGCCCCTGAAGGGAAGAGAGCCCAGACTCGACTTAGAGGACGTATCAGCCGCCGAATTGCGTAGCCACAGTAGTCGTCGTGCTGCCACTACCGAAACCATGGATCTTGCGAGGACCTGAAAAAGGTCGTACGAGGCGTCCGCCCCATACGTCACTGCGGCTTCTAGCCGATCTGCCTGGGCAGCCTCATCGGACGGCAGGTTCTGAGACGTGAGGAGTTGTTGCACCCCAAGGAGACTAGCCCGCTGGGCAAGCGAACTGCACATCACTGCCCGCATACCCAGAGCGGAGACCTCGAAAACCCGCTTAAGGAAAACTTCCAACTTACGATCCTGTGTGTCCGCAACGCCGCACCTCCCGTCACTGGGATAGTCGTCCTCTTCGTGACCGACGACACTGTGGAGTCCACCTTTGGGACTTGATGAGGTCCAGAAAATCTTCGGGGAGCGGGTACGGCTTTTCCATAGCCCGGCTGCTCTTCAGGGAGGCCTCCGGGGTGTCCCATTCCCTGGTGAGAAGTTGTAAAAACGAGTCATGAATGGGAAAAGCCCGAGCCCTCAGCCGGA